>NC_034595.1:92236462-92275287 GCF_900095145.1 Mus pahari
AGAGAGAGAGAGAGAGAGAGAGAGAGAGAGAGAGAGAGAGAGAGAGAATGAATGAGAATGTTCTGCTTCTCAGATTTACAGTTCACATCTTGAAGCCCAAGGGCAAAAGGGGAGAGTAGGCACAAATTCATTCTACACATTTGGGGACTAACCTTGGTGGCGCTTTGAAATGAGCAAACTCCTCAAGGTTTGCACACGCTGGCCCATGCACAGGCCCCCCTCAATCCTCCCCCAAATTCCTGCCCTCCCCCAACCCCAACTTCCCTCTGACTTCCCCGCCCTCTAGTCAGGGTGTCAGTCCGGCCCCTTTAAAGACATTCCTGAGGGCGTGGTTTCGGTGACGTCAGCTCAGGGCATGAATGAACAGGAGCGGGTTCTCACCCAACTTCCATTAAGGACTTGGAGCAGGAGGGTAGAAGTTGTCTGCTGCGGCGGGCGGACAGGAGCGGGACACCGAGACCGGCGTGCGGAGAGCAGGGATTGCGGGGAGCGAGGGGTGCGGCATGGAGCTCCGGGCAGTCGGTTTCTGCCTGGCGCTGCTGTGGGGTTGCGCGCTGGCGGCCGCGGCGGCACAGGGAAAAGAAGGTGAGTGTCTACGCGGTGGCCGCAGCTAGCAGGGGCTCCGGGACATGGGACCCCGGGCGCCCCAGCCTCCTCTCTGGGGCGCACCTTTGGAAACCGACTTATGGCTGCTGGGTCTCAGTGCGCAAGGTTAGGCAGAGCGCGCGGGCTGCGGTCCCGAACGATCTTGGGGACCCATTCCCTGAGATCCTAGGTTCTCTGGAGCTAAGGGATCTCGGCTACGGCGCGCAGGGCACGGAGGCCGCTGGAAAGGGGGACGCGGCGCCCGCCACGCGGTTTCAGCCCTGTGGCGGCTTCTGGAACGCGACCCCCGCAGGGCGCGCGGGGTCCCTCAGAGGAAAGGACGCGTCTCAGTAGGGTTTTCCGGGCTATCAGCCTCTTAGTAACTCCAGTTCACTTAACTCATCTGCCCCGATTAATCGCGGAAGGCATTTGGATGCAGGCCCTGCTTTTTGGGGAGTGGTCTTTCCGGTGCCCTGTATCAAGCAGAAGGGTCTCTCTACACCCCATCCGCTTTTTCACTGGGGTCCTCTGGGCCAGCATTGGGAGCGCCTGGGGTCAGCCCCGGCCACTCACACCTTCCCTCCTTCCCAAGCCGCCCTCCCAGGTTCGGGAGACAGGTTAAGGGCTGGGAGCGAGTACAGGAAGTCCCAAAGTCAAGTGTTCTGAGCAAGGGGTGACTCAGAAGGAGGAAATGCGGCAGGTGGGGTTGCGGCTTCCCGCGGTGTGGAGCCGTCATCTCGGGGCCACGGGGAGCCCAGGCACCTGGAGGTGGGGGAGTGAATCACCTGCCCCCGCCCCAGCGTCTTGGAGCCACGCAAGGTGAGGGGGGCCCGCAGAGGTTGCCTTTGGCCAAGGAGCAGCCGGGGGTGTGCTTGGGGGCGTTGTCCCTCAGCTAGGGTCTCCGAGAGGGTGGGAATTCCTGCCCTGCCCTTGGCCGAGGATCTTACTGTCCACCCTGCCGGAGTTAGCTGGCTTCCGTTTCCCACAGCGAAAACTTTTCCCTGGTTTTGGGCACAGCAATCCTTCTGCCAACTCCAGCTAGGGGGAGGGGGGGAGGGGGCGAAGCGCGGAGGAACCCTTTGTGCGTGAGAAGTTTCCTTATTCTTTTCGCCTTCCACGTTGGGAGGGTAAAAGGCCAGACTGGAGCTCTTGAAGGGTGGAGAGTTAGGGATAAACGGGGTGTTAGATCCTGGCCCTGTCCGGAGGACAGATAAAGCAACCCCCCCTCCCCGCCCGAAGTTGCTTTTGCCAAGGTGTGAACCGGGCAGGGCTTCTGAGACCCTCACTCCCCTCTCCCTGATCCAGCTTGTGGTTCCCTCTTCCTGGGAACTGTGGTTGGGCAAAAGGAAAAGACAGCTGGGATTGCTAGAGGCCTTCCTGGGCGGCCACGGAGCTGAGGATTAGACGGTCTGCTTGCTTTGCTGTGCGGGGCTCCTGACCCCCCCACCCCCCGCCCCGAGCCCCCAGCAGGGAAGCTTTGAACAATCTTGTACTGTGCCTCTGGGTGCATCTGTCTTCTTCGCCCCCAGCCTTTGTGATTAATCCCGTTCTGCATGGGATCTAGGAGAAAAAGGGGTGCATAGTGGTTGTGGTTGTGGAAAATTCTTGTCTAAGCTCCGGACTTCCCAGGAGCACTGTGTCTGTGTGAGGGGTTGGGGTGTGTGTGTGTGTGTGTGTGTGTGTGTGTGTGTGTGTGTTGGGAGTGGGGTCGTGACCTAGCTGGTTGCACTTTGCTGGTGGGGGGGAGTTGAGGGCAGGTATGGTCTGTCTTCTCTCCAGCCTCTGCCCAGCTGTGCAGCCACCTCTTCTGTTTTCTGCTGGGTTTGGAAAACCAGGGGTTAGGTCCTCGACAGCTGCTGAACCTACCTCCTGCAGTGCCCTTGACTTTTTTCTTACATCTGTGTGTGTGCGTGCACATGCACGCGCGCGCGTGTGTGCACGCCAAGGCACAAGTGTGGAGCTCAAACTTGCCGGAGGACTTGGTTCTCTCTCCTAACTCACAAGTGACAGCAGACAAGCGCCTTTACCTGCTGGCCTTCCTCACTGCCCCGTCCTTCCTTACAGAGAGAGTGAGAGGGGCCCAATATTGGATCTGCTAGGGCCCTCCGCACAGAGGGTCTGCACACACATCTAGCTGTTTCATCCAGCCAGAACTGCTTGCTATTGACTCTAGAGCCACTGGGAGTTAGAGCGACAAGACAAGGCTGGGTTTCTTAGTTTAGCAAGGGCCTTGTCCTGTCCCTTGCCCATTTGTATCCGGGAGTCTCTGGCCTTCCCCCCTTTTTAGGTGTAAGCTGATCTTGGCTTAAGAGGGACAGAGGTTAGCAGGGAGGTGGCAAGGGGGGGGGGTATTGCATTATGGGAAAGCTTTAAAGTAATACAGCCCACAAGGGTGACATTATGGTGGCAGATTCCCTGCCTCCAGGGTCTCTTAGAGGACAGAGGACTTATGGGGTACCCCCATCTAGGCCAGCCTTATGGTGAATCCCTGGGAGGGTCATGAAGGGGGCCTTCCAAGTTCCTTGCTTCCAGCAAACCAGAACCTTTGATTACCCAGGGCCTCTGTCACAGCAGAGGGATGGCTGGGCGCTCCCCGTTCCTGGTGGTTAGTTCTAGGGAATTTCCATGGGAGGGGGCTGTGGCTGGTAACCCTTAGGGGTGTAGGAAACCTTTTCTCAGTTCTAGATCCAGGCTTGGGCTGGTCCTCCTGTCAGGTTAACCCTCCAAAAGCCCCTTCCCCAGGGGGCTTAGCTTGAATTTTGCATACTACTTGTGTATATATATGATGTGTGTGTGTGTGAGTGTGTACTATATGTTAGATTTACTAAATAGCGCCCCCCCCAATCCTCCTACCTAGCTGGAGTCAGGAACCCCCAGTACCATTCCTGCCAGCTTAGGCCCTGGGCACGTCTGAACAAATCCCAGCCGTTACCCACCGCACCTTGCACTTCCTAACTACAGCCTGCCTCACTGGCTGTGGTACAGTGTCTGAGCCACTTCAGATTTCCTCTTCCTTGTCTGGGCTGCCAGACGCTTGCTTGCTAGAGATGTGACAGAGGTCAGGATCAGAGTGACAATGCTTCTCACCAGGCTTCAGGACTTCCTAGGACAGAGACAGTCTAACTTCAGAGAGAATTTTCTTTAAGACAGAATGTCATTATGTAGCCCAGGCTGGCCTCAACTCAGAAATACTCTTGGCTCTATATGCAGTTGTTCTTTTTAGTTTTATTTTAAGATATGTATTTTTCTCTTTTTTAAATTTAATTTTATTTATTTTATGTACATGAGTACGCTGTAGCTGTACTGATGGTCGGGAGCCACCATGTGGTTGCTGGGATTTGAACTCATGCCCTCTGGGAGAGCAGTCAGTGCTTTTGACCGCTGAGCCATCTCTCCAGCCCCCTAAGATACTTTTTTTTTTGGGGGGGGTGTCGAGAGAGGGTTTCTCTGTATAGCTCTGGCTGTACTGGAACTCACTTTGTAGACCAGGCTGGCCTCAAACTCAAAAATCCGCCTGCCTCTGCCTCCTGAGTGCTGCGATTATTAAAGGTGTGCGCCACCACACCCGGCTGAGAAACAGAATCTTGGGGCTTGGCTGCTGCACATGCAGGAGAAGTAGGAGTGGTTGGTGGAAGGAGCCTGAGGGCCAGGCCAGGCCCTGGCAGTTCCAGACTGATTGACTGACTGACTGATTGATTGATTTATATTCATATGCATTAGTGTTTTGCCTGCATTGCCTGTCTTTGTGAGGGCGTCAGATTCCCTGGGACTGGAGTTACAGGCAGTTATGAGCTACCATGTGGATGCTGGGAATCAAACCCTGGTCCTCTGGAAGAACAAGCCAGGGCTCTTAACTGCTGAGCCATCTCTGTAGCCCCCTCCAGATGCCTCTTGAGAGGAGATAGTGTGGCCCTAGCACCTGATCCCGCTGATCTCGCTGGGCCAGGAAAGCCACCTATGAGGGTTTCCTGCCATCCTTTCCCACAGGTACTCCTCCCAGGGTTAAGATGGCTTCCTAGGGAGGAGGCCTGACCAGCGAGCGACATGTGGCTTTGGGCCCCTCCTAGACACCTCCTTGCCTTCAAAGCTTTAGTTCTTTTAATCAGTGACTTTGTGGTGGGACGATCCCCCAGATCTGTCCCCTCTTGTCAACAGCCTTTTCTTTATTTTTTTTTTTTTGGGGGGGGAGGTGGAGTGGGTTACAGAGCCTGACCATGTATCCTTGCTGGCCTGGAAATGACTATATAGACCACGGCTTTGAACTCCTAGAGATCCACTTGCCTCTGCCTTTCTAGTGCTGGGGTTAAAGTTGTGTGCTGCTGCCAGGCCAGGCCAACAACCCATTCTTGTGGAGCACGTCAATGCCTATGTACCCTCTGCTACTGTGTGTGCTGGGTGGCCCGGTTTGGATCAGGGTGTTCTATGCCAGGGGGATGTGGCAGAAGCAGAGAGTCCTGTCCTCTGTGACCCGCATGAAGGGTTTGTTCCCTTGTTCAAGGAAGCAGATGGGGGAGTGGGCTATCATTTTATCCCATTCACCCCACACACTACCCAGCTGCCGGTCTCCCGCTGTGCCCCGACCCAGCTGGGGGCTGAGGGAACTGCCTAAACCCTGGTGACAGGCAGGCGGCAGGCGGTTGTGTTACAAACTGAGTCCACCTCTTCCCAGGTCAGGCTGTGTGTAGATCCTGGGGTTGGGGTTGGCGGGATGTGGAGCACACACATCACCGCACGCTGGTTCTGCTGCGTACGTATCCCCTGGGAAAGCCCGGCTCACTTCTACACCCCATCTTTCCCACAGTTGTTTTGTTGGACTTCGCAGCAATGAAGGGAGAGCTCGGCTGGCTCACGCACCCCTATGGCAAAGGGGTGAGTAAAACTTCAGGGCTGAGGGAGGGTGGGAAGGAGGGCTGCGCATCCGGGGAGAGATGGAGGATGGGAGCCTGGAGCAGACTCTGAGGGTCAACCAAGCTTCAAATGTGACCCGGGCCAAGGCAGGCTGCAGCTGGGCAGAAGGAAGGGACCGTTCGTTCGTAGGTGGCCTAGCTGGGGAGACAGCTGAAGATTCCAGCAGAGTAGGATGCTCCAGCGGCCCTGTCTGCCTCTGCGGGTGCGTGGAAGGGGTAAAGGGCAAGAGATACAGGACAGTGACTTCCTGTCTGGGGCCCCTTCCCCCTACTCTGCCTTACCCCCACTGGGGACATCTCCCTTCCTGCTATGCTTTCTGCCCTGGTCCTGCCCTGCCCTCAGATTCCTGGTCCGAGGGCTGTGGACTTTGGGGAAGACACTACTGTGCTATGGGTCTCAGTTTCCCTTGGGTACAGTGCACCCATGATACATTGGTCCTGGGATTCTGAGACAGGGAGAGGGGTGTGTCCCTAGGGAGCTCTTGGGACAGAGTGTACAGCTGGCTAGGTCTGAGTGACTTGCATCTCCCCTGAGTCATGGCCTGAAGTATAGCTTTGAAAAGACTTCTAGGATCCCGGAATGTCCAGCTGGAGGCTGGCGGCAGATAGCCTTATCCAACCCAGTCATTATATACAGTGGGAAACTGAGCCCCAGCGGGCACAGTGTCTTGGCCATTGTCACATAGGACAGGTCAGGCCTCCATCTTTATTTATTTACTTATTGATTTTTTTAAAAAAATTATTTATTTTATGTATGTGAGTACGCTGTCGCTCTTTTCAGACACACCAGAAGAGGGCATCGGATCCCATTACAGATGGTTGTGAGCCACCATGTGGCTGCTGGGNATTGAACTCAGGACCTCTGGAAGAGCGGGCAGTGCTCTTAACTGCTGAGCCATCTCTCCAGCCCCTACTTGTTGACTTTTTGGATTTTTCTTTCCTTTATTCACACATTTGTTCCTCCGAGACCACCCTAAGCACTTACTCTTTGCCATAGAGGTCCTGGGGATTCGGAGCTGAGTCAGCTGCAGTTCCCATGCAGGAGAGTTCAGAATACAGCCCTGGGAGCCAGGCTTGTGTTACTGTATGTCAAGTTCTCCAATGATCAAGGGGGCGTGGAGCTCCTAGGGGCACACTGCTCCACCCAGGCAGCCTGGAGGAGCCTCCAGGGGAGGGAGGACCATCCATTGTCTTCACTTACCGTATCTGTCAACACCCATAGCACACAGCGATGACCCTACATGGTGACACGATGCTAGCTGTTGCATGTGGTTGTAGCCCTGAGCACCACGTTATGGACTCAGTGTTTTGTCATGTGTGCTCACAGCAGTTGTGGAGATGGGGACGCTGGGATTAGAGAGCAGAAATGATGCAGGTGCCCCAGACTCTAGCCAGGCCCACTGATGGGGAGACTCAGTACCCAGACATTGGGGCCAGAAAGACCCACAGCCATGTCTTGGCCCGGCTGTTTTCTGGTCCCCTTCCTCTAGGTCCTAGTTTTCTTCCCTATAGAATGAAGGAGAATGAAGGCAGAGCCGAGAGTCAGGTGTGGTGGTATATACTTGTCACTTACACACTTCAGAAGTAGAGGCTAGAGGATTAGATGTTCACTGAGTCATCCCTCAGGACACAGTGAGTTTGAGGCCAGCTTGGACTACATGAGACACTGTCTCAATAGAATAACAGCAATACAGGAGGGGGGGGGATGGTGAAGCTGTGTCCCGTGGGACTCAGTCCCTGCCCTCCCCGACTAACCGTCACCTGTCACGCACACACAGTGGGACCTAATGCAGAACATCATGAACGACATGCCTATCTACATGTACTCGGTGTGTAACGTGGTGTCCGGCGACCAGGACAACTGGCTCCGCACCAACTGGGTCTACCGGGAGGAAGCCGAGCGCATCTTTATTGAGCTCAAGTTCACCGTGCGAGACTGTAACAGCTTCCCGGGCGGCGCCAGCTCCTGCAAAGAGACCTTCAACCTCTACTATGCAGAGTCAGATGTGGACTATGGCACCAACTTCCAGAAGCGCCAGTTCACCAAGATCGACACCATCGCCCCTGACGAGATCACGGTCAGCAGTGACTTCGAGGCTCGCAACGTCAAGCTAAACGTGGAGGAGCGTATGGTGGGGCCCCTTACCCGGAAGGGCTTCTATCTGGCCTTCCAGGACATCGGCGCCTGCGTGGCGTTGCTCTCTGTTCGCGTCTACTACAAGAAGTGTCCTGAGATGTTGCAGAGCTTGGCTCGCTTCCCTGAGACCATTGCTGTCGCTGTCTCCGACGCACAACCCCTGGCCACGGTGGCCGGTACCTGCGTGGACCATGCTGTGGTACCCTATGGGGGCGAGGGGCCTCTCATGCACTGCACGGTGGATGGCGAGTGGCTGGTGCCCATCGGGCAGTGCCTGTGCCAGGAAGGCTATGAGAAGGTCGAGGATGCCTGCCGAGGTGAGTGGGGGTTCCTGGGGTGGCAGGGAAGCCCGACTGGGGTGTGTGTGTGGGGTGCGGTCACGGTCACGTGATTGGAGCATCTTAGTACATTGGGGATGTGGCTGCTCGGTGGATGCCTCTGCTCTCGGGTGGTGGTCCCGTGACCGGAAGCTCCCTGGGAACAAGACGGTGTAGGGACTATGAGCCGGGGTTACGGTTCTAGGACGACCAAGCTTGGCTTCTAGTTCCCAGCGCTTCTAGTTTCGCCCATTTCCTTCACTCTCCAGCCTGAGTTTCATCATCTGTAAAGTAGAGAGAGAGAGAGAGAGAGAGAGAGAGAGAGAGAGAGAGGGTCATAGTATCTGTCTTGGAGGGTAGTTGTGATAATCACATGACCTCATGCTCGTAAAGTGCTTACGTCAGCGCCTGACACTTAAATACTGATGAGCCTGGTTGTTATTTTTTGATTCATCCCATGAATAGTTGCTGCCCTGGCTGGGGCTCTAAAGTCTTATTCCCAGGAGCTGTTTCTTATTCTCTTGCTGTGTGGCCTCAAACAAATTGCTCAACCTCTCTGGGCTTCAGCTCGTCATTTAATGCAGTTTCTTTGTGTGCTGACTCAGCCCCTGGGTATGCTCCAGTCTCCTGGAGTGGACTGGGGGAGCTGTGAAGTGGGGCGCAGTTAGCTCTCAGTAGAGCCATAGACCCAGAGATCCTCTGTTGGGGTTTATTGATGACATAGGGAGACTGCGGAGCGCCCCCACCCCATCCCCATTTAGGTGACTCTCTGGGAACAGGTCTGGGCATTAGTGAGCTCACACACACACACACACACACACATACACACACACACACGGGAAGCTGTGGGGACAGCCTAGGCCTGGGACAGCGGAAATGTACAATGGGTTTGTAGTGGATGACTCTGGAAGCGACCGGGACAGAGCGCGTGAGGAATGCCGACCTTTGAAAGGCACTGGGAGCTGCTTTTGCAGCAGATAAGCTGGGTATTGAGAAATTGGGGGCCAGGGCCTTCCGTGCCTAGCTGGCTGGATGACCCTAGGCTGAGGAGTGCCCTCCTCATCTCTGGCTTCAGCTTTCCTTTGAGCAAAATGGGATTTAAAGAAAAAAAAAACAAAAAACCCCACTTCCACCTGCCGATCTGGTTTTCCATGAAGGAGGCTGGAAGACCCTGAAGCCTTTCTAATGGGTGGGTCTGTGTGCTTCCCAAGGCCGTTGTTCTCAGAACCTTGCTTAACACGGAACTTAAGCCCCTGGATGAGGGGTTTCCTCCAAGCTTTTTCTGGCCACGTGACTTCCCATCACCCCACTCCTGCCAGCGGCCTTCTGCTGAGTGAGCCCCCTTCCCTAGGTGGCCCCCTGCTTAGGTGACCTCAGTTGCACACTCTCAGCTTCAGACAATGACCATGGCGGGGGGGGGGGGTGCAGGACAGGACAACGAGTGGGCCCAGGAGCTCCTCCCCCATGACATCCTAACACAAGAATGCGGGGGTGGAGGAGGGGCGGTTGAAAACTTTCCACCCTGGTGATTCAGACCCTGCAGAGATAAGTGGGGGGCGAAAGGGAGGGGGGGGTCTTCATGCAGCGGGGCTAGCTCCCTTTTCTTGTGGGGATCCAGGGTTCTTGGCAAGCTTTGTTTATAAAGAGCTTATAAAAAAGCCTGCCCCCCTTGGGAGGAATCAGCCCCCGGCTCAGCCTGGGGACAGATCACCAGGAGGAACACTTGACTTAGCTGGCACAACTCTCTTTAGTGCTAACCCCGTAACTGCCCTGGCTCTGTCTCCCGGTCCTCCCAGCAGGTAAAAGGGTCTTGCCGGGCAAGACTGGCAACCTTGCAAACTAAGGAGAGTTCAGTTCTCAGGACACAGGTAGAAGGCGAGAACCAGCAGCTTCACAGAGCTGACCTGCACACTTGCTTGTTGTGCATGGCGTGCACGGATGTGCGAGTCCCCGAGAGAGTGGAGAGTGCCTGGGCACGCAGTCGTGATAAATGCAGTTAATTTCAAAAATTCTTGCTTCTACGCCTGGGACAGTGTGGTACTGGGGGGGGGGAGAGGAGTTGTTAACAGCGGTGTGCTCTTTTGTCTGGTCCGTTCTGTGAGTCTGGGATTCTTGGTAGTCCCATTAACTAGATGAAGAAACTGAGGCTCCGTTTGCCTGGAATCGCACAGCCATGTCAGGGTTTAACTCGCGGTGCACAGCAGTGCCCGGGCTGCCCTGGGTCAGGAAGTGAGACAGGAAATGGCCAGATCCTGTGGAATCCCTGACTCAGCTCTTGGCACTGAGATGGGCTCTCTGGGCAGTTCTGGGATGGCAGGTCTTGGCGTCAGAACTGGGGCTTCATCAGAGGGAGGGGTGGGGTGACTGGGGGGCCGTGGCTGATGTGTTGGGGGATGACACTTGCTTGGCTCTCTCTAGCCAGAGCCTCAGGTGCTTCTTCTGTTAACAGCTTTTACTGATGACAGAGGGGTGGCACCCTGAGGTCATCCTGCATCAAGTCAGGGTCATTTCCAGAGTCATCAGGTTGGGGGGGGGGGGATCTGTTTTTCCTGGGGGTTCCCTTCCCGGGGAAGAAGGCTGGTCAGGAAACGGTTAAGTGGTCTGTGGAAAGGAGGTGCCTTCCAGGTGGACAGGTGGGCATGCTGCCCTGCCATGCTACCCAGATCTACCCAGATCAAGCTATGTCAGGAATGAGCCGGCCTCCCTCCAGCCCACCCCCAGCACCGTCCAGGGAACTGTGGAGCCACTCAGGCTGACTGCCCTCTCCCTGGGGGCTGCTTTGTCTCTGCTTCCTGGCCTCTGCAGGCCCCTCCACCCCTGACTGGCACCTCGCCTCCGCCCAGGGAGATGGAGGCCAGGTGAGCAGGTGGCCAGCGGGCCTAGGCCAGAGGCTCAGCCCAGCAGCTGGAAGGCCAGCCTCTGGAGGATGTCTCTGCCCGGCTCTGATTTCATGACAACAGCCTTTCATATGCAGGGACACTTCATTCCAGGTACCAAAGCAAACACTTCCGCAGGCAAGATCTATCTATAGTCTGCGGAGCACGCAGAGAGGACGAGGACTCTCCCATTTCACAAATGCGGAGATCAAGGCCCAAACAGGAGATGGCTGGAGACCATCCCCTCCAGTGTGGTGCAGTGTAACTATGGTAACACCCCTTCGGGCTTTATCCTTACTAGGTGTGCACGCCTCTGAGGGACCTGGCCACCTTATGATCAGATCCAAAAAGCTGTCCCTTTCTCGATCAGCTCGGTCTGAGCTTTTACATGTGGTTTACATGTGATCTACTACATGTGATCTACATGCGTTGTTATAAGTGACAGATGGTGAGAAGGGACTCCCTGATCAGGGCCCACAGCAGTGATGTTGCACTATGGTGGGACTGGGGGGGGTGCTCTAAATGCTGTTGATAGCGGCTCTTAGGGGTATGCCTCCCCCAGTATAGTCATACCGGATCTTATTTCTGTGGATTTCAAGGGAAAGGGGTCATGGTGGCAGTCCCCCAGCCTCACCCCCGTGCTCTGATCTCTGTGCCCTAGTAGCCACGCCAGGCAGGCTCAGCCTCTCCCTGGTTACCGGAGGTAAGTGGGTCTCCCGAGCGGAAGGAAGGAGGCCCACAGAGAGAGCAAACAAGATAAAGGGTGGAGGTGGGGGAGTCGGGTGGGTGGAGGGGAGCGCTTAGCTTATCTGCTAGGTGGCGGATATGCCCACAGATAGCGCCCGGGGCACATGGGAGAGGAGATAGGGCCTGAGAACAGGGAATGTGCCTCCCCTTTTCTGTAGGCTCCACAGAGCCTGTTGGGGGCACCTTCTATGCCCTGGGTCAGTAACTCCCAGTTGCTGTTCGCTGTCAGGATACAAAGTTCAGGCTCCACATGCATGGCCCAGCCAGCGAGGTGGTGTTCTGGTGGCCAGCTGCTCCTGGCGTGGTCAGGGAGCCCATTGCCTCCAGAACTGACCTATTGACCTCAACAACCTTACCACCCAAAGCCTGGGAGGTATCCGGGCCTAGGGAGGGGCTCCACAAGGAGCTGGATTAGCGCCACACAGAGGGCGTCTGTCCCTGAGTCACCCTGCGCCACCACCTGAGGGGCGGGCATCGGGAACTGGAAAAACCAGGGTACAGCTCTAGCTGCAGCGCCTGTGCCCCAGTTCTGCTCGGAGTGGCCCAGGCCTGCCAGGCCATTGGGGCCAGAAGAGGCACTCCACAAGTGCCCCAGGTGTGCCCGAGCCAGGCTCTCCTGCCAGCCAGGTGTGTGCCCAAGTGGATGATGTCCCTGGGGAGGAGGCCCTTCTGCAGCCCTTGGCATGTTCCATTGTGCACTGTGAGTTTACCATTCAGTTACTCCTTCATTGTTTCATTTGTTCATTCATTCACTCCTTCATTTCTTCATTCACTCTCTCCTTCATCTCTTCATTCCTTCATTCATTCATTCACTCCTTCATCTCTTCATTCACATTTTCATATTTATTCAAGACTGATTCATTAAGACCTCCTTCACATCAGGTCCTGTGCTGAGCCACCCATGGGGCAGATAAACTCCTGTTAGAGAGACTCCTGTTCTCTCTAAGCTGCCAGTCTCAGAGAGGGAGGGAGAGAGGGGGGGGGGGCGAGCAGAGAGGATCCTCGTATGTGCACAGATAATTTCAAATGAGGCATAAAAGCTAGGCTGTGAATTCCCCTGGAGCTGAAAAGATGCTAATCTCTCAGTCACACCACCACATCCCAGTTCTCAGCGCTGTGCCAGACACGTAGGTTGGGCTTGTTTCTGTTTGGTAAACTTGAACCTGAGTAATAGATGCCCCGTTGGCTCACCAGGAACCCAGAAACTGAGCAGTTGGTCAAGGTTATAGAGCGGTTTAGCAGGGTGGGCACTTGGTGTGGTGGGTGTGTTGTATGAGAGAGACCGCGGCTGCTTGCTTGCCCTAGATGCTGGGGAAATTTAGGCGGCTCTTAGGGTCCTCGGTGGTCCTGCTGGTGTGTTCTGGGACCTCTCAGACACTTGCAGACGCTGGCAGGCAGGGCCTGTGGGTGCTCCAGAGCTCTGTGGTTGGAGGAGGAGGAGGGGGCAGCGCGTTTTCAGCAGGCAAGAGCATGCCCTGTGGACGCCGCCTCCCCTGCATTATCTGGCATATCCGCAGCGGAAATCTCTCCAAATTCCCTTTTTCCTGCCGTCAGGCAGGCCACCCCCAGGCTCTGGGGCCAAAGAATAGAACCCATCTCTTCCCCCACTTCCTCTCCTGACGTGAGATGATGGGGAGCAGGGGAGGGTTGGCAGGTGGCTCGGGCCTTTGTGACCCCCATTCTGTACTCTGAGCACTGGGGCTGGGACTAAGTGCTTGTGATTTGGGGGCTCCATCTCCTAGTCCCCTGACCTTGATCCCCAGTGAACCAACACTTACTCGAAGTGCCGCTGGATTTAAGAGAAAGCACTAGGGGAATGGGAAGCAGGGCCTGGCATTCTGGCGTCTGATTTTTGTGCGAAAGTTAGGCGAAGGAGAGAGCTATTTTCGTATTGTAACATCTCTGTAACGGGAGTGAGGCCAGAGACACAGCAAGGATGCTAGAAAGGTCCGTGGAGCCGGGGGAGGGGTATGTAGCTAACTCCATAGCCCCCTGGGGTCCTGGGGACCTGGGCGCTCCTCCCCAGGCTTTGGCTACCCACTGGACTTCCTGGTTGGTGAAGTAGGTCTGCAGGATTCAGGTTGCAGCAATACGGAATGTTGTTCCAATTGAGGTGTTCCTGGGAACAGGAAGGGGGTGGGCGACAGGAGAGATGCCTCGGGCATCCTCAGTTTGCCTTTCGGCTTTGAGACCTTGAACAGATTGGCCTGTCTGAGCCTCGGCCTTCTCACATGCAGAGAATAGGGTTAATGCTTCTAACCACACCCACATGTGAAGGGTTACCTTGAGGACTAAATAGATGTGAAGTTCTGGCCCTGCACACAGTAGGTATTTCATGCTTAGGAATTCAAGTTTTGTGCGGGTTAACTGATTCGGGGTGGGCACCTTTGTCTTGCTGTTTACTTCTGAACACACCCTCCCCCTTCTCGAAATAGGTACCCATTTTCACTCTGTATGTGTCTGCTGGGCCAGCCTGGGCTAACTCAAGGGATCACAAAGAGTCAGGATTGTTGGCTGCCTGACTTCTATAAATGCAGGGCACAGACTAGCCAGTGACAGAGCCCTGCCTCGACCTCAATCCCATCTCCCTTTCACCTCTATTCCATTTCCCAAGGAGAGATGGGCTCTGCTCTCCAGCCTGGCTTGGTCAGCTCGATGAGGTCAGGGGACTTGAAATTGGCTTCCCTGGGGGTGTTGCCCCTAGATTAGGGTCTGCCCCGTGTCTGGAAACTTTTGCCCAGGGCTTTTTCCTTACGGTGCCGAGTAACTGTCATTTTCTGTATCAGACATGGAGTGGCACCTGTTGGGCACCCTGTGGCTCTCAGGATGGAATCCCAACTTTGCTTGGTGTTCAAGATCTCTTTCTGCTACATTATTGCAACTCTTCCTTCTATTTGTATCTAGAAGGCTGCTCAAACCTTTTGTTTGACAAGCTCTTACCCCTAATTCCCTACTCTAAAAAACCTTTGCCCTGTTGAATGTCTACACAGCCTTTAAACCCCAGCTGAAGTATCCTCTCTGGCTCCTCAGAGGCCTGGCCACCCTCTTTGCCCTCTGCCGGCCACTTCATACGGACATGCCATACACTCCTGCCTGTACTCAAGGGTGTTAGCGTTCACCTCAGCATCCGTGAACCACGTGGGGCTAGGCCAAGGATTTGGTGCAGGAAGTTAGTGGTGCCTCTGGACCCTACCTGCAGAAAAAGTGCAAGGGGCATTGCAGGACCTGGGGGCAGCCTCTTCCAAAGCCAGTGCCTGGCCAGCCCCGTGAGGTGAGCCTCCTGTCTGAGCAGTTTCCTGCCTAGGAAGCCAGGAAAGAGCTCGGGACGGGGGGCCGGGTAAGGTAGAAGGAGGATGAAGCCCCCAGCGTCAGGTGCCTGACCCCCTAGCCAGCTGGAGGAGGAAGAGCTACTTCCTGGCGGCTCTCTGAAAGGAGAAATGACCTGGCTTTGGAAATGAGTTCAGGGAAAGAGCTTGGGCCCAACCTTTCCTGCTTCTTGGAGACCAGCCCCGGAACAGGAAAGAGATGGAGTCCTAGGGTAGAGGGGCCTTGGCAGGGGGGCATCCTGACTGGGGAAAGCCAGCTGGTTCATCAGGGGTGGGGGAAACACTCTACCCTGGTCAGTTCTAATCTGTGCAAGTTGAGATCCCTCTGGGCCAGTCTGCACAAAGCAGGTTACAGGAAGGTGTGTGTACTGTGTGAGCGGTGGCTCTCCAGCGCTATGCTTTAAGGTGTGGCATTTTCTGCAAAAGGCAGCTGGCATCCGATGTGCCGGGGTTTGGGGAACTTGGGGGCACTTGAGACAGGTTATTTTGGTGTCCAGGAGACACTGGCCATGGGTGTGACGTGCTCTCAGCGAGAACACGGCTGGGGAATGGCATACGGAATTGACCTCCTGTCTCTCCTTGTGGCTCTTAGCCTGTTCTCCGGGATTCTTCAAGTCTGAGGCATCCGAGAGCCCTTGCCTGGAGTGTCCAGAGCATACCCTGCCATCCACAGAGGGTGCCACCTCCTGCCAGTGTGAAGAAGGCTATTTCAGGGCACCTGAGGACCCACTGTCCATGTCTTGCACACGTGAGTCTTAGATCCAGAGAGAGGTGTGCCTGAGGTGGGGGTGGGGGGGAGGGGCAGCTCCACTGACCTCCACTCTCTGGACAGGTCCACCCTCTGCCCCCTACTACCTCACGGCTGTCGGCATGGGTGCCAAAGTAGAACTGCGTTGGACAGCTCCCCAGGACACCGGTGGCCGCCAGGACATTGTCTACAGCGTCACTTGCGAACAGTGCTGGCCAGAGTCTGGCGAGTGTGGGCCCTGTGAGGCCAGCGTGCGCTATTCAGAACCTCCTCACGCCCTGACCCGCACGAGTGTGACAGTCAGTGACCTGGAACCCCACATGAACTATACCTTCGCTGTTGAAGCCCGCAATGGCGTCTCAGGCCTGGTGACTAGCCGAAGCTTCCGGACTGCCAGCGTCAGTATTAACCAAACAGGTGAGCCAGGGGTAGTGGTGACTATCCAGTGGGACCTGCCTGGGTAAGAGCTGGGGACAGGTACCCGGGAATCAGCTGTGTACAGAGAGGAAACAGGAAGTGGTGAAGAATTCCATCCTCCCTGGTCTATGTAGCGAGCACCAGGCTAGCCAGAGATCGATAGTTAAGACTTCTGCTGAGTGTCATAGCACATGCCTGTAATCCCAACATTCATGTTCTGAAGGTGGAGGCAGGGAGATCAGGAGTTCAAGGTAATCTTCAGCTACATAATGAGTTCAAGGCCGATGTGGGGCACAGGAAAAACGGGACATGGCTCGGGTGTCACAGTGCCTTCTACATAGGCTTGGCTGAATTTGGATCCCTAAGACCCAAAGAGGCAGAGATAGGGACTCCTCAGCTGATCCAGCTAGGTCCGGGTTCACTAACAGAATCTGCCTCAGAATACAAGGTGGAGACAGTGGAAGAAGACAACATTTGACCTCCACATGCACGTGCTCGCACACGCACGCGCACACACACACAAACACACACACAGTGACCTGTATGATTGTCTCACTCAGCTCTGGGACTTCAGGTTACTTCTGGAGAGTTTTTTAATGCTGTTTTTCAGAAGTAAAGACGCTCTTGAAATTTTTATTTTTACCAGGGAATGGAAAGACGCCTCACTCAGTATAGTGCTTGCTGCACGAGCTTGGGGCTGGGTTTGACTCCTCAGCACTGTGGTGCCAGGCAGACACCTGCGTGTGGTTGCCTGACTGGATAAGAGGACTCCAGGCTTAGTGAATCTCTGTCTCAAGAAAAATAAGCAGAGGGTGACGGGGAAGACACCTCATGCCGACTTCTTGTGTCTTTACCACGCATGCTTGCATACCAACATGCACTTGTGCGTGTGCCCATGCAAATACATTCATACATGCAACACACAGAAACAGAATATACCACATAAGGCTCTTTCAAGCCTTGCCTGCTCTCCAGAAAAACTCGGTGGCAATTGGCTAGTGTCTTAGTTATTATTATTTATATGTTAGTGAATGTCCCCAGAGGACCTCCGGTGGGCTAGCGTCTGCTGTCAGGGCAGCATCCGTAACAGGACATCCAAGAACCCCAGGCAGGATCTAAAGGCCATGGTACTCCATCTCTATCCTTCACCCCTGCGTGACTTCTCACACCCCTCCCCTCCCTCTTCTGCCCAGAGCCCCCCAAAGTGAGGCTGGAGGACCGAAGCACCACCTCCCTGAGTGTCACCTGGAGCATCCCCGTGTCACAGCAGAGCCGTGTGTGGAAGTACGAAGTCACCTACCGCAAGAAGGTAAACTTGATGCGGGTCAGCACAGGCCATGGAGCTAGTAGGTGCCCAGCAATCTGGAAGGGTTCCCTTCTGCGCCTGGGGAAACTGAGGCCTGGGGTCTCCCAGGGCGGCACTGCAGAAGCTTATAGGGGTGACTGTTTTGGGTTGTCAGAGCCAGTTAGAATGGGCTCTTGGGATTAAGCTAGTCCTGGAGATGTATATTCCCACTCTGGCCTCTGGTGAGTCTGTACTCCTGTACCTCGGTTTCCTAAGCGTGTCTGCCTGGTTGGATAATACAGGAAGCCACTTTTCCGGGTGGGATCTTGGCTCTTAGAATCTCTCCCCACCACCGCCCACAGGGGGATGCCAACAGCTACAATGTGCGCCGCACAGAAGGCTTCTCCGTGACCCTGGATGACCTTGCTCCGGACACCACGTACCTGGTGCAGGTGCAGGCGCTGACACAGGAGGGCCAGGGAGCCGGCAGCAAAGTGCACGAGTTCCAGACGCTGTGTGAGTCAGGGGACCCTGAACTAAGACGGACATTGTTGGGGAGGAAGTGGGTTTAAAAAGTCTAGAAAGGCCCTTCCTCTTAGCCAGGGCACGGAGCAGCATATGTGGGTATAGTCAGCACTGAGACTGACAAGGAGGACCAGGGATGCATGTTCTGGGTAGTGTTGAAAGTGTGGGAATCTGCGGTTCTGACATGGGTGGGTATGCCTGAGTTCGAGGCTTGCCTAGAAAGCTCGAGAGTGGGCTAGGGTATGGCTCCATTGGTTGAATACTTGTCTAGCATCCCCAAGGCCTCGGGTTCAATCCCTAACTCATGGATTAACTCCTGGTGTGTTCCTGTGAAGAATTGAGGTTTAAGGTCTTCCTTGGTTTACGTGATGAGGCCAGTTACATCGGTTACATGAGATTCGGCCTCAAAAATTGGTGGTGACGCCTGCCTTTCATGCCAGCGCTTGGGCGGGAGAGGAGGGCGATCTCTGAGTTAGTTGGAGGGCAGGCAGGACTACACAGAGAAACCTTGTCTCAAAAACACCAAAATAAGTAAATATTTAAATGAAGAAATTCATGAAACAAAACGAATAAATGAAACAGCTAAAGGTTCTTAGTTCTTTCTCCATAGACCACCAGAAAGGCCCCCCCCTCTCTGCCTAGCTACGAAATAGGAATTAATATCCATAGGAGAGAGTGTGGAGAGGTGGCTCAGTTAAGATTCGGGTGTTAAGCCGGGCGTGGTGGCGCACGCCTTTAATCCCAGCACTCGGGAGGCAGAGGCAGGAGGATTTCTGAGTTCGAGGCCAGCCTGGTCTAGAGTGAGTTACAGGACAGCCAGGGCTACACAGAGAAACCCTGTCTCGAAAAACCAAAAAAAAAAAAAAGACTGGGGTGTTCTTGCAGAAGACCAGGTTCCCAGCTCTGAACCACCTGTATGTGAGTTGCCAGGCAACTGCAACCATGTGCATATGGACCACCTCCACATAATATGTTTATTCAACTTAAATACATACATATATTTATTTATAATGATTTATATATATAATATATAAATATTTATATATATAGTTATATATTTATAGAATTAAAAATAAAAAAGAAAGCTCATTCTTATTAGCCTTTGACTTATATCTTTTTGTTCCCATTGTTTTATTTTTGTAGGGTATTTTTTGTATGTGTTTTTCTTGGTTTTGTTTTTTTTGTTCTTTTGTTTCTAAAAGAGAAGAAAGAAAGGGTGTGTAGTATCGAGACAAGGGGAGAGGCAAATCTAGGAAGGAAAAGTGTGACTAGACTATTATATATATATATATATATATATATATGTGTATTTAAAAAAAGTTCTGAATTTACAAAAATCCATACTGAGCCATGGGGCACACAAAGCAGGTCTCTGTGAGTTTGAGGCCAGCCTGGTCTACAGAGCGAGTTCCAGGACATCCAGCGCTACACAAAGAAACCCTGTCTCAAAAAAACCAAACAGAAAATCTTAGGAAACTTGACAGTAAAGCGCCTGGCATGCCACTGGTGCCTAGGCTTCTCAGGTCCTTTAAGAGAGCTGTGGGTGTGGCAGGGTGTGTCTGTAGCATTTCGGGTGGATTCTCACTAGCCGCTCTCCCCTGACAGCCGCAGAAGGATCTGCCAACATGGCGGTGATCGGCGGTGTGGCTGTCGGCGTTGTCTTGCTTCTGGTGCTGGCAGGAGTTGGCCTCTTCATCCATCGCAGGTTTGTCATACCTCCTCCCGGGCCCTTAGAAAGGCAGAGAGGTTCACACTGGCTGCGGATGGGGTCCCTGTGGGAGGATGAACTGAGCTCTAGGGACCACAGCGGTCACTGCCATTGTGTGTGCTCCTTGTGAAGGGCCGTGTCCACGCTTCCCCTGGACACGGGACAGGGTAGATGAGCGGGCAGGATGAGCCACCTAGTTCTTTATGGCTCATTATGGCTCCTTATGTGGCCACTGGGAAGAGTACACTTGGTGGCCTCCTGCCTTCCCACTCACCCTCTGCTCCATATGGAGGCTGAGCAGATTGCTGGGCAGTGAGGCCAGAGCTTGCTTGAGAGGTCGTTTGGGCCAGTACAGGCTGTGCTGACCGTGTGTGTGGTCCCCGGTGATTTCTTCCAGGAGGAGGAACCTGCGGGCTCGACAGTCCTCTGAGGATGTCCGCTTTTCCAAGTCAGGTAAGATGTACCCTCCTCAGGAGCGCTCGCTCCCAGCTCTGTGGTGGACCTAGAGGCTCCATGCTGGTGGAACGCCCCCCCCCCCTTTATCCAAATCCTCCTGAGGTCCCTAGTCTTGTGGCTTCCCCTTCTCTAGGGCCTCCCCTCCTGGGAACACCTCCCTGAGCTTCTCCTTCCCCCTTCCAGAACAACTAAAGCCCCTGAAGACCTATGTGGATCCTCACACTTACGAAGACCCCAACCAGGCTGTACTCAAGTTTACCACCGAGATCCACCCATCCTGTGTCGCGAGGCAGAAGGTCATTGGAGCAGGTGAGGCTCGCCCACCTACTGTGCACCTGGAGCAGATAGTCTAGTCCAGACGGGGCCTGCCCCCAGGCTCCGCTTAACTAAGGGCGCTCCTCACACACACCTTGCCCGCCTGCAGGAGAGTTTGGAGAGGTCTATAAAGGGACGCTGAAGGCATCCTCGGGGAAGAAGGAGGTACCGGTGGCCATCAAGACGCTGAAAGCGGGCTACACTGAGAAGCAGCGGGTGGACTTCCTCAGCGAGGCCAGCATCATGGGCCAGTTCAGCCACCACAATATCATCCGCCTGGAGGGCGTGGTCTCTAAATGTGAGGCCTGGGAGGTGCTGGGGTGGGGGGTGGGGGTGGCCCCAGGCAGTCAGGGAAAGGGGCTGCTTCCTAGGACCACCTGACCCTGGCTGTTGTTTCCCCCTTCCCCACCTCCTTCCCCCCCCCACTCCCCACCGCTGCCACGTGCATACCACCCTCACTCACTCCCGTGTCCATGCCCTACAGACAAACCCATGATGATTATCACGGAGTACATGGAGAACGGAGCACTAGACAAGTTCCTTAGGGTAAGGTCATGCTCTGCGGTGGGAAGGGTGGAAGCGAGGTGTCGGGAACCAGTCAGCACTGAGTGAGGGCCTATCTCTGCAGGAGAAGGATGGCGAGTTCAGCGTACTTCAGCTGGTGGGCATGCTTCGGGGCATCGCATCCGGTATGAAGTACCTGGCCAACATGAACTACGTGCACCGGGACCTGGCTGCCCGCAATATCCTCGTCAACAGCAACCTGGTGTGCAAGGTGTCCGATTTTGGCCTGTCGCGCGTGCTGGAGGATGACCCCGAGGCTACCTACACCACGAGTGTGAGTCGGGAGCCGGGGATGTCACACCCAGGGTGTGGAGGGCTTGGAGGTGATGCAGCTGTTACCCTGGATCTGGGGCCTGGGTTGTCACCCCAGGGTGACCCTAGGCCCAGAGAGAGAAAGGGTCCTGAGTTCTGGCAGGGACAGGGGTAACTGGGCTGCGTCTCCTGTAGGGCGGCAAGATCCCTATTCGATGGACAGCCCCAGAGGCCATTTCTTACCGCAAATTCACCTCGGCCAGCGACGTGTGGAGCTACGGCATTGTCATGTGGGAAGTGATGACTTATGGCGAACGGCCCTACTGGGAGCTGTCAAACCACGAGGTCAGCCCCTCCCTCCTCTCTCCCAAACCCTGGGGCCCTGACTGGCGAGCTCTGGGATCAATCTGTATAGAGTAGAGACAGCACAGGTTGTTCTGTGGCCTGTCTTGGGTAGGACCCAGCCTGTGCTTATACTGAATGCAAAGGCAGCCAAAGGGGAAGAGTGTATGTACATGCTCATGTGTGCTGTGTGTGTGTATGTGCATATGTGTGATATTGACATGTGGCTATAGTTGTATGTAGGTACATGAATGTGTGTGTACATATACATGTGTATGTGTATATGTGTACATACATATATGTATGCACATTTACATGTAATCTGATGCCTTGCCTAGGTAGAGACCTGGGATTTTGCTTGTAGGGGTCACATCCCTGCAGAGACCTGGGAGACCGACAGTAAGGCAGACAGGCTAAGACTTGGGGGAGGGGAGAGAGAGCCCCAAATGTGTGGATAGACAGAGATAGGAGTCTGAATTGTGGGGCGCACAGGGCTGACCTCTGCGGCCCTGGACACAGTCCCTCAGCACTTGCCCCATGGATGGTTCTAAAACAGTGTGTGTGCTTAGGAAAGGGTGTCTATCCATTTCTTGGGCTCTCCTCTCTGTTCCTGTGTTGGGGCCTCCAAGGGAGGTCTCCGTTAGCAGTTCCATGTGGTTTCTCCACTAAGGCCACCCCCCCCCCCCGACGCTTGTGTCCCCCCAGGTCATGAAAGCCATCAACGACGGCTTCCGGCTCCCCACGCCCATGGACTGCCCGTCGGCCATTTACCAGCTCATGATGCAGTGCTGGCAGCAAGAGCGCTCCCGCCGGCCCAAGTTTGCTGACATCGTTAGCATCCTGGACAAGCTCATCCGAGCCCCCGACTCCCTCAAGACCCTGGCTGACTTCGATCCCCGGTGAGTCTTGTGCCCTGTGCCTGAGGTAACATCCGTGTTCACTCATGTGGACTCCTTGACTTCTCAGGACTACTGGATGTCTAGGGGGAGTCAGGGCTGTTACAGGGCTCAGAAGTGCAGGGCGATGCACATCAGGGCGATGATGAAGCCAGGCAGCAAATCGTTTGTCTGGAATTCGCGAAAACCTTGGGTTCAGTCCCCAGAAACTGAAAGAGGAAAAGGGCTAGCCAGGCATGGTCCAGTAAGACCAGTGAGAAACCAGCTCAAAATGGTGCATGGGCAGGCATTGGGCTGAGCACCAACCATATTCCAAATTGTCGAAGCATCCTGAGGCGGGCTCTATGCAGATGAGGGAACAGAGGGCAGCCAGACTGGATTGATGACTCCAGGACCCAGAGTCCTGGCAGTCACGGGGGGCGTGGTGGGGCAGCTTCAAGTGATGGTAGGCATGGGGCAACAGCAGTCGTGCCAGGAAGCCAGGAATCTCGTAGATCCTTCCATGTCTGGGCTTCCTCATTGGCTCAGAGGAGGAAGCCGAGGCGTAGCGGGCTGTGCCTTGCCCTAGTTAGAAGGGTAGGTGCCTGGGTAGGTCATGTCCAGCAACCCCTCACCTGTGAATTTCCATCCCAGAGTGTCCATCCGGCTGCCCAGCACCAGCGGCTCGGAGGGAGTCCCCTTCCGTACGGTGTCCGAGTGGCTGGAGAGCATCAAGATGCAACAGTACACGGAACACTTCATGGTGGCTGGCTACACGGCCATCGAGAAGGTGGTGCAGATGTCCAATGAGTGAGTAGAAGCCTTGGTGACTTTGCCTTCCGTTCACCACTGGGGACAGCTTCTGATCTACGTGTCACTCCCCCTCCATGGTGTGTGTGTGTGTGTGTGTGTGTGTGTGTGTGGTGTGTGTTATGTGTGGGTGGTGTGTGTATATGTGTATGGTGTGGGTGGTGTGTGTATGTGTGCGGTGGGGGGGGCTGTGTGTGTGTGGTATGTGTGCATGTTTGGTATGTGTGTGTGCATCTCTTTTTCTCTCTTTCCTGGGTACCCTCCCCTTCTTGCCTCTTCTTCTACAATGGGGAGACACTATGAGATATAGCCAGTCCAAAGCTGTCGAGTATGGAGGGCTGTTTGCCTACCCTGGGCATCGCTGCTTATGTAGACTCAGAGGTTACCTGTTCCCTGGCTCCTGCAGCCACCAGGGGCAGAGATCCTAGCCTTGACCAAGCAGGACCCAGAGCCTGCATCCCTTTTCTGGTGCCTCGAACACAGAAAGAGACTTGCCAACCCTCCCGGGCCCCTCCCCCGTATGGCTGACTCTTGGCCTGCCGTCCGCCGCCTGCTGGCTCTGGATCTTAGGTCCTCAGAGCTCTTCTACCCCATCTCCATCACTGACCCTTCTCAGAACAGCCTTGGCAGGGACAGCTCTTTCTGTCCCTGGAGGGATGCAACATTGTCCTTTTAGCCTTTGTGTTTCTAAAAATAGTTGTGGATCCCAACAGCCCTGGATCCAAGTGTCCAAGGCCGTGGTCGAAACAGGCCTCAGGGCGGGAAGGTTTTGGGAACTGCTTGGGGGAGGTGACCTGGGCCTCCCATGTTCCCGGGCTCTAGATGTTCTGGGACTTGGGCTTGGGACACAAACATTCTCCAGAGCCTTTGGCTTCTGGCCTGCTGACCATGAATGTGGCCAACCCGAGAAAATGGTGGGTCATGGGAATCAGACAGGGAAAGAATGAGGGAGGTGCAAGGATATGGAGGGAAAGCATCAGGTCCTAGGGTACCTCTTTCTGCCAGCCACCATCTGGGCTCACACTTTAGCTCTGCAGATTAACACCTGAGTTTATGTCCCATGTCTGTTGTGCAAGTGATTTGGTCTGACTCGGACCTTGGTACCCATTTCTCGATGTGGGGATCCATGGGTGTGATTCACTGACGCTCCTAGGACGTCTTGATCCATCATATCTCCTCTATTTTGCCATTCCCAGGGTCCTGTAAATCATGGTTCTATGCCCTGGTTCCTGAATCCCTCTCCCTTTCAACCAGGGTCAGCCCCCAGGGTTCCATCGGGTCCCATATTCCGCTCCCCTCTCTTGGGACAGCACAGCTTTTCTTCTGTAACCAACGGCGAAGGCATGGAAGCAGGTTTACAGGAAACACATGGCTGTAGACGGATCCCAAAATAGCCCGGGGCACCCCTCACAAAGTCCTTTCCCACGAGCTGGGTCGGGCTCCTGGACAGACGGGCAGGCGGTGTGCATGCTCACGGGTTATTTGGAAAGTATCTGGATAAAGCCCGGAAGTCGTTCGGCACTCCTTCCTCCTGTGGTCAGACCCTGGCTCACTGAGCTGCCTCCGGTGCCCTGAGGGGATGTGGGGTTGGAGCCGAGCATTTGTTTTAAACCCACAGACGGTTGACCACGCCATGGAGCCCAACAGGAGCGAGAAATCAGCTCCCTTCCTGCTAGGGTCAGGATGTCAGCTTCAGTACCCTGCCCTACTCTGCGCCAGCCTCCCTTTCAAAGGACCTGGCCTCTTCCCCCTGTAGCCTCTGGCTCTTCTGCTTAAGTGCCCTGCATACTGTGTTGGAGTTGGTTGGCCTTCTAGCTCGATGAGCTGTTTGAGAAAATACAGAACATGTTTCGTTGTACTGTACCTTGAACATAACAGCAGGCCCAAAGGCCAGCCCTGCCCAGTGTCAAAGCTACAGAGTGCGTTCAAGCTGTAGGTATACAACTCCAGATGGTTCTTAAAAAGCAGAATCTAGTTGTTAGATGTGAATGATAAAACTCTTGAGTCTCTGGGGATTATTATGCTCCCCTGCCCCACAGTAGGTGTTCATGAACACTGCTTATACCCCCCCACACACACACAGTAGGTGTTCACAGGCACTTATACACACCCCCCACACACACTGTAGGTGTTCATGGGCACTTACATTCATGGGATTTGTGCCTCAGAGGAGAGACAGGGTACAGAAGTGGCTTGCATTTGCATCTCTTCTCCCTTCCTACACAAAAGTTGATGGGATGCGTGTTCTGCATCCCTGAGGGGGAAACAGAGGATGGAACAGGAACCAGCTTGGATCCTGGCTAGTCTGTGACTCTTCCCCAAGTGCATGGTTCTGTCTGTAGTCAAGAAAGGGTGGGTGGGCTTTAATCCCAGGGTGGGTGGGCTTTAATCCCAGGGTGGGTGGGCTTTAATCCCAGCGCTCTGGAGGTAGGTAGAGACAAGTGGGTCTCTGAATTGGAGTATGAGTTGGAGCCAGCTAGGACTAGCCAGGGATGCCCTGCCTCAAGGAAGGGAGGTTGGTTGGTTGGGGGAAGGAATTCACTGCTCAGGAATACATCACCCAAGCCTCCTCTTGTCTTTGTAAAAAGGAACAGACACAGAGGCATGAAAAGAACTACCCTGATGGAAGAGGGCCTCAAGGTGGGGCATCGGCTAAGCCTGACAGTGGTGTTTCTATACAGACCCATTTACAGCCACCATACAGAGTGGGATTCGGCCCAGTGAGTCTGGGGTTACCCAGCACCCTGCCTTTTCTGGCTTCTCAGTGCTTATCCAGGCCCCCACACTGTGATCCCTCAGGGCCTTGCAAAAAAAATCCCAGCCCCTTGGTGGTAGGCTTGGAGGTTCTCCACATATCTATCTTCCAGCCCTCTTGCTGTAGCAGGAGCAGTCTCGCTCCCTCCCTCCCCACCTGGGTCTGCCCATCCCTGCTCAATGCTTGGCTCTTTCCAAGCCTGTGGGAAAGTCTTGTCTCCAGCATTGCGAACTCCTGGAGCTTGTACCATATAATTAGCTCCAATTACAGTCAAGAGCTGGCCCGTAAAAACCTGGGTGTTTTCATGAGCTAGGGCTGGTGGGTGAGGGCAGTGGAAGAGAAAAACTCCTGAAGTTAGCAACAGACATTCTGCTGACAGCTCTTGGAACCTGACATGGTTCTACTTAGAGTGGGAGGCCGGGACAGTCTATGCCTTCTCTGTGGGGCCCCTGGGACCTATCATCAGCCTGGCACTGAGTCCTCAGACCTCGGTAGGACACTGTTGTTTCACAGATTCCCACGGGGAAAGGCAACCTTCCTCTGGTGACCTGCAAGCCTCACCCACTGGAGTCTAGCACAGCCTTAGACTTCAAGGCTCATTAGCAACGAAAGATGCCTCCTGCTGCTTAGAGCACGGGAAGGAGACAGGGCTGCATTTCTTTACTGCTGGTATAAGTTACCAGCTCTGGCACCTCCTAGCTACATCTCAGAATCCCAACTCTCTGCAGCTCTCTGAGTTTCAATTCCCTTATCTACAAGATGGGTAAGAACATTTGAGGCCAGGCAGAGTCCCGCCCAGAACAGTGCTTGCTTGTTTGTCCAGCGTGAGGAACTGAGTTCAAACCCCAAACCCCCCCACACCCAAAAGAAGCTGGCCGCAATGGAGGTCCTTTGGAACCTGGTGCTTAGAAGACAAGTCAACCCTCGGAGCTTGCCCCCCCCCCCCGAGAAAATAAAGTGGGCGGCTCCTAAGTTAAGATTGTGCATTGGCCTCCCCCTGTGTGTACACATGTGTGTACAGCCATACACATATGAACTGCACACACACACACACACACAAAGAGCACCTATCCCAGCCCACTCCCCCCCCTTAAGATTTGATTGAGTGTATCACATCATCACGTCCTCGACTCTGGGTGGCAGACCATGTTAGAATATGAACTCTCCAGCCTGCATAACAGGACGCCCCTCACCACGGGTCCGCAGAACCCCCTCCATGTCCGGCTTTCCTCTCTGCCTCCCAGCCTTGTCCCTGACCCTCCCTCTCTTCCTCTTCACCCACAGAGACATCAAAAGGATCGGAGTGCGTCTTCCTGGCCACCAGAAGCGCATTGCCTACAGCCTGCTGGGACTCAAGGACCAGGTCAACACAGTGGGGATCCCTATCTGAGTCTGACGGGGCCGTGCCCACCTTGACCAACAATACTTGAAGAGCCACAGTGGTCTCCCTGCCGGCCTGGTGCTGGACCACTGGAACTTTATTTATTTCTGTCTTCCTCTATGCCTCCCTGAGGACTCTGCAGGGGGCTTTTGAATGACACCCTGGCCTGAGCGTGGCAAACCTAGATGCTGGGCAGGGCTCCTCCCCTGCAAAGGACCCAGCCAAGCACTAAGCAGTTTGCTGTGGCCTTCCCAGTATCCCCTGAGGCTAGAGTTCCACCAAGACCATCGGTATCGACGAGGGACATTTTCAAACGGACCTCCCCATTTTCCTTTGGCCCCGAGAAGCCACCTCAGGAGCTGAGGCTAAGCACTAAGCCCGGGACCATATGACTAGGGCCCTGTACGCCCCACCCCTAGTTAGAGGGTAGGTTTTTGGATGTGGCTGGGTGGGGCCACAGCGATCTCCCAGTGCCTTCTACAGACCCAGGGCTCTGCCCTCCGCCCTCGAGGGCCAGCTTCTTGCTTTCCTAGGGCCCTCTCAGGATGCTTGGCTGTGTTGAGGTTTTTTTAAAATATATATTTTATACTTGCGGAAAGAATGAGTGTGTGGCAGGGACCTTGCCAGGGCTGGAGACAGAGGATCCCCTGCAACAGACATTCCTGGGCTGGGGGCTGGCAGACCTGCAGGAGACTTTCCGCCCAGCCACCCTGTCTCCAGCCCCTTTGGACAAATTTCGCTGTCAGTGTTATAGATTTGTTTTATTGGGTTGTTTTTGTTGTATTTTTTTTTGAATCTTAACTTATTATTATTTTTTTTATATTTATTGTTAGAAAATGACTTATTTCTGCTATGAAATAAAGTTGCAGATGATTCAAACTGATTTTGGCTTTCATTCCTGGATGCTCAGTGGGGTTCTGCCAATGCCTTAGGGGGTAGAGGGGGCCCCCCAGAATAGAACTGCTTCTACAAGGGAGGGTGTTGTATCACCCTTGGAGAAAGAGCAGGCAGGGGGCCAGGGAGCATGCCACTGGCCTCCACACCAGCAGGCCTGATAACCTTTGATCTGTGGGTTTCTGCAGGGCTAGGAGGCAGAGAGCAGCTGTCAGCCTCCCTCCAGCTCCAAGAGTGTGTGGCCATTGGAGGGGAGGGGAGGGGGCCTGGCTACAAAGGCTACCACAAGTTTTGTCATGTTGGAGTTTTAGCATTTATGACTTTTTGTGGGCATCCCCATTTTATGGAAGAGGAAACCTGAGGCTGAGTCCAATGACCAAACTTGCCTGAGGCGACAGTGCAGGATAAAGACAGCAGAACTGAAAGAGGGGTCGGGAATGCCCCCATGTTCTCAGGAAGAGACTGAATCTCAGAGACGGGCAGTGACTTGCCCAAAGTCACACAGCGAAAGCCTCGAAGGAAGTCAGAAGCCCCATGTCAAATCCCGAGCATTTACCTCTACTGGATTTCATGTCAGATCGTTCATAGCGGGGACTTCAGAAGATGCTGCACGCAGGGCGAGTGAGCAGATCGGGGACGCCCCTCGGGCTGCCTCTCTGTACTAGGCAGAACCAGTGAAGCAGTTGGAGGGAGCAGGGCAGGCAGAGCCGGGTGCGGGGGCGTGAAACCACACAGTTGTGCAAGGGAGCCACAAGCAATTTGATGTTATTAAGGCATGACGTGGGATGTCTGAAAGATCTCCCGGGCCTCGTGAGGCAGGTCCCGCAGTGAGGACTTTAGGTCGCCGGCCAGAGGGAGCCACTGAAGGTTTTAAGCAGGGTGTGGCATGATCAGAGTCAGGTAAGCTCCCAGCTCAGGCTTCCTGACTCTCAGCCTGGAGTTGTGGGGAGACGAGAGAAGCTAGCAAGGAGGAGGAAGCACCCCGCTTGCTCTGGGGTGTTGTCCTCGATCCTTGCTCCATCTGGCACCTCTCTGGGTCCCAACCCATTCAACACTTCATGAGATGTGCCTCTGTCAGGTGTGGCTGGGCTTGGGTGATACACGGACATTCAGGGCAGCTGGGCCTGCCCGTTAGGGCCAGGTTAGGCTACCTGAGTATCCTAGGTACAGTGGCTGAGTCAGGATCTCTATGCCTGACCATTATCTGACCTAGCCAGGGTGACTAGTGTCACCTCAGAGGACAGGCCAGGGTCCCCACTGACAGTCTAGGTTCTTGAGTTTGAAGAATCGTCGAAGGTCCTGTCCCCAAGGAACATCCAATGTCCCACGGTGAGTAGGCATGGGAACAGGAGGTGGCTCTGCATTAAGGTTGTCAGCTTCAAGTGTTTTTTCCCTTTGACCCGATGGACATAAGGCTTTCCTAAGGACCTGAAAGATGCTGGCACCAACTGGAAGGGGGGGCACAAGATGGCCCAGTGCTCTAGAGACCAAGTGGATGGTAGGGGGCGGCGGCCTGTACATCCCAATGAACGCTTTAGTCAGCAAAAGTAGACAAGCCCTTGGATTGTATCATTATTCATCTGTGTATAGTGTGTGCGTGTTTACACACACATGTGTGCACACCATGGTGCATGTGTGAAAATCCAATGAAAGCCTTTGACAGTCCATTCTCTCCTTCGACCTTGGGATTCTGAGATCCACATACACACTTCTGCCAAACTGAGCCAGTTCGTCTTCCCAAAACTTCTTTAAATGACAGCAACCCCAAGGGTGTTCCCTAGGCAGCCAGGATGCAGTGACACCCTATGGCCACTTGTAAGCCAGCCTTAGGAAACTCCAAGGTGAGCTGGGGGCATCAGCAGAGACTGGGGAAGGACTCGAGAAGATAACCAGGTTGACACACAGGGACAAGGTGACAAAGCCTCCAGTGGGCAGACCTAGGGCAAGGTGAGCAAATACGGTGACATCACTGTAGGGCCCAAAGTACGAAAGAAATACACATGAGTTCATGCTAGCACAAATAAACAGCAGCGTTAACAAATAAGTGGGGGAGAGTCAAGTCTGGTGACACACACCTTGGAATCGCAGCACTGGGGAGGTTGAAACTGGAGGATCATGAGTTTTGGGGCCAGCCTGGGCTACGCAGAGAGACCTTGTTTCAAAAATGGACAGATGATAGGTAGATAGACAGATTGATCTTACAGATTTCCAAATAATTCATATAGATTCTGTCTACACTGGGTAGAGTTCATGTTCCTGCCCATTTGCTAGTGGACTCTTGGCTTTTCCAAAGAAAGGAAATGTTGGTTCTGGAGAGATGGCTCAGAAGTATTGTTTTTTCAGGGAACTTGAGTTCAATTCCCAGCACCCACATGGCAGCTCACCTGTCACTTCATCTCCAGGGACATCCAACACCCTCTTCTGGCCTCCACAGACAGCCACCCATATGTGCACAGACATACCCAACCTTCAATTAAGAACAGAATCTTTTCTTTCTCCCAGTAGGGTTTCTCTGTGTAGCCCTGGCTGTGCTAAAACTCACTTCAGACCACACTGGCCTTGAACTCAAGAGATCCACCTGCGGGCCAGGTGTGGTGGCACACGCCTTTAATCCCAGCACTCGGGAGGCAGAGGCAGGCAGATTTCTGAGTTCGAGGCCAGCCTGGTCTACAAAGTGAGTTCCAGGACAGCCAGGGCTACACAGAGAAACCCTGTCTCGAAAAACCAAAAAAANAAAAAAAGAAAAAAAGAGAGATCCGCCTGCCTCTGTCTCCTCCGCTACCCAGCTTAGAAACAAAAATCTAAGGAAATATGGAAGAATAGTAAGCCTCACAGGAAAAAAAGTAAGCCCCGGTGGGGGAGAGCTGGCAAGTGCCATTGGAACCAAGGATCAAAGTCAACAGAGCCAGCTAAAAGCAAACAAATGCTGCCAGAGAGCGCTGTGGGTAAAAGGGGAGCATTGCACAGCAGGGAAGCCCTGGCTGCCAGCCACCACCCACTGCTCTGAGTATCTGATCCAGTCTGTGCCACAGGATCCATCCAGCAACACCTGGAGTGTTCCTTCCAGGTGAACGCTGTTGGTGGCCCATTTTAAAGGTTTGAATACTGAGGCCAGCGCAGTGTGGAACCTGCCAGAGCCACTCAGCTCTCTAGGGAGGGAGGTCAAGACCAGCTTCCTGGGTGCCATCTTTAACCACCATAACAGGAAGCTGCCCACTCTGCCAGGCTTGCTCAGTAAACAAGCTCTAAGCTGCTGGACTCGGTGGCGCACACACCTATCCACTCGGCGAGAGGATCGGGTGTTCGAAGATCTCGGCTATACTGGGAGCTGGAGGCTAGCCTGGGCTACAGGAGACCCTGACACAAATTGAAGGGCAAGGGGCGGAGGGACAGAGACAAGGATCTGGGGAGCTCCAGAACATTCCTGAGCACTGTCTACACCCCAGGCACCCAAATGCCCCGCTATTTGGTTCTTTCCTAAAGTTCCTGCTCTGTGAAGCCAGCGGGGGGGGGGGGGCAGGCTTGATCCAGGCCCCTCTGAGGTCCCCTGCTGTCTCCTCCAGGACTTCAGCAGCAGTAGTGGTGGCCGGGATTATGGGAGTGGCTTAGGGAAAGAAAGCAGGCAGAGAGGGCCATCTGGCCCAGCCTGGAATGTTCAGAGGCAGACCCACTGAGATTAAATAAGGTAAGGGTAGAGCCAGAAAGCTGAGGGGAGTGTACCCCAGAAGAGCCCGGTCCTGCCTCGACACCCATCATCTGTGGGTGTGGCTAAGCCCTCTTCCACACCTGGGCTTCATTTGACTAGGATAAGCCTCCTCCGCCTCCATTACCATACTGACTCTTTGGTGACCCTGCTGCCAACAGCCTTCTATGACACCAGCCTGCTCGTTCCCACCCGAAGGAGAGCCGGTATCTCCGACCTCCGTCTTCCCAGCTGCCCTTCCTGGGCTCCAGGCTGCAGCGACTGCGGCAGCCCTTTGATGGGCCCAGCAAAGTCCAGATAGAGGCCAAGGTTGCAATTAGAGGATGCTGGGTGGGGAGCCCCTTCCCCCCAAGGCTCCAGGTCTGGAAGCAAGTTAAAACAGTCTCACCGGGCACCACCCGCCTTAGATTTTCCCAGTTAATTAGTAAATCCAGACCCGGCAGACTCTCCGCCCCTCCTTCCCACTTCCCACCCTTCAGCTATGGCTGCGACTTCTGCTTGGGACAGGCAGGCGGAGGGGGGGGGAGCAGCCACGTGGCTGGAACCAACCACGTCAAGAGAGTGGGTGCATGAGTTTCTGGGGTTTGCAGCACCCCTCTCCCGTCTCATGCACACCCACGCTATGTGCAGGGTCTGGGGTATCAGCACCCAGAACAATACCCAGCACCCACCAGCCTCCCTGGTACTTATTTGCTTGGTGAGCAGCAAAGTGAGAGGGGAGACGGATAGAGGCTTGGGGACCTGAGGGTTCAGCGGCAGCATCGTACATCGTACGGAGGACAGTCTTTGAAGATGTGGCTTTAGGGAGTGGGTGTAAATGTGGTGTGGGTAGACCCACCTAGCCAGCTCCCATCTGCTGCTTGGAGCTGTCGTCAACTATTGGCTCTTTCTGTGCCTGTCAATAGAGACGGAGACACACTCTCTTCTCTAACTTGGAATGATGTTGACCCTATGAGTGCCTTCCCTTGCTCAGATCTGAGTGCTGGGTGACAGATGAGCAACCCTCCCACCCTGTCGTGGTTTAAGCAGTAACGGGGGATCGAACCCAGGCTTCCTGTATGTGAGACAAACACTCCACCTATCAATTTACACCCCCTGCCCCTCTCCACCTTCTCCTCCTCCACCCGCTGCCTTACTGAAGGGTTACAGACCCCCTCCCCATCCACACACCCATTTGCTCCATTTTACAGATGGAAACACCAAGGTTTGGTGAGGTTACAGAAGTCAGAGCAAAATGCCTCAGCTACACCGATACTTCGAGATATGACAAGGACCAGCTCAACCCTGTTGCTTGCTCTGACATTCAGAGCCTGCGTGGTTTCTCTTGGAATACAGTGGAAATAGCCACAGGCTGGAAGAGGATGATCGTCTCTGTAAGCATTTCCTCTCTTCAGCTGCCTTACCAAGGGGTTTTGGTGTCTCTGTTGTCGCATGAGGAAGTGAAGGGAGACCCCCACACACACACCTAGACTTGTCCCCCCTGGCCTCAGCACCCAGGTAGCAGGCCCCATTCTGGCCTCACTCTGAGACTGTTGGCCATGGGTGAAACAGGCCCTGGTTCTGGGAAGCGGCAGGCACCCTGCTGAGGACAGAGCCCCTGCCTCCCCCGGGCCAGGCCTCATTTCTGCAGCCTCATCACATTCCCCGGCCTGCATGAAGTTTCCACATTGGTCTGGCAGAGCCTGGTAGCTCAGGACCAGGTCTCCAGCTGGATGGTCAGGCCCTTCTCCATCAGGAATGAGGTCCAGGGGCTCCTGGCCAATCACAGTGTCTGCATCACACTAATTCCCCAGGCCCACCTTCTCCCTGCAAATCCCCCCTCCCTCACCCCATAGGCCTGGAAACTGTCCCTACCCTAATACCTCTCCCAACTTCTCCAAAGACCCTTTGTGAAGCCTTCTGTTGCCCACCATGTTTATATGACAGCGGCTTAGTGGCCTGCAGAACTGTGTGTCACCTCTTCTGTGTGTGTGTGTGTGTGTGTGTGTGTGTGTGCACGCGCGTGTACTGTTCTTGGTGCTATCCAGCCTAAGCCTAGCTCCAAGGTGCAGGTGGCCCATTCCACCCCCATGGCCCAGTCCCCAGCCTTCTGTCCCACCCCTAGTCTGGGAAGGGCCATTATCACAGTCCCCAACATCACGGCAGGGGGCAGTGTGACGTCACAGGGCCCCATTGTGGCTATGCAGGGGGAGTCCTGCCCCACCAGAGGCCCACTCTCTCCCCTGCCCAATCCTATTAAGCAGAGGTCCGGACAAAGGAAGGCACTTTGTGTTCCAACCATGTCTGGGGTGGGCACAAGGGTTATGCATTCCAAAGAAAGCCTGCTCTCCCCGCCCCCAGCTGGGCCTCCAGGTCAGGACAAGGCCTGGCCTCCACCACACACACACACACACACACACACACACACACACACACACACACATCGCCCACAAAGTAGGGTCAATAGTCAAGGAAGAGGCTGCAGGCAGAGTCCAGAGCCCAGCACCAGCTCCCCAATACTCTGCTTGTGGAATGAAGACCCCCCCAACCCCGGGAATCCCAGCCCTTGGATCAAGAAAAAGGTCAAAAGCCAGAAGGCTGGAGTCTTTGATAGGCCTGGGGGAGGCAGGCTTAAGACACAGAGGAGGAGAGCTGAGAGGGGAGCAGATCAGGAACCTGCTACCCAGACATCAATAAACACTTTTAAACACAGACCAAGAACTAACTTCATAAACATAGAGGGTACTGGCCAGCACCCTTGCCAGACACGGCCACTCGGACAGCTCAGAGAAAGGCAAAGCTCATGTCATGTCTCATCTTCTGCAGAAATCTTTATACTCCCGGTGGCTGGGAGGAGGAGCCAGTGGAACTCCAACTTCAGAGTCTCCAGCTTGGTCTTGGGGCTTTTTTTTTTTTTTCTCCCTCAGAGCTGGGTTTTTCTCTGAGCCTCAGTTTACCATTTGTGCACCAAGGAATGTGTGCAACTGGACGGGCCAGGACTCTCTTACTCCCCCTTGCTGATGCCAGATGCCTCCACAGTTCACAAGCCCAACCCCATCTCTCTTGGGCTCCCAGGCTTAGCATCCGCACCCGCACCCTCTGCTGAACTGGTCCAGGCCTTAGGTGTGAGGAAGCGCAGCTGATGGGAGACACCCAGGTCAGGGCCGACTGTGGCTCCAGCAGGGGTCTTGGCTTCCCCACCGCTGTGATGTGGGCTTCTCTGTCACTGGCAGAGTGCCTGGGCATGCAGGGAGGCTGGAGGTGGCTCAGTTTCAGGGAACAAAGCCCCCTTTCTCCCCAGCCTGTGGAATGCCTACACTCCCTCCCTCCAGCCTGCATTTCAGGACCCAGACCCCAGGGTTCACTCCATGGGGTTCAGGCTGAGCTGCCCACAAGGCAGCCCTATAGGATGCCAGCCCTCCACAATAGCAGACCCACCTATGGACACTCATCCTCCCAAAACAGCTCACCCTCAGGTCAGACCCCAGACCTTACAAAGCAATTGAGGTCAAAACTGTCCCCCAGCCGTGGGAGCTGAGCAAGTCCCATGTGTTCTGTGACCTCCTCCCTCACCTCAGCTGTTCTGTGTCTTGGTCCTTGAAATTGTATTTTGGGATTGGTATCAGATTATGAAATTAGAAACCTTAAAACTGCTGGGCAGTGGTGGCGCACGCCTCTAATCCCAGCACTCGGGAGGCAGAGGCAGGTGGATTTCTGAGTTCGAGGCCAGCCTGGTCTACAAAGTGAGTTTCAGGACAGCCAGGGCTACACAGAGAAACCCTGTCTCGAAAAAACAAGAAAGGGAGAGAGAGAGAGAGAGAGAGAGAGAGAGAGAGAGAGAGAGAGAGAGCCTAAATAAGAGAGACAGAGAGAGAGAGAGAGAGAGAGAGAGAGAGAGAGAGAGAGAGAGAGAGAGAGAGAGAGAGAGAGAGAGAGAGAGAGAGAGAGAGAGAGAGCCTAAATCTGTCCATGCCTCTCTTTGCAGTACTGGGGATCGAACCTGGAACTTCATGTATACTAAATTGTCTTCATTTACTTGTGTGTGTGTGTGTGTGTGTGTGTGTGTGTGTGTACAAGCATGCTTCAATACATAGGTGAAGACCAGAGGACAATCTGGGGAAGTCAGTTCTCTCCTTCCACCATGAGAGTTCTGGGATTCGAACTCAGGTCATCACACTTGGCAGCAAGCTCCTTTACCTGCTGGGCCATCTCACCTACTCAGTCCTCTTTCCTTTCCTTTCCTTTTCTTTTCTTTTCTTTTCTTTTCTTTTCTTTTCTTTTCTTTTCTTTTCTTTTCTTTTCTTTTCTTTTCTTTTCTTTTCTTTTCTTTTCCCTTTTATTTTGGGGCAGCATCTCTATTCTACAGCACAGGCAGGACTTGAACTTCAAGCTTCTAGGTAGCTTGGATTCTAAGCCTGAGCCACTGGTCAAGGCCAGACCACTAATTCTTACCTCAGAGGCCCACAGAGGACACAGATTGCTGAAGGGCGCAGAGCCTGGGAGGACAAGGAAGGAAGAGGGGATGGAGAGTCGGGAGGTAAAAGCCCTGTGTGTCCTGGGGGAGAGAACACCCTTCCTGAAGACAATTGCTCTCTTCTGATGGAAGCTGGAGACCCTGCAGACAGTCTGAGCTCCAGCTCTTGGGCCCATGGATGGAAGGAGCTATAGGAGATGTGGCATCCCCGGGTCTCCCGACAGCGCTGCCCCAGGCCTTGGCTGGCAGACTTCTGCAGCAGGCAGGGTACTCAGCCCTCAGCTCCTGCCCCGCTCTTGACCCTGGGTGGGATCTGCCCCTCCCACAGTATCCATGACCAGACTCTGCCCAGACTCCTCAGGAATGCGGTCTGGGGGGTGGGGGGGTGGGTGCACTCAATGAAGACAGACCCTTTAGTTTCAGAGTCTGACCCCTCCCTGCACTCCTGGGATAGATGGCTGCAGGTGTCGGAGGGAGACGCACGCATGCACGCATGCGCAGTGTGACCTCTGGGGGTGCACTCACCCAGCTCTGCTTCTCTGAGACGCAGAATAGTGTCTCTCTGCCTTGGAGCTGAGGCGGAGGTGCCTGCTGAGGCTCTGAGGTTGGGACTCGGGCTGGAGAAAGAGAGAGAGAGAGAGAGAGAGAGAGAGAGAGAGAGAGAGATCAGCCTTTCATGGAGCGCCTCTCTCTGCCTCCTCTGGCTTCAGGAATCGCCTTAATTACAGCGTCAGTCAGTCCGTGCTTCCTGCCATAAACCCAGGAATCTAAATTAAAAGGCAGAAGGCCGGTTACCCCTTCCCTCCGACCCCCCAAGTCTGCTGGGAAGCTCTCCTGGATACTGGCCACAGAGGAAGGCTACTAGAGGGGGTGCCCAGGGCCCAGAACTGGGGGCTTGAAGGAGGGCGTCTACCAGCAACACCACCAGACTGGCACCAGGTCTCTGGTTTTCAGAGGAAGAAACTGAGGCACATGCCAGAGTCTCCCTGGGCAATGATGGCTGAGTTGGCTGGACCCGAGTCTCCAGTCCCCAGCAAAGACTTGCTTCCTTTGAGGAAAGCGGAGGGCTGACTGTCAGTTCCTCAGCGGTGGGAAGATCTTGCCCCACATACTCAGGTTCTTCAGCTCCCCAGCGGAAGGCAGGCTACTGGAAGAGGGGGTTTGCAGAGTGTGGACAGGCCGCACCCTGCAAAGAGCTGATCCTTTGCAAGTCCAGCTTGTCTGGCCTCTTGCAGAGTTTAGTCTCAGTTCCCTCCCCCCTCCCCCCAACCTGATGGGGTAGGAAGGCTCCTGACCAGGGACCAAGTGAGGAGCCAAGGCTACCTCAGAGCTAGCAAGACACACCCAGAAGGTGTGTGCATGTTTGTGCGCTGTGTGTGTTCTTGTGTGTTTGTATGAACTCACTGTGAATTTGTGTGTAACTGTGTGTGTGTGTGTGTGTGTGTGTGGTGGGAAAAGTGAGGTCATGCGGGCAGCTAGAGCTAAGGGTATCCAAACCACTGGAGCCTCCAGGGGAGAGACAGACTTCAGGGGAGGAGGGCTGGGGTGAGGGAGGCTGGAGACAGGGGTAGGAGGCTGGGGAGGCTGGGGGAGGTCCCAGAGAGAATGGGCTGGGGATGGAGTGACCAGAGACCCCATAGCACAGCAGAGTTAGGATCTGCAGGGGAGGGGCTGCACAGAAGTAGAGGATCCAGAGAAGACACTGCGGTTTCATTTTCTTCTGGTTGGTGGCTCTCACCCAGGGGCCAGCTCCAAATGCCAGAAGATGATGACCCAGCCCAGGAGTGAAGGCTCTGTGGACGAGACAAGAGAGAAGCACTGGTCCCCGCTTCCCCTCCCGTGATCCTGAGAGAACAGACTCTTGGGAGACAGCTCATTTAATTGGGGAAGGGGGAGAACAAAGGCTATTTAAACCTTTGGGTGGAGTGGGGGTGAGTGTACATCACTGGCCAGGGTGATGGGGACGCCTCATTTGCATGAGGAGGAATTCCAGGTGCTGTGGGATGGGACCTTATAAGAGGAGAGGAATTTCATCACCTGTCATGTGACCTCCTCCCGTGTGGCAGAGGTGGGATGCTCAGGGCTACCAGCACCAGGACATGCAGGCCTGGGGTAAGAGGGACCAGTGAACCTGCCCTAGCTCATCTCAGCGTGAGATTTCTGGGATTCGGTGACACCTCAGACCCACTCTTGCTCCTCCTGGTCCCATGGCTCCCAGGACCACATCCCCCTTTTTGTTTTATAAAGGGGGAAACATTGGCATAGGCAATTGTTTGTCCCCCAGGTTGGGAATGGTTTGGTGTTGAGCCAGAACCTGATTGGCACTGCTTTTCACAATGTTATTTATCTGTCATTTTTCCAAATTTGATGAGGCAGTGTCAGAGGAGGAAGGTCCCAACAGTAAATGCAGAAACCAGGATGGGGAAAAGCCAATTTTTTTTTTTTTT
>NC_034595.1:92275472-92300237 GCF_900095145.1 Mus pahari
GTGCGCCACCACGCCCGGCCTGCCTGGAGTTCTTGATGAAGATCTTTGAGCTTTTGTCTATTTTGCTCCACCAGTCCAGATCCACTAACATAGAAGCGACATTCCTCCCCCGAGAAAATGCAAGGCCCTCCCTGTTCAGCAGGCGCTAAGTCCCAACGTCTCCGCTGTTGTAGAACACCCTCCCCAGCTTTCTCTTGGGAGGTGAGGTGATCTGTTGCTGCAGAGACTGTTCATGGTGGTGGAAGCCATGGCCTGGCCAAACTTATCCTGGAAGTCTCTGGCCAGACGGTGTATCTGGACAAAGGCTGCTCCTGTGGCCCTCAGTGAGACACTGAGACCCAGTCCGCTGAGCAGAGGGTGAAGATCTCCCTTTTCTCTCAGCCCCTTCCAGATGTAAAGTGAGTTCCTTGGGATCATAGAGATAAACTTGGGAAACAATACGAGAGTGGAGAAACCTTGGAAAGGGGGATTAATGTGGGCACTGATAACATTGTTATTGCGCCAGACAGGAGCAGGAGGTTAGGTTTAACACTCTCTGACTTGAAGACAGTGATGTCACAGGAACCTGTAGGATGGGACCTTGAAGAGGGCTCTACAGGGCAAAAGGGAAAGAATGGATTAAAAAGAGGAATGTTTTGTAACTCACTAATAGGAACAGCTGCTGTCTTGGTTAGGGTTTTACTGCTGTGAACAGACACCATGACCAAGGCAACTCTTACAAAGGACAACATTTAATTGAGGCTGGTTTACAGATTCAGAGGTTCAGTCCATTATCATCAAGGCAGGAACATGGCAGCATCCAGGCAGGCATGGTGCAGGAGCTGAGAGTTATCCATCTTCATCTGAAGGCTGCTAGTGGAAGACTGACTTCCAGGCAGCTAGGATGAGGGTCTTAAAACCCACACCCACAGTGACACACCTACTCCAACAGGGCCACACCTACCCCAACAAGACCACACCCACTCCAACAAGGCCACTCCCACTCCAAGACCACACCCACTCCAAGGCCACACCTTCTAGTAGCGCCATTCCCTGGGCCAAGCCTATACAAACCATAACAGCTGCCAATGGCTGCTGGAAGAGGGAAGCACAGGGGCATCGAGAGGAATTATGGGGGCTGTGAATGTGGTGTAGTCAGGAGAGGGTGGCTTGAACCTCCTTTTGATTCTTCTGTTGAAGGATATTAATAAGTCCATCAGTGGAGGCAGGGAGGAGCTGGAGGGAGATGTGTCCATTAGCTACTGGGTATTTGGCGTAGCTGGTAGGGTAGAGCTCACCCACAACTCCCATTCCCTATCGGTCATCTTAGGGATGGCCAATGGAAAGCTGAGAGAGCGATAAGGTTGGTGAGCGTGGTGCTGTTGTGGCCTCCGTGTATGGAGGCCTTGTGGAACAGCACAGATAGAATCGGGGTGGAAGGGGATCTCAGTCCAGCTCTGGCATCCTTCAAGTGGGCAGTCCTGGAGTCCCATGACTTTGTTGTGTCTGTTGTGGGACACAACGAATCTTCAGTGCTTTGGCAGCCCAGTTAAAAGGAAGAATTAACAAAAACAGCGGTAAGAACAGAGGAGAGGGAAGCCCGCGGAAGGTGCGTGGCTTGGGCAGTGCCCACCAGGTCATGCCTACTCTTCCAGGAGGATCTGGTTGTCCTATCTGGGGTCTCCTTCGCCTCCTCAGTCCTTGAGCCACCAGAGAGAAGCCAGTCATCTTCTTGATGGGTGGAGTGGAGTCAGACATTTCTGGTGGGTGGGACCCAAATAAGTCTGGGCCAGTCCTGTGGAAAGACAAACAACCCCTTCTGGACATAAGGAAGGTGTCTGGGGCCTTCATCTGTAGTCCTGCCCGTACCTGGTCAGTCAGGTGGATCCCAAGGCAGAGCAAGGTAGGAAGGAGTCGTACTGGTTGGAGACTTCAAATAGCATACCTAGGGAAGGGGTCTGGTCCCTTCAGCTGTCCCCTCCCTTGTCCCTCTCTCGTCCCACCCTCCCATCTTCCCATCCTCCCCAGCCTCCCACCCCCCAATCTCTCAGCCCTCCACTCCCCTCCCACCCACCATCTCCATCTCAAGCCTAGGTCTGTTCCCCGACCCAGACCCTTTTGGGAGGTGAGTAGAAGCTATGAGGTGAGTGTATGTCATTGGCTAGGGCCAGGACGCCTCATTTGCATGAGGAGGAATCTGGGAACTGCTGGACCGGACCTTATAAGGGGAGAGAAAGTTTAACCGGGCTACGGGTTACATGACCTCCTCCAGCGGGGCAAAGGTAGGGGGCACGGGGCTGCATGCAGGCTTGGGCAGGGTCTGGAACAGTGATGCTACTCGGGCCCAACTCGGGATGACATTTCCAGAGTTTGGACACGCCTGGACCTCCGGTCCTGTGGTCCCCCGGCCCCCGCAAGACAGGGGTGGGGGCTGGGGAGAGGTGGGGAATGGGGTTGTTTCGGGGTTGGTGGAGGGCGGGGGAGTGGAGAGCAGAAAGAGTCTTCAGATGCAGCTGTAAAGGAACCGGGAGGGGTGGTGAGATGGCTCAGCAGGGGAGGGTGATTGATGGCTGCCGTGCCTCAGGACCTGCCTTTCACCCCTGGAAGCCACATAGTGGAAGAAGAGAGGGAACTCTCAAGGCGTGTCACAACTCTGACCTCTACACGTGCCTACAGGTATGTGCGTCACGCAGACACGCACACACACACAGACACAAATAAAGTAAATGTGCTTTTTCGTGGTCCCCCTGCACTTCAGTCGGCCCAGTTATGACCTCTTCTTTTCTCCCTGAGACTGAGTGGGTTTCAACTACAGGCAGCCTTGCTCCCTCAGGGGGGCGTTTGGCTTTGTCTGGAGGCTGTTCCTCACAGCTAGGGGTGAGGTGGCGCTCCCTCTGTGTTCTTACTAAACCTGGAGATCTGAAGGCGCTGAAACTCAACCAGTAAAGAATGACTCAATAAACCAGGCAGTGGTGGTGGTGGCGGCGGCGGTGGTGTGCACATTTAATCCAAGCAAAGGCAGAGGCAGAGAGGCAGATCTGAGTTCCAGGCCAGCCTAGTCTACAGAGCATGTCGCAGGACAGCCAGGAGTATACAGAGAAACCATCTTGAAAAACCAAAAATAAGCCAGGTAGTGGTGGCACATGCCTTTAATCCCAGCACTTGGGAGGCAGAGGCAGGAGGATTTCTGAGATCGAGGCCAGCCTGGTCTACAGAGTGAGTTCCAGGACAGCCAGGGCTACACAGAGAAACCCTGTCTCGAAAAACCAAAAAAGAAAAAAGGAAAAAAAGAAAAAAAGGAGAAAAACCAAAAATAATTTACACTGACACACAGGCACCACACACACACACACACACATGCACACACATGCACACACACACACACACGCACACACACACACACGCACACACATGCACGCACGCACACACACACACGCACGCACGCACGCACGCACATGCGCACGCACACGCGCACACACACACATACACACACGCACACACGCACACACACACTCACACACACGCGCGCGCGCCATGGACACACATGTGCGCACGCACACATGCACACACGCACACACACACGCGCACATACACACACACACACACATAGCTGAGGGGGGAGGGTACTGACTGAGTCTACTTTCTTTCTCTAGGATTTTTCTAGTCTAACCCACTCCTCCCTCCCATGAAGGGTCTACAGTGTTTCTTTCTCCCACAGAGGTTCTATGTGGCCAGCCAGGAAGCCTAAAGCCTTCTCGGAGCAGAGGCATCTGTGAGCCATGCAGGAGAGGAACTCCATGGTGATTGGAGTTGGCCCCACGCAGTGTGAGAGGGTGAGCCAGAGAACAGCCTCCTGTCACTCTGGTGCGTTAGAGGCTCAGCGAATGGAACTTTTAACTCTGGCAAATACCTGAAGAACCATGGGATGGGTGGAAATGCGGTCTACAGCGTGCGACATTCAGGTGCCCCGAGCTTTCCAAGGCCACTCACGGTGTCTCAGAACCTGCTTCCCTGTGCTGATTTCAGTGTTGTTTGCTTTGGGTCGTGGGGATTGTACCTGGGGCTTAGCCCAGGCTAGGCCACGGCTAGATCCCAAGTCTCCTTTTCACTTTTTGTTTTAGCCGTGGGTCTTATCAAGTTGCCCAGGCTAGCCTTGAACCCTATAGCCCTGGCAGGGTTTGAAGTGTCAAGGCTCTAGACTCTAAGTATCTGTGCTTGCAGGCTGTGTCACCAAGCCTGCTGTGTCACCAAGCCTGGATGTTCTTGCTCAATATTTTTTGTTTGTTTTTTTGAGGCAGGGTTTCTCTGTGCAGCCCTGGCTGTCCTGGAACTCACTTTGTAGACCAGGCTGGCCTCGAACTCAGAAATCTGCCTGCCTCTGCCTTCTGAGTGCTGGGATTAAAGGTGTGCACCACCACTGCCTGGCTTCTTGCTCAATCTTTTAGTGTGTGTGTGTGTGTGTGTGTGTTTGTTTGTGTGTGTGTATGTGTGTGTGTGTGTATAAGTATGTGTGTGTCTCTGTGTATGTGAGTTTGAGTCTCTGTATGAGTATGTGTGTTTCCATTCTCTGAGTGTGTGAGAGAATGTGTGTGTCTATGTGTATGTGAGTTTGGGTGTGTATGTGTGTGAGTATGTGTGTGTGTCTATGTGTGTTTGTGAGTTTGGATCTGTGTGTGTGTGTGAGTATGTCTCTATTTGTAAGTGTGAGTTTGTATGTGTATGTGAGTGTGAGTTTGTATGTGTGTGAGTATGTGAATGTGCCTGTCTGTGTGTGTAAGTGTGAGTCTTTGTGTGTGTCTGAATGAGTGATAATATGTATGTGGTGTCTATATGTGGGTTACGATGTGTGTGTGCCTGTGTGTTATATATGTGTTATATCTGTGTGTGTTATGGTATGTGTATGAGCATGTGTGTGCATGAGTGTGTTTGTATGTATGAGTGTATGAGAATGTGTGTGTGAAAGAGAGTGTATGAGTCTTTGTGTGTATCTGAATGAGTGATTATATATGGTATCTGTGTGTGGGTTATGATGTGTGTGTGTGTGTGCCTGTCTGTATGTATTATATATGTGTTAGGGTATGTGTATGAGTGTGTAAGAATATGTGTGTGTGCGTGTTTGTATGTATGTGTGTATGAGTATATTTGTGTGAAAGAGAGAGAGAGAGAGAGAGAGAGAGTGTGTTGTATCACACATGTGGTGCATGTATGTGGAGGGCAGAGGACCCCCCCTTATGTGTTGGCTCTGGGCCTCTCCCAGCTTCACTCCCCAGGCCTGTGCAGCCCATTTCTCACCAGGGCCATCATCCGCAGGCCTGAGTTCTGTTATCGAGACAGGGTTTCACTCCATCATCCAGAGCAGCCTGGATCTTTCTGTCCTCCTGCCTCAGCTTCCCAAGGGCTGGATCACAGGTGTGTGGCCCACCTGCAGGTTGTGTAAGCTTTACACGAACACGTTTCCATTCTCTGAGGTATTGCAGGGAGAGGAGCTGCTTGACCCTGTGAGACCACACGTCGGTTTCCAAAATGGCGGCCCATTTTCCATCCCATCATGATAGAGAGGGTTCCTGTCTCCCCGTAACCCTCAGCGACACTTGTTGCTGCCTGTCGATTTGGTAGCCGCCATCTTATGGGTGTGAAATGGAATTTGGCTGTGGTTTACAATCCCTAGTGACTAATGACATTGTCTTCACTCAGACTGCGGTAACAAAAACAATACCACAGATTGGGTGACTCAGATGACAGAAGCAGGCTTCTCACACTTGGGACAGCGAGATGGCCCTTTGGGTAAATGCGCCTCATGACAAGTCTCATGGTCTGAGCTTGATCCCAGGACTCACACGGAGGAAGGACAGAATTTCCCAAAGGTATCATCCAGCTTCCCCAAGTACACAATAAATGAGCAAACATGTATTTTATAAATCTCCTCAGATTTGGAAAGTGATAAATCCGAGCTGAGGCGGGACTGGAGCTAGCTTTGTGAAGGACCACTCCCTGGTGTGCAGTCACTCACTGCCTTCTTGCCCGATGTGCCCATGGTGTTGGGTGGGTGGGGGGGTCATATACCTTCTTTTGATATCGCTGTAGTTTGGAGATATTTTTTCCCCTTTGAGCTTTTCGAAACAGGGTTTCTCTCTTGGCAGCTCTGGGTTTCCTGGACTCAAATTCCCAGAGATCCGCCTGCCTCTGCCTCCTGGATGATGGGATTAACAACCTGTCCCACCAAACCCGGCTTGGAGTCAAATTTTCCTGTAGCTGAGAATGACGTTGAGTTTCCAGTCCTCCTGCCTCCACCTCCCAAGTGCTGGGGTTATGGGCAGAGGCAGTAACACCCTGTTCTCACATACCTATGATATAGGGCAGTAATTGTAGCCCTGAGGGCCCCGTTCTCCTTGTGTGTGAATGGTGAATGCTGTGCAAGTGTGCAGTAGAGAGAGAGCTCTGCTGTCGTGTGTGTGAAGTATATTCAGTTGCCCCAGCACAATCTGTTGAAACCTACCCTCCAACACACACACACACACACACACAGACACACACACACAAACACACACACTCAAACACACACAGAGACATACACACACATAGACACATACACACATACACAGGCACACAAACACACACATACACAAACACACACACTCAAATATACACACAGAGAGAGAGATACACACACACAATCTTCTTAATGGCTTTCTAACCAGGGCTGGAGAGCTGGCTCGGAGGTTCAAAGCACTTGCCCTTGCAGAGAGAGGACTCAAAGTTCAGTTCCCAGCACCCATGTGGAAACTCCCAACCATCTGCAACTGCAAACCCAGGGGAATCTGATGCCCTCTTCTGCCTCGGAGGACACCAGACACACGCGTGTCAATGCAGGCAAAGCACGAACAGTGTTTTCAAAACATGAGTCCTGGGCGGACTGGAGAGCTGGCTCGGAGGCTCGGAGCTTGTGTCGCTTTCAGAGGACCTGAGTCCGGTTGCCAGCATCTACTTGGTGGTTCATAACCATCCATAGCTTCAATTCTAGGGGGTACCTTCTTCTGGCCTCCAGGGGCACGGGGCATGCATGCGGTACACATATATACCTAGAGACAAAATATTCATTTATGTAAAATAAAATAAGTAAATTAAAAAAAAAATGTATTGGGTCTTGGGATTTAGGTTTTCCTCAGCAGAGACAGGTCTGTTACTGGGAAGCCCCGTTTGAAACAATTACCTCACACTAGTCTGTCCTTACCTTTGCCGAGGCTACGCCTCACCCAGCACGTGGCCTCTACGTAACTACTTCAGGCGCCTTAGTCTCTAAGCCCAACACATGACTATGTCAACGACAAGCCATTCCAACTGAAGGGCCCCTGAGGAGCTCTCTGGTCTACAGTCTGCTGTCTCACTCAGTGCCAGGCACTCACTTGGTGCCACTTGTAAACCAGGCTCCACAGGGGAATTCACCAGAAATTCAGTGGTGAATGACACAGGCTGCCCCTGACCCCACACACATACCAGGAAGATAGCAGACAGGAAGCTATAAGCCATCATAATCAGGGTTGAGGAACTTTGCAAGCAGGAGCCTATCAGGGAAAGCTTCCTGGAGGAAGCAAATTAAAGCTGAGGTTGCAAGAATGAGGAACAGTCACCGGGCAAACGGGGCTGTAGGAGGGAGGAGGCGGTCCAGGCAAAGGGACCAGGATTTGTCAATGCACCGCAGAAAGAAGGTGGCTTGGGTGGAGGGAAGGTGCTGGAGAGGGTCTGTACCCTGTCAAGCTTTAGGAACCCCACTTTCTTCCTCTAAACAGGAGTGGGTGGAGGACCTGGGCTCCAAGGAAATCCAGTTCCCTTGATCTCTACACTGGGCCCTTCCTTTCTGGAAAGGTCACAGTCTTTGGCTCACACCTGGGTCCCCTAACTAGACTCCTTCCTTCCCTCTTGCCCAGGGCACAGCAGAGGATGTCACATCCCCCCCCCCCCCCAGGATTTAGAGCTGAAAGAACTTATAGAAAGGTTTGTTCCTCCACCACCTCCGCCAGAGCGTCCTCATCCTGCGACAGGCCCCGAGGCTCTGCCTGGCTTTCCTGTGGCACCTCCGCTCCGTCCTGTTTGCCTTGGACAAGGGCCCTGAGCTGGGAACAAGGAGGGACATGGAGGAAGGACATAGCCCTGAACCCTAATCTCTCAGCAAAGATCTCCGCCATACTGCTTCCCCAGTCAGGAGTCTGGTGACTGAAGACCTGTGAGACCCACCTGAACCTGCGTCTGTTCTTCTGTCCAGCCCAGGGTCATCTTGGGCTAACTTCTCAGGGGCATTGTCAAGAAGGGGAGGCCAGACTTCCACCTGTGTACTCCAGGGTATAAATTGAGGACTCAGGAGGCAGAGCCAGGTGGGAAGCCAGCTAGCAATCATTTATCTCACTTAACCACACCCTGCCCATTGTGCAGATGGAAAAACTAAGGTGCAGATTGTAAGACAAAAGAGGCAGAGGCAAACCAGAACCAGATCTCCAGACCCTGAGCCTTCTGCTCCGTCCTTTCCTCAGCCTCTCAATGCACGCGGATGTCTGCCATCTGCAGGGGACAGGGCCTGCCATAGGAACCTGGGGGTGGGGGTGGGGGGGACTGGCAGGAGTGTCACATCTCATGTTTAGTCTTTGGTGGCCAGGGACTGGCAGGTGCTGTCTCTTGTCTCGGATCCTGGAAATGGGCCTCCTGGCAGCCGTGGAGATTAAGGTCCCTCCCAGGCCCCGTCACGCTTCACCGGAGGCTGACACTTCCCTGGCTCCCAGCTCCAAAAACATCAACGAAATGGGACCCAACAGAACAGGTCCTGTTTGGTTGTAGGACCAAGTCCGCGCCTTGCAGGTTCCACTGTTGCTTGGAACTCAGGGAACGCACATCTGGAAAACTCGGGGTGCTGAGCCCCCTTTGACAGGATTTAGACAACCTAGGCTTTGCGGGCGGGCTGCTTTGGGGGGTGTGAGGAAGTGGGGCTTCGCTCTGGGTCAGGTGTCATAGCAGAGCAGAGGTGACTCCCACTGCGGATCTCAGAGATTGTTTTTTTCTATCTAAAAGGAAGAGCCATGAAGGGAAGCTGAAGGCACTGTCACCTGTCCAGCCAGGATAGGGGATGTTGAATTCTCCTGTGCTTTATGAGTGCGTTCTTTTATGAATTTGCGTTCAGACGTGACGGGGCAGAGTCTTGGTGCATTATGGTCCTACCGTGGCTTTGTTGGACTTGCCAGTCTTCAGCATTGCTTCTGGGTACCGGGGAAGGCATCCGGGAAGGGACCTCAGGAGGACCCTCCTGCCAGTTTTCCATTCGAAAGCAGAGCCAGCGGCCTTACACTGACTGCTAGAGAGGAGCAGGTCCCAGCCAGGTAAACAGGCTTGCTCTGTGGCTTCAAAGGAAGGTGGAGCTGAGTTCAGATCTCGAGGTTCTCCCTCAGAGGAGGCTTGCACCCCAACATGCCTTGCATCTTTATTCTTTCCTAAACATCGAAGGGACACTTGTTTTATGCCAAGACCCAAGTGCCTCAGGCCAGTGCCTTAATTCTCAGTGCTCAGTTTGTCTCTCTGGGAAATGGGTCCAATGTTAGTACCTGAGCGCCCATTGCCTTGCCCTGAATGGCTGTGGTTGGACACTGGGTGTCAAGTGTGGAGTCGTGCTGGTCTGTACCATCATAGACCTTATTACAGAGAGTCAAGGAGGGGATGACTCAGGAGAACACGTCTTGTTCCTCCTGGTCCTAGGCTAGAGACCAGAGACCCCAGTGGTTCCCCACACAGCCTGGGCTGCATAGATCAGGATCTGGGGATTCCAGGGTTCTGGCCCCTCTGGTCTATACTACCCCTTAACTCCCCCAAAGACTGTACCAGGGACATAGCTGGGGGGGGGGCATCTCTTGAAATTGCCCTGGCTAGCCCCTGGTACCATTCAGGCCCAGGACTGACTACCCCAGAAGGGAGCCTGCTGTTTCAAACCCGAACCCCACCTCTGCATGCCATGGGGCCCTGCCGACCCGATGCCTTGTGGTTCTCCAGGCTCTCTAAACACAGCCCAGGGAGCTGCTGGGGCCCAGAGGCAGAGAGGGCACAGGCTGTGGGGGCGGAGGAGGGCATGTGCTATCCTGCCTTCTGCATGCATGGAGGAGGGGGTGGTTACAGGACAGCGTGAGACCGGCGTAGAAGGGAGTTTGTTTATCTGTTGGGGATGGCAGAGGCAGCGCCCATGACAGGGGCCTGCATGATGTGGGCAGGGAGGGTACTCATTGTGCCCCTGAATGGGTAGGTGTGGACGTGTGTGGGGGCGGCCACTCCAGCAGGAGGGTGGGGGCCTGTACTTAGTGCGTGAGCCGAGCTCCAGCCTTGGTAGACAGGCCTAGGTTCAGAGTTCACATTGGCCTGGGTCTTTTTCTGTTTGAGCTCTTTCCTGGCTGTGTGATCTTGGCCAGGTGACTTACCCTCTCTGAGCCTCATTCACCTGCTCCATGACTGGGTCTAGGCATATAGCTCAGCACTTGCTGCTCTTCCAGAGGACCCACATCAGAAGGCTCACAACTGTCTGCAACTCCAGCTTCAGGGATCCAACTGCCACTCTGCCACTGGCCTCTGTGTACAAATGTGGCAACACACACACACACACACACANACACACACACACACACACACATGCACTCATGCATGCTCACACAAGTGTGCTCACACACACACAAATTTTTAAAAATACGTAATTAAAAAAAAAAACCCAAAGTATTTTATTTGTTTTTGTGTGGTGGTACTTGCTTTTAATCCAAGCACTTGAAGCAGGAAGCAGAGGCAGGCAGACCTCTGTGAGTTCAAGGTTAGCCTGGTCTACAGAGTGAGTTCCAGAACAGCTAGGGCTACACAGAGAAACCCTGTCTTTTAAAAAACAATAAATAAACAAAAAACCCCAAACTAAAAACCAAGTAGAACCCAAGACAGGCAATAACAGACATGTTATTAATATTCCCAGTTCTAAATGGAACAAGGAACCAGAAGGCCTCTCTCTGAGCATGCCCCAGCTCCCATAATGCCCTTGTTCTATCTGGGGATGGGACATGGAACAAGTGGCCCAAGGCTTGCAGGTTTGTGGGGGATTGGCTCAGGTCAGCTGGGGGTCTAGAAGACAAAAATGATCAACCCCACCCCCACCCCACCCATGACCCCCCTCCACGTCCAGTGTGGGTACAGGTGTGGGATGGAAACTCCTCTAACAAGTTGGGACACTCTCTGTCCCAAGGGTGGGGCCCCAGGGATGGGGCTGGGGAAAGGGTAGAGGAGGCAGCTGCCAGCTTCCCACTTCCCTGCTGTTTCCACCCAAGCGGTGAGCTGGCTCCTGGCTTCAGTGTCTCCTCACCCGGCCAGGTGTGCCGGATTCCAGTTCTGCTGGATGTAGACACCAGAGGGGAACAGAGTGGGTCCGTTGAAGACCCACTGGGTGTGGTGGGGAGCGTGCTGCAGTTGCCATGCAGGGCAGGCACCCCTGGGGCCTTAGGCATGAGGCATGTAGAAATGAGGTTGGTAGGTTTTCATCCACATCAGTGGGGCAGATGGACAGGAAGAACCCCAGGTTAGACCCTAGAGCGTCACTGTGCTGAGGAGGATTGCTGGGATCAAGAGAGGGGAGCCTGATACCTCTTGGTGCCTGCCTCTGGTGAGGGCGTGATGGGAAGAGAGGCCAGATGAGACGGGAGGAAGGGGCTCAACCCAGGTCACCATACCCTGTTCCCACCCACTTGGCCATTTCCTCTCTCTGTGCGGACAATCCAGGGGTGCGAGCCGTTTCGATGTCAAGTTGATGTACCTCAAAATACCTCCATAAGATCTGACTGTAGGACATCTTCTTATCAATGACTGGGGGAGAGTCCAGCCCATTGTGCGAGGTGCCATCCCCAGATTGGTGGTCTACAGCAACGCAGACTGAGCAAGCCAGTAAGCAGAGTCCATGACCTCTACATCAGCCCCAGCCACCAGGCTTCTGCCTGCTTGAGTTTCTGTCCTGGCTGCTTTCGATGATGAATTGTTATATGGAGCTGGGAGGGAAATTAACCCTTCCCTCCCCAAGTTGCTTTTGGTTATAGGGTTTTCATCACAGCAGTAGTACCTCTGACTAAGACACCAGACTTGGGACTTAAAAATCACAGGATAATCCTAAATCCCTTTCACCCAGCGGTTCTCAACCTTCCTAATGCTGTGACCCTTCAGTAGAGTTGTTCCTCAGGTTGTGGTGACCCCACCACCACCATAAGGTTATTTTTGTTGCTACTTCACAACCGTAATTTTGTTACTGTTTTGAATCGTGATGATACGCAGTAGTTCTGACAGGAAGCTCCTGTGCAAGGGTCATTCTCTCCCAAGGGGTCTCGGCCCCACAGAGACTGAGAACCACGGCCCTAACCCACCAGAGACTTAATTTCCTCCTTCTGTATTCGCTTCGTGGGGCCGCTCAAGGCAAGCAGTGTCTGCTTGCTGTCAAACATATAAAATGTCATGCCCCTGCCTCAGACTCACTAATTCCTGCCATCAGTCTCTTGAGGCAGCACAAACCAACAGAGCCCATTTTACAGACAAGTAACCGGAGAGCCAGAGAGACCCAGGTTAAGCGGGATATGCTGGCATCTTCCCTTGGGCGCAGTCACACAGTGTGGCTGCAGATATGGGGTTGTGGCAACCCCCCTCCCCATCTTGGGCAGTTCTAGTAACCTGGCAGAGAGCCACTCCTGGTTACCCTTCCTGAGTTTCATCTCCTCAGACCACGGGTCTCCATGTCAGAGTCAGCTGCCACTGGCAGAGACATGGGGACCCTAGCGTCCCGGCTCATGCTCTGCCCAGTGCTCACATGACCAGCTCCCAGGACGACCCCTGGACCTTCCCCAAAGTCCAGCTTCCCTGCTGGCCCTCTGATGTCCAGGCAGGTGCTTTGACATTAGCTGTGTAGTTGTGCCCTGTGCCAGGTTTGGGGTGCCCTTTGCCTGGAGCAGTTAGCGCTGGAGTGTTCGGGGAAGGAGGTGGGAGGTCCCTTAGGTTTCGAGCCAGTTCTGCCAGTTCCGCCCTCCCCATGTGTTCATGCATAAAATGATCAGCAAGTCATCAGGGACAAGGTGTGCTCAGCAGGCAAAGAGGAGGGATCCCTAGGGAGCCCAAACAAGGACGTCCCCGCCCATGCCTGCACCTCAAACCTGGCTATGTCTTCCTCCAGTCCCACATAGATGCCCAAACAGGCTGTCTTTTCTTACCTGCGTCTTCTCCCCTGCCTCTGGCTTCGGGTCCTTTCCCCATAGCCTCACCTGTCATCTTCCCCTATGCTGTATCATTGATGGCTTCCCTCTGCCCGCTGGTAGTTCTGGCAATCTATCTGCTCTCTGTGGTTCCTGGCCTCCTTGGGCCTGTGGGCCCCTTTCACGGCTGGTTTCCTGGCTCCGAGTCAGGCCAGAGGGTAGAGGCCAGGCTGGGAATAGCGGTGAGGCCCCCAGGGGCTTCCACATGGCTCTGAGTTCCAGGGCAGGGAAACCTCAGTCCCTGTGCCTTGAGCCTCCGGAGCCAAAGTCACCAACGTATCCAGCAGCCCTCAGGCAGAGCTGAGCCTTTCTCCCCACAAACCAAGGCCTAAGAAAGGCAGGATGCTACATAGGTCATGCCAGGGTTACGTGTGCCCGATGGCTTCATTGCCTACCCACGTTCCCTACGGCTCCCCCAAAGCGCTACAGCCACCCCCTCACAGGCAGGCAACCAGCCCGGAGCCTCCCAGCCTTGTCTGGGGAAAAGCGGTCCTCAGCCACTCCTTTCTCCAGGCAGGGAGGCCTCCACCCAAGGCCCACTACAGCTTGTTTTCCTGACTCAGGTCTGGTTCAGCCTCTAGGGCCTGCCAGTTACGTAGCCAAACTCGTTCCTCCTCTCTGCTGCCCAGGTTGCTGAGCGCAGCGGTTTCCTGCTCGGGAGCGCACAATGGAGGCTGCCCCAAGGGACCCACCCTGGGGTGGCGCCAGCCCAGAAAGTCTCTGGCAGGAGGCGACTGCTGTGTGACCTCGGACAGGGCCACACCTTCTCTGGGCTTGGTTGTCCCTCATGAGAAGTGAGGGGGTGAGAATTGCTCCGATCAACAACAGCACCTGCAAACTTTCCCTGAGTGCTAAGGATGTACCAGATCCTTCAGGAGCTGAGACAGGAGGACATCAAGGCACTTGGCTGCCACCAACCTCTCTCTTAGTCAGTTATCATCGTGGTTATGGTGAGGGGGCAGGAGCTGTGGCATGGTGTGGAGGGCAGAGGACCACTTGGTGGGGTCTGTTCTCTTCTTCCCCCTGAGTTTGGTCCCAGTACCTTAACCACTAAGCCATTCCAGCAATATCTATCTATCTATCTATCTATCTATCTATCTATCTATCTATCATCCATCTATCATCTCTATCTATCTACCTATTTATCTACCTATCATCCATCTATCATCTATCTATCTATCTACCTATTTATCTATCTATCATCCATCTATCATCTATCTATCTATTTATCTACCTATCTATCTATCATCTATTTATCTATCCATTCATCCATTTCTCTATCTATCATCAATCTATCATCTATCTATCTATCTGCCTATCTATCTATCTATCTATCTATCTATCTATCATCCATCTATCATTTATCTATCTATCTATCTAACTATCATATATCTATCTATCATCTATTTATCTATCCATCCATCCATTCCTCTATCTATCTATCTATCATCCATCTATCTATCATCTATCACTCTATCGCTTTTTTTTTTAATCCTTTGCTTCGTTAGAGGCCATTCACATTCTGTGTCAAAACTGAAATATACTTAGAGTACAGAGTACAGTACCCAGACTAAGCAGATATGAGATATGGTTTTGTTCTTGTTTTTGTTTTTTTTTTGGGGGGGGGGGTTCGAGACAGGGTTTCTCTGTATAGCACTAGCTGTCCTGAAACTCACTTTGTAGACCAGGCTGGCCTCGAGCTCAGAAATCTGCCTGCCTCTGCCTTTAATCCCCTGTGCTGGGATTAAAGGCGTGTACCACCACGCCCGGCTTATGAGATATTTTTATTACCTACAAAGTTACAAAAGAGATTTCAGGGGCCGGAGAGATGGCTCAGCGGTTAAGAGCACTGACTGCTATTCCAAAGGTCCTGAGTTCAAAGCAACGATATGGTGGCTCACAGCCATCTGTAAAGAGATCTGACACCCTTTTCTGGAGTGTCTGAAGGCAGCTACATTGTACTTACATATAATAAATAAATCTTTAAAAAAAAAGAGAGAGAGATTTCAGTTCAACCTGATGGAACATAAACTAGATTTAAAGAGCTGCATGAAAAGTACCACAAATAACACATCCGGGAAACTACGATGGCTGTTCTATTTGGAAGAATTAACACTACAGAGAACGAAGACTGTATGATGCTTATTCTCTCATTGTTCTTCTTGGTTTTTGTTCCAAGGTACTCTCTGTCACAGGGTGGCAGCTGCATCTTTGTGACTAGAAGCCCAACTCTTATGCTAATTAAAGAAATGCAGAGTTGTGTTTAAAATATTTTAAACACCTGTAATAAACGTACAGAACTTGCCAAGAATAGAGAGAGGTACTCTGGTTAGCAATCCAAAGAAAGGGTTTAAATATGATGCAATCAGTAAGAACAGTAATAATGGGGCTGGAGAGATGGCTCAGTGGGTAAGAACACTGACTGCTCTTACGAAGGTCCTGAGTTCAAAGCCCAGCAACTACATGGTGGCTCACAACCATCTGTAATGAGATCTGATGCCTTCCTCTGGTGTGTCTGAAGACAGCTACAGTGTACTTATGTATAATAAATAAATATCTAGATAGATAGATAGATAGATAGATAGATCTTGGTGTCAGAGTGGAGCAGGGTTGGAGCGAGAAGAAAAAAAAAGTAAAAAAAAGTAAAAAAACAAATAATAATAATAATAAAGTAACAACAACAACAAAAATAGAACAATTATTTTTTTCTCAATAAAAATAGGCCAGTTGCAGTCGGGCGTGGTGGCCCACGCTTTTAATCCCAGCACTCAGGAGGCAGAGGCAGGCAGATTTCTGAGTTCAAGGACAGCCTGGTCTACAACGTGAGTTCCAGGACAGCCAGGGCTATACAGAGAAACCCTATCTTGAAAAACCAAGAAAAAAAAAATAGGCCAGTTGCTAGAAGTTATTATTCTGTGAAGATATTATTTTGAAGCCCTACTCAAAGGAGCCTGTGGAGTTTGCTATTGAGTTTCTGTTTCGTGCCTGGAGAACCTTAGGAAAAGCAGTCCTGACAGAACGGTGACGTTTGCAGAATGTAATACTGGAGCGAGAGAACCAACCTTGATGGCTACAATCACATTCCTGTGTAGTGAACGGCTACATCTTAATTATCCACACAGCTCATTGGTCCGATAGCATAAAAATACAGAACAGCAACTCGAAATTTGCCTCATTCTACATTCAGAGACAAATGGCTTAACCATTCTTCCCATTATTTTCTGGAGGCAAGTCCTTGCTTACAGTCTGATGGCAATCACATGATGGCAGTCTGATGGCAAGCACCTGCTGGCAGTCTGATGGCAAGCACCTGCTGACAGTCTGATGGCAAGCACCTGCTGGCAGTCTGATGGCAAGCANCAGTCTGATGGCAAGCACCTGCTGGCAGTCTGATGGCAAGCACCTGCTGGCCGTTCCCAAAGCTACTGTATGAAGAAGCTGCTGAAGGCCATCACTACGCAGCATAAGACGACATAAGGACTCTTACGTTCACCAATTCGGGCACACTTCCAAATTATTCTCAATCGTCCAGTTTTATTTCTGTCCAGGATACTGGGTGCCAGGGATCGGATATAAGCAGCAGGATTACAGTCAGCAGCCTCTGAAAATTGAAAATGGCAGACATAGTGGGGCTGGTGCTGCTCCAGCCACATCACCCTTCCCGGCCAGGTCAGAAGAGGATGCACGCCGGCTGCCTATCAAGATCTCAAGTACTCAGGCCCAAACTGGCTATGTAGTCAAGGATAACCTTAAACTTCTAATCTTTTTATTTTTTTCTAAGATTTATCTATTTATGTGTTTCGGTATCTGCATGTACATTCGCACACCAGAAGAGGGCATCGGATCCCATTACAGATGGTTGTGAGCTGCCATATAGGTGCTGGGAATTGAACTCAGGACTTTGGGAAGAACAGCCAGTGCTCTTAACCTCTGAGCTATCATTTCTCCAGCCTCAACTTCTGATCTTTTTACCTCCTCCTCCTAAGTACTTGCACCACCAGGTCTGGCTTGTATCTGCTGGGGATCGAACCCAGGGCCCTCTATATGCTGTGCAATTGCTCTACCAACTGAGCTATGTCCCTAACCTGACTATCTCTTTTAGTTCAACATCTCTGAGCTTCTTGTGTCTCTTACACAAAAGGGTGTTTCCTCTGTTCTGCAGTCCCACCCCCCCACCCCGCCCTGGGCTGGGGTCACACAGGAGGAAGTAGTAGGAGATACAGTTGGGTCAGAGGGCTCCTGGCCCCCACTGGTGGCACAGAGCAGTAGGGCAGGGGCTGACAAGGATGGGTGTTAGAGGAAGGAGAGGGTCCAAGAGTTGAAAATGGACTTCAATTGGTAGCTGAAAAGATTAATTCAGTGATTAAAAGCACTGAATTTGAGGGGGTCAGTACAGCTCAGGACCCCAAGACCAAGTTCTTCGTACAAAGATTTATCTGTCTCAGAGGGAGAGAGGGTGAACGTGGTGGTTTGAATATGCTTGACCCAGGGAGGTGTGCTTGGCACTATTAGGAGGTGTGGCCCTGTTGGTGGAAGTGTGTCACTGTGAGGGTGAGCTTTGAGACTCTCTTCCTGGACACTTGGGAGCCAATCATCTGTTTGCGTTTGGAACAAAATGTAGAACTCTCAGTTCCTCGAGTACCATGCCTGCCTGGATGCTGCCATTTTTGCTGCCTCGATGATAATGGACTGAACCTCTGAACCTGTAAACCAGCCCTAATTAAATGTTGTCCTTTATAAGACTTGCCTTGGGCCGGGTGGTGGTGGCTCACGCCTTTAATCCCAGCATTTGGGAGGCAGAGGCAAGTGGATCTCTGAGTTTGAGGTCAGCCTGGTCTACAGAGTGAGTTCCAGGACAGCCAAGGCTACACAGAGAAACCCTGTCTCAAAAAAAAAACAAAAAAAAAAAAAAAAAAAAAAAAAAAAAAAAAAAAAAAAAGAGAGAGAGAGAGAGAGAGAGAGAGAGAGAGAGAGAGAGAGAGAGAGAGAGGCATCACTGAAGTGAAATCTTCTGGGAAACGTTTTCTGAGAGCATGTGACTGTGGCATGGAGGCTAATTCAAGACAGGGTGTCCCAGATGTTGTTTAATAGTTTCCTTTGATATTGAAACATTCCCTCTTGCAGGAAACTCTTTAAACAGGAAGATAAACAACTCAAAATAGCTTTAGGAATTCCCTGAAACTGACCAAATTCACTAGGCCCCGCCCTGCCAGAAGAAGCAATAAAAGCCTAGCTGAGCTGCAAAGAAGACTCTGAAACCAGACCAGCTACCCTGAAGGATAATTTAGACCAAGAGAGACATCTGGAAAGAACACTCCGACCTGTTGAGCTACCTGCAGGCAGTGCAGTGTGTTCCAGGTTCCCAGTTTGTGAGCTGTCATTCATACTGGGGTGGGCTTCAGTGACTGAGCTGTCTTTGAGTCATTTCTGCTCCTCTATGTAACCCCTCACCTATATCCCTGTAGGAAATCCCAATAAAACTCACTGGCTCACCAAGCTGGCCTTTGGGGGTTATCTGTAGTTTAATCTGTCACGGGTTCCCTATCTGGGGTGAGCAGACCCTGTGGACACACAGCAGGGTCTCGGAAGCAGGGCTATCTCTGGAGCTCTGCAGGCTTTCCAGCTACAGCTAGGAAGATGTTAAGAGGCTGACCGTCCTGAGAGTCCCCAGGGTAGAGAAGGAGAACATGACTATCCTCAGGGACACAGCTCCTTCCTCCTCAACCACCTTGTTATGAGCCTGACTGGTCACCCAAACCTTCCAGGACCCTTCCTTGCCCCAGCTCAGTTCCTGACCTGCCTTGACCCAGCAAGGCCCTGCAATATCTATGAAACTCCAGGTCTCAAGAGGAACCGGACCCAGGCAGGGGCCCCCACAGACTCTCCTTCCTCTCCCTATACATCTCCCGACATAGAACTCCACTTAAAATTCCAGCCCCGCCCCTCCGAGCCTCAGTTTATCCATCTGCAGTCCTTCCCAGCCTGAGCCTGAGCTCTCGGGGTGCTCTGACTTTGTGGGTAGAGTCCTGTGGGTTTTCCTTCAAGGATGAAGATGAAAGCCAGATCTTGGCAAATGCTTAGCCGCACGTGGGCTGCTAGCCACGACACAGCTGGCGCCAGAGCATTTGTCTATTCGCTTACTTATTGATTTACTGAGCCAGGGTCTCACCATGAAGCCCTGACTGGCCTAGAACTCTCTGTGTGCAGCAGACTGGCCTTGGCTTTGCGGTAATCCAAGTGTTGGGATTGCTGATATACGCCACCACACCCTGCAAGAATTGTAATTAATTTTTTTATTAATTGATTTGTTTTATGTTCATGGATGTTTTGCTGGCAGGCACACTCTGTGTGCCTGGTCTCCAAGGAAACCAGAAGAGGGTTTCAGATCCCTGGACCTGGAGTTACAGATGGTTGGGAGCTGCCAAGCGAGTGCTAGGAACCAAACCTGGGTCCTCTGCTAGAGTGAGCCAGTGCTCCTAACTGCGAGCAGTCTCTCTGGACTCCAGGATACTGATTAAAAGAAAAAAAAAGATTTATTTATTTATGCATCTGAGTGCTGTATTTGCATGTATGCCTGCATGACAGAAGAGATCATCAGATCCCATTGTGAGCTGCTATGTGGTTGCTGGGAATTGAACTCAGGACCTTTGGAAGAGCAGTCAGTGCTCTTAACCACTCAGCCATCTCTCCAGCCTGGGATTTTTTTTTTTTTAAGATTTTATTTATTTATTATATGTAAGTACACTGTAGCTGTCTTCGGATACTCCAGAAGAGGGCGTCAGATCTTGTTACGGATGGTTATGAGCCACCATGTGGTTGCTGGGATTTGAACTCCGGACCTTCCGAAGAGCAGTCGGGTGCTCTTATCCACTGAGCCATCTCACCAGCCCCCAGCCTGGGATTTTTAATTGTCTTCTCTTATCAGCTCTCCATGTGCCCCGCTCTCCTGCACTTCTGGCTTCTTTAGTTCCATTGTTAGACCCCGGAAGTATCTCCAACTACAGACAGTGATCAGCCACTCCCCAAACTGACTTCTGTCCTTCCCAGGAGTCCCTAAGCCCAACTGCGGAACCTTGTGGGTCACCTTCAAGGTCTCTCTCCCAGAGGGACTTTCTTTAGACATAGATAAATTTCTGGAATTGGCTTATTTAACCTGTCTCCCAGCGAAAGAGACCCAGTGCCCGCTGTCTCAGCTTCTTGGACAAGCTATCATTCTCTTCCATGTCTGGGGTCCCCACAAGGCCCACCCTGACCTCTTACTACCTCCCCGACCTGTGCTGGGAAAACAGGTTCCCAGGGCTCTGTCTCCCCTCCCTCCCTGTCCTTATCCAGGGCTGGGAAGACAGGAGTGGGCAGGGCTGGGCAGGGCAAGGCTGGGCAGGGGAGGCCAGCTGGGCTCTGTTTGTTTTGGGAGTTTTCTTCATAAACTGGTCTTCTACACAAAAGGAATGGTGGCTGCAGGCACAGAGCCAGCTCCAGGCCCTTGTGAGCTGAGGGGCTTCACCCTAGATGCCAGGGGTCATTTGAACTCTTTGGAGATGCAGGACCATCTTAGGGATTCTTGGAAGCCCTGTAACCCCAGGGGCTACTTCTCTGGCTCACAGAGAAGCAGACTGTGGTTCAGAGAGGGTCTCAGATGGGAGGAGGATGCTGGAGGGTTGGCTGGGGAGGACCGGCTGCTTCCTGTCTTCCTTCAAATCCCTTTCTTCCCCATTCCCACCAGCTTAGGCATCCTCCTCTCCGAACCTCAGCCCCCACCACTCTGTACTCTGTCTTCAACATGGTCCCTGCCACTCCAGACCAACCCGGGTAGGGGACAAGATCCGTAGGAAAGGTCTTCCCAGTATGTGATTCTGATAACTGCTGTCTCACCCCCTGGGAACAGCCATCAGCTCTCATCCAGGTCCTGGGGACCCTGTAAAGCCCACAGGGATCCCGTTGCTGATCCCTCCCAGACCTGTGCTGAGATAACACTTCTCAGGGGCTCTGGATCTCTCCAGGACTGGAAAGGGAGAATGGGCAGAGCCTACTACCAGCATTTAGCCATTAAGTAGCCTATGATGGCAGCATGGGGTTTGCAACAGTCCAGCCCTATTTAAAAGCTGTCACTCAGGGATTGGTCAGTCAATCTAGAGCAGCTCTGGAAGCGGAGGCCATGATGTTTCTCCTTTTATGGGGAGGACTAGACACCTTGAGAAACAAGGAGCTTGCCCCCGGGTGGCACAGCCTGGTCCTGCACTCGAAGGTGTCACTTGTCCATGCTCTCTTGGACAGACAGCCTGGAGCCTGAAGCTCTGATCTAGTTCTCAGCCTTGACATCTCTTTAGGCTCAACTTTCCAGGCAGGAGAGTCCTTGTGCCTGTCTAGTGCCCGTCCTAGCTCCCAACTCACTGGGTTAAGACGAATTTGCTTCATATTCTTACCCTGACCAGGCCCCACCGCTCTACCGAAGCATCGTGGGTTCCCTTCACTCACAGCCATGTCCCCATCCTCCCCACTGGCAGGCTTGATGTCTACGCTGAACTCTCATGGACCAAATTCAAGACCCAGCTTCTCTATAGCGCCCTCTACCGGCCAGACTAAACTTCCATAGACCTCTGGGTACGAGCCCATGCTTGCTCCCAGATCCGCAGCATAATAACCCCCTAGGTTTATAGAATTCCTTTCTTCCACGGAGCTCAAAGCGCTTTCCCATCTGTGATCTCCCTGGACTGGGACCAGCTGCAAGAGTGTGGGAGGGCCATCATTCATGTCCCCATTTTACAGACACAAACTGAGGCCTGAAAAGAGAAAAGGCGAGCCTTAGCGTGCGCAGCCGGAGGGTCTTCCAGGTGTTTCCCCAGCCCCCCCCCACTCCTGTTCCTGACGACCACACCGAGGCCCAGCAGGGATGAACTTGCCCGAATAAGTCTTGGGCTAGTACCCATTGTCCTAAATACCATCGGGGCCTTTCCCACGACCATTTGAGCTTTGCCTGCAGACATGGACCAAGGACTTGGCTAGTTCATCAAACACCACAGGTCTCTGCTAACCTGTATAGACAAGGTGTCGTCCCTGCTCCAGGACAACAACGGGGGGGGATGTTTCTTGAGTGGCTGGAAGCCACATGAGGAGGAGAGGAAGAGCAGATCCCACTGGCTGTGACTTCTGATGTGGGTCTCAGCTTGGACATCTCTCTACAGTGTCCTGTGAGCTCCCAGAGAAGAGAGTCCCCGGCTATCTATCTAGTTCCCACTCAGCTCCCGAAGGGCCAATGCCAGCAGGACTCTCTGCCAGGCTGGTATGATCAGCAGCTGCTGAGGAGAATCCAGACCCAGCCTGACTTTCGGAGAGGCTGAGCTATTGCGTTTTTAACATCTCCTGCCCAGGCCAGCCTTTTCAGGCACCTGGGGCACGGGGCATGAGAAAAAAAAGTCAGCCAGCCTGAGCCACAATCTCAATTCCCACCCTTCTGCTCTGTCCCTCCTGGTGCTTCTGAGCCGGGCCGGTATCCCCTCAGCCAGATACTGGCAAACATTTCCATTCTCAGCTTTGAGGGTTGCCGTGTCTGCCACACCTGCGTTATTATAAAGCGCAACAGCTGTAGAAGATAGGTAAATGAATAAGCGTGAATGTGTTTAAATAAAACTTTATTTATAGAAACAGGCTGTGGGCCGTTGTTTGCTAACACTGGCTTTCCATCTCCAGGACTGCTGGCTCCCTCCTGCCTGTACCCTCTTCCGAATCCCATTGTGTGGGTGGTGAGCATCTTGCAGGAAGTTTGGAGAATGAAGATAAAGGTGAAGGGACAGGATGCAAAGCACAGACATGCATGGTGTGGCCTGGTGGAGGGAGTGGGGGGGGGATGGGGGGGGTGTACGGCTTGCAAAAATATCCAGAGATGGAATAGAGAGGGCAGTGCTGGTCCCAGAGGACCCAGGAGCGTCTGGGTTTGGAGTCATCTCACAGGTTATGACAAAGGGGAACTGGGCTGAGGTGTCACTGAGTGGTGTGTGCTTCTAACGTGACCATGGTGTGGACTCACCTCTTGGGCTACTGGAGGGTTCAATGGGCTGTGTCATCATCCAGGGCGCCATGCTGATATGCCTGAATTGTCCTTCCCCACACTAAGTGTCACCAAGGTCCCATCTGGCCCAGCAGGGCTCCTTAATGGTAAGGACCATCCGCATGACCAGGTGTCATGGTACCTGTGAGCTTCTAGGCTGGCTAACCTCATATCAATGTCCCCAGTGCTCAGGACAGGGTACAGCAGTCAGCTGTGTCTCTTGTCAGACTTGGGACTCCCTGAGGGTTCTCCCGGCCCCCTGCCATACTGGGAACCTCCTGTTCTGCTTAGCCTACCTGGATATGTGAGGATTCTGACATCTGACTCTCACTGGAAGTCCCCTGCCCCTGAGTAGCTGAGTGTGGCTTTCTGAGGTCACGACTCTTCCAAGCTCCTCCTCTAGCCCCTGAGACTCCTAACCAGGTAGGTCTCCAAAAGTCGGACCTAGCCACAGGCAGCCACCCCACCCCCACCCCGTGTGCGCACTGGATCCTGGGGTCTCTTGGCTCTCAGCCTCCAGGTCTGCACAGTGGGCTCAGGGTTATGCAGATCTCAGACCGAGGGGGACGGAGTCTATATAGAGATGTTCTGTTAGAACAGGGTCCCCTTCTTCTATGCAGCCTTGGAGTTGTGGCTCAGGAGAGGTGACACATGCGGACAACCATGGTTAAACCTCGGGGCCCAGTTACCAGAGCTGGGACAGTGTTTCAGTCCCTCCCCATCACAGGGTACCAAGTTCAGATCACAGTGTGCACAACCTTGAGCTCTGGCTGGGTCAATGTTGCCAGCGTGGTGCTTTCTGTGTCAATTGGCTAAGGGGGAAAAAAAAGCAACCTGAAAACGATTTAGAGAGATGCCGTCTCAGGCTGCCCCCTGGTGGTCACTTGCTGTATAACATGTACAACTCGCGACAACTTCGTCCTTGGTTCAGGCAGGGGCTCCTCTGCCTGCAGAGATCTTCAGAGCCAGAGTTACAGCACCAATCCCTGGACTCTGAGACGGGGTCCTGTTGGGAAGCAGCCACCATTGACCAGGCCTACATTAGGCATTTGAGAAATGAACTTAATATCCCTCTTTACTCCACAGTACTATTTACTCCCTGAAGGTTTCTCTGTCTCTCACTGGCATCCCAGGGCCGAGCAGGACAGTGGCTGTCGCTGCCTCCATCATCAAACTGAGATCCCTCGGGAGTCTGTCTCCCCCATCAGACTGAGAGTGTGCATGGCCCCCACCCCACCCCCAACCTAGTTCACCTGTTGTTCTGGGAGACTTCTGACCTACGTGTCCAGTTGGAAGCCCCAGTCCAGGCGAAAATGGACATATTCCAAGGTCGGCACCTTGGCTTATTTCTAGGTCTTTCTGGAAAGGCTTCAAGCTCTGATTGCTGGAACCCACCTAAGATTTTTGCCTTCTCTTTAATCTCCTGGGTCCCTCCTCCCACCCCCAGGACAACTGACC
>NC_034595.1:92300370-92335678 GCF_900095145.1 Mus pahari
TCTCTCTCTCTCTCTCTCTCTCTCTCTCTCTCTCTTCCCTTCTGAGTCTCATATATTCTTGGACAGCTGGCTCCCAGACTAGTCCGGGTCCTTCCTCCATTTCACAAGGGCTCTACCTGCCCTATGTGGTTCCAAGTGGACCCTGGTCACTGCTTGAGAAACCCCAGCACTGAATTCCTCCACTGACATTGTAGGCTCTAGTGTGCAGGGGCGGAGTCTCTACACCATACAGCCCTTGCTGGACACATCAGGGCTCAGCAAGTACCCGCTGGTGAGGGGGGTAGGCCGACAGAGTCTCAGCCATGATCCATCTTCTAGACCTGAGACCTGGGACAGTCACCACCTATTAACTGAGCACCTATTAAGGGTCCTCCCAGCTATCGGACGCCCACTCAGGTCTGCCAGGCCCTCTGCTGTTCCTGTTATCAGGTTTTGGAGAGACTCCTCGAAAGGTCTCATGACAAACTCAAGTGTGATTCCACCACAGTCTGCCCCAGGGAGCCAACGAATTTACTGAGCTCGCTTACAGAGTGTGGGCGAGGAGTTGCTTGCAGGAGACCCTGGAGGGGGAGTCCCAAAGTATACAGCAGCTACTTCATCCAGCACGGATGACGGTTCCTCCATATGGGTGCAACCCCCTTCAATCAACTTTCCCTGGTGTATGTATTCTAGCCACCCCTGAGGGCAGAATTACAATCAGAGAGCTGAGAAGATCGCCTGGAATCCCAGGCAAGGGTCCCACGGCCTTCCCATCCTCTTCTTTGAGGGAGTATCAGTGTCAGCAAGCCAATAGCCTCTTTCGAGCAGAGCACATATGAGCAGATGAGGATGTCTGGTGTTGTGCTCAATAGAGAATGCTCTAGAATGTCCAGAGGGGAGGGGGGTACAGCCTCACCCTCTCCTACTGCTCCCCAGGTGTCACATGTGCCCAGAGTGTCCCCAAGTGCATCCCTGTCTTCAAACCTCTGTGTACAGAGAGCCACCAGTTCTAGCTGCCAGCACTCAACCCAACCTTCAATGTCTGGTTTCGAGATCACCATAGACTTGAAGCTGTCCCCGTGTCCCCTTGGCCCTTGGCAAGAGCTGTCACCTCACAGGTTTTATTAGCAATGGGGAACTCTCCGTCCCGACCCTGAGCTCACAGCTCACACATGGCTGTCTCCACCGTGTCCCCACTGACCCTGGGACTACCAGGCAGGCACGGGTCTGATTCACCACTAGAGTGACTCCTGCAGATTAATCTTCCTCCCATCCAGCCCTGTAATGTCCTTTCTCCATGCTTCAATACCCACAGCAGGGTGGGCTCTCAGAGCTGCAGATGTCTGCCCATTGATGGACAACCACGAGACGGGGCTCTGCCTGGGTTCTCAGGTTTGTGCCAGGAGAACAGAACATGAGGGGAGATGGGCACCTCCAGACACGGTCCTGCCAGGTTTCTTTCCCTCTCTCCCATGAATGGTTGTGTCAGGAGGGCACCCGAGGTGGTCAGGGGACAGTCACAGGGCAGATGGACTATGGGGTGAACTGGGAAAGGACAGACCATTGTCCCCTCCCCGGGGAAGGCAGCCACACATCTTGGAGCTGTCTGCACATCATCTGCTTCAGCAGAATTCCAAGGACGTGGAAGGTGAATGTGGATGTGCAAGGAAGAGCCACCACCCGCCTTCCCCCAGTATGGCCCGGTCTCTCAGGATGGTACCAGTGCTGTACAGTGACAAGATTGAATCAGCACGAGGCTAAACACTGTAAATACATGGGATGGGCAGAAGCATCTGCCCTGCCCCCCACCTGTGTCCCTGAGTTGGCCACACGGGGAGCACAGATGACGCATCTGCTCATTCAGTGCACCCCCCCATCCCAGGCACCCCCTACCCTGGGAGCTGCCCTGTCTCTCCTCTCCTCTCGAATCCTGTTCCTTCACCCCCCACCCCAGCCCCTAGGCTGTTAAGCTGCCAGCAGGAGCATCAGCAGCTGTGACCAGCTCCCGCTCTTACATCACGGTGAGTCAGAACCCTGCCTCCAAGCCACATCCAGTCAGAAGGGCAGACACATCTGCCTGCTCGGTACCAGGTCGCATGTACGGGACAGGACCAGAGCCTGGCTGTAGGCAGGTCTGTCTTTCCTTCTCCACACAGGGGCGGGAGCACCCTTGACACCAAATGAGCCACCTGGGTGTCCTTATGATAGAGGACAGTCCCCTCACAACCACCTCAGCGAGGCCAGGCTTAGGGAGCAGAGTACCCGGGCCCAAAGCAGCTGGGACGGGACCCTGGAGGACGGACATTCAAGTGTGGTTTACGCTTGCATGGATTCGGTGCTTCACAGAACTGCTGGTCTTCAGCTGCCTCTGTGAATATAGGAGGCTGATGTCACAACAACCGACCCTTGGGGTCCTTGAGAGATCGGCCAGCCACCAGGGATTCTAGCCCTTTGTTAGAACGGTACAGTATTTCCTCATAATCTAGGCACAGCCTTACATATGCTTTATTTTCTTCTCCCTTTTCTTTTTTGAGGCAGGCTCTCATGTAGCCCAGGCTGACCTTGAACTCACTAGGTAACCAAGGATGACCTTGAACTTCTGATCACCCTGATTCTACCTCCCAAGGGCTGGCATTATAGAAGTCACTTCATTCCTGCTCCTGTGCACTGTAAGCCACTGGTCTCGGGGCTATCTGCGGTGCACACCTTCTGTCTAGTAAACGCTGCTGCCCCGTGGGGTGTATGGAGCAGTGATATCCATGTGTTTTCCTTTCAGATTCAGTTGTGTGTTTAAGTAACACTGTCTCACTTAGGTCTGACAACACCAGAGATGGCATGGGGCCATCTCCACTCTGACTTTACTCAATAGCTCGAGTCCCCAGCCCTGGTCACCCCCAGCGGGCTTGGCTTCTGCTCTGCACAGGGTCTTCAGACCCTTGCTCTAAGCCGTGTTCATCCCCCAGGGCTGTCTCTAGTGATACAGGTCTGGTAAACAGGCCCAGAGACTTCTCTGTCTGGAAACAGGAATGTCCAAGGGTGGAGTGAGGTGACATTTACCTCAGACACTGGGTGCTTCGGGCCTGGCGAGGTTTGTCACAGCGCATCTGACCACTCTCTCCAGGATCCTAAAAGAGTGCGTGTGAATGCACATAGTGCATATGTGTGAGAAGAGGAACGCGCACACACATACATGCACACACACACACACACACACACACACACACACACAAACAGCCATACAAGTGCCAGCAATTAGCCTCCACCATTCCATGACAGAAGTTCCTAGGTAGAGCTTGCCTATATTTCTTTGCTCCAGAGGAGCCCTGGGAGGTAGCCTGCCTTCTTGCATGAGACCACTTATCCAGCCAGGAGGCCACTAGTGCAGTGTCTTGATCCTCCCTCAGAACTCCCATCCCAGGCCAGCATCCTCCCATGAGCAGGTGGCTACCAAAACCCCCTGACCCGGAGGCTGGCGAGATGCTCGGCAGGTAAAGGTACTTTACCAGGAAGTCTGATCACCAAGTTTGATCCCTGAGACCCACATAGTGGAAGGAAAGAATAAAGTGTACTTTGACCTCCCTATTTGCGTGTGTGTGTGTGTGTGTGTGTGCGCACACACACACACACACACACACACACACTAAAAATAAAGCTTGGGGCCGGGCAGTGGTGGTGCACGCCTTTAATCCCAGCACTTGAAAGGCAGAGGTACGCGGATTTCTGAGTTCGAGGCCAGCCTGGTCTACAGACTGAGTTCCAGGACAGTCAGGGCTATACAGAGAAACCCTGTCTTGAAAAGCCAATAAACTAAACTAAACTAAACTAAAGCTCGATCCTCCTAATTGTGCACAGCGGGAAGAGGCTCATCTTTGCAGAATTCCCTCTCCCCTGACCTTGAACTCCAGAAAGCAGACGCTACTCAGATTTGAAACTCTAAGTCTTCCTTACAGGGCCGAGTCCCCGTTACTTTGGTTTGCGGTACTTTGGTTAGCGACAACAGGTGCACTGGCACGGAGGGGGCGGGGCGCACCCCAGCCCCGCCCCCTCCGCGCTCCCGGGTTCCCCGCCCGCCTCGGTGTCGCCCGGCCTTGGCAGCTGCGGGCGCGGCGCGAGGCGATCCGGACGCGGCAGCGGGGACAGCGACCCAGGAGCGAGCGGAGGGCGAGCCGCGCAGCCCCGGCCCGCGGAGACATGAGCGCGCGGCCGCCCACCGCACCCCAGGCGCAGCGGCCCGGCCCCGCCGCCCCGTGATGGGATCCTGTGTGTCGCGAGGTGAGGACAGGGCGGCCCGGGACGCGGCGAGGAGCGGGGGGTACCAGCGCTCCGCTCAGGGAAGCCAGGGTGGGTGTCCGCCCTTCATGGATCAGCCGCGCCCCAGAGGACACGGTGCCCCACGGGGACAGAGCTCGGGAGGGGGGCGAGCAGCGCGCAGAGAGGGCGGAGGTCTCCGCACCCCACGCCCCACTCGGCGCCCGGCAGGTGGCATGAAGCAAGGTCCCGGTGCCATGCTTTCTTCCCTGCAGCTACACGCCTCCTGCAGTGTGTCTGAGAGGGGAGGGAAGCTTCCGGTTGTTTCTGGTCCTCTTATGGGCCACTGAGCTCCAGGAAGACAGACAGACCTCGCTCCCGCTGAAGATGCAGGGCAGGCAGGCCTTTCTAAACCAGGATCCCTCTTCTCCTCTCGGGGTGCCTGTGTCTTAAGCCCCAGAACCCCCACCCCCACCCCACGCAGGAAGGGGTCAGTAGGGATGAACAGGTTATCAAGGCTCCCTCTCCCCCACCCTCATCCCTAACTCCATCCCCACCCCCACCCCTGCTCAGGGGACAGGAGAGGACAGAGGACAGCTGATGTTCCCAGTAACCCCTGGGCCTTTGTCTCTCACCTGGCACCTTGGCTATTCCAAGGTGATTCCAGAGAACTGGAGTGACTGTCCCTCATCTGTGGGGTTTGAGGAGAGCACTGTCTGTGAATGGGTGTGTGTGTGTGTGTGTGTGTGTGTGTGTGTGCATAGGATCTTTCATAGATGCTGTGGGGAGGACATATTTGTATTTGGAGTAATCATTTAGGAGAGGTTGGGGAGTATGGGGACATGCCTGCACTCAGAAGGTGGAAGATCAAGAGTTCAAGGCCAGCATCCACAGCATAGAGAATTTGAGGCCAACCTGGGCTACATGAAAGCCTGTGTCAAAAACAAAACAAAACAAAACAAAAAGCAAACCCTTCAAAGAAGTTGGGCCATTGTCCCACTTGGGAGTCTTACCCACTGTGGGAGCAGGGGGCGGGGCCAGGAGTGAGCGTGTACAGCGGTCAAGTCTACTCACCTCAGCCCCAAGGTCTTGGAAGACCACCATTGCACTGGTCACTCTGGTAATTTACCCAGGCAGAGAAAGGCAAAGTGGCCTTAGAGTGGGCTGGGCAGGCCCCCTGGGGACCTTGGTCTGGGAAATGTTGAAAGCAGCCCTCTCCCATTCTCTGGACTCTGAGGGGCCTCTGCTCTCAGGTTCCTGGGGGAGGGTTGAGGGAGGTGACTCAGGGGGTCCCCGGAAGGTATCAGTAGGGGGATCATGGGTAAGGGTGGACAGGAGCATGGTCGGGCTGTATGAAGTTGGTTCTCGCTGATTGGGGGTGATATGGTACCTCCTGGGTGTCAGGCACCGCATAAGAAGCAGTTGGGGAAATCCAGTACGGCTCCTGGTCTGCTGAGTCCTGAGGCCAGTGGGACAGTTCTCAGAGTGGAAAGCCCTGAAGTGTCCTTTAGGTCCACTCTCAGAGTCTGAGCTGTCCCCAGAAGCCCCAGCGACTCACGGGTGGTCTCCCATGAAGGCGCTTGCGGGGGTGAGATATTTCCTTAGTGACCAGGTCCCTTCTCCATCCCTTGGCCAACCCATGCTGGAGTGCACTGGCCTGAGTACAGTATAGAGGCCAGACAGCAGCGATGCTTGCCAAAGTCACACTGAGTCTGTGGCCTGGGGTCTCCAAGTCCCGTACTCCCCTCTGCCAGGGCAGTTTGTTGTCACGCTGGCTGGGACAAATCTCCAGTCTTTATCCTGCACCTTGGGCTTCCTGAGTGACACCCCCAGATCAGGCTGTATTGTCTTAACTTCTCTCTGTCCTGAGAAGTCTCAACGTGCACCCCAGCAAACTTAGAAGTGAGAGATCTGGGGGGGGGGGGGTGCCTGGACAGAGCACAGCCATTCTTCTAGAGACCCAGCTGATGACCCACTGGGCAGAGGTCATCTGCTTGCCTGTCACTTGGACAGTTTTGTGGCTCACTGGGTTCTACTCTAAAACCCTGTGGACACAAAAACTGATGCATCCAAATAACGTGGTCAGCCCTGTTTTACAAATGACTACACGACCTTGCCTAGGGCCATCAACTGGGAACCGGCAAAGACCTGGCTCTGAGTTCTCCACAGCTAGTCTTTCAGCCCCGCGCAGCCAGCCCTTGTGGCGTTCAGGCGTCCCAGGGATCCTCGGTCTTCAGCTTCTGCACACCTGTACCAGCTGTTGACCACAGTCCCCACCTGCCAAGGGTTTTCGTGGGCCATGTACAGAGCCTGGAGTGGATGACTGGGATCATGAACTTTGCATGGATGTCCCACGGAGTCTAGCGTCTGCAACCAACTCGGTCTAGCGGGTTCCCCAACTCCAGGTCCAGGCCATACCTGAGAGATACACCCTGCCCAGCTGTTAGCCTCTGCTGCTGGGCTAGGGGGTCAAGAGTCCCCAGTCCCTGCCAGTGTTCCCCCAGAGTGTCATCTTAGCAAGTTGGGTGGGGGAGGGGAATGGCATGGAAGTGTTAGAACGGGTGGGGGAGGGTCACAATGGGAAGACACCCTTAGCACCAGGACTGATGACATGAACACTCCATAGCTGCTTCTCTCATGGGGCTAGTATATCAGCCTTCCCGCAGCCGATTACTCCAGGCCTTCCTGGTAAGAAAGGGGACCCCCCTCTCCTGCCTCCGAGGAGGCAGTGGGTGCTAAGGACTGTGGGATACTAAACACACACACTGCATCTAAGAACTAGCTCGTATTCCTTCTCTATTTCTATTTTTCTAACTTTTAACTTTATTTATTATTTTCGAGTTGGGGGGGGGGTCTTATCCTGTAGTGCCTGGCTGACATTGAACTCAAGGTCATCCTCCTGCTTCTGTCTCCCAAATGCTAGCATTTCATGTTTGGGCCACCATGTCTGCCCTATTTATCTTTTTTCTTCCCCTTGTTTAAATAGGGTCTCCAGTAGCCCAGGCTAACCGTAACTTACTATGTAACCGAGGATGACCTTGAACTTCTGACCCTTTCACCTCTGTTTCCCAGGCGCTAGGATTACAGGCGTGAACCACCGTGCCTCCCGAGTGTGGTGCTAAGAGACTGAACCCAGGGCTTCACACAAGCACTGGGCAAGCACTCTGTCCCCTGAGGCACACCCAGGGCCGCTGGCTCATCTTGTTAAGCTACCACTCATTGGATGCTTATCCTGAGCCAGGCTGGGGTAGCCTTTGCTCTCCTGACTCCTTAGTTCTCCTTGAACCTGGAAGGGAAGTGGGTTCAGAGAACTGCAGAACCTCACCCCTGGCAGGCTGCCCAGATGCAAATCCAGGTCCTGTAGGCCCCAGTGCTGAGCCCCACCCCCACCCCATACTCTGTGTCCCCGAAGGTTCCCTGTTCTCCCCCCGAAGCACTTGGTACATGGTCAATAGTTCTGAACAGATTTCTGGGATCACTCAAAGGCCTCCTGTCTGGTTAGGTTTTGCTGGCACTGGCAGCGGCTGGCACAGCGGAACAGATAGGAAGCCAGGATCCACCCCTCTCTGTCTCTGGGTCCTTCTGTGCCCACCTCTCTCCCCCGGGGGTGGGGTCTCTAGTGTCTAGCGCACTGGTGGTTACAGGAGCAGACACTGGCTCCCCAAGAGTTAAACATCTGATATGTCCTGAAGGACAGGTCCTGAGGGGGGCCTGCCAGAGCTTGTGCTGGGAGCGACTTTGCAGTGGGCCCTGTGGGAAACTTAGGAAAGAGTAGATGGCACTTGGCCTCTAAGAGTTCAGTCTGAAGGGAGGAACAGTTTTACATTTAAAGAAGTCTAGTGGGACACACACACACACACACACACACACACACACACACCCCACAGAAAAGATGACTGGCGGTCCCTGGCGGTCCCTTTCTGGGGATCAGCACTATTTGGAGGTTGGACTTTCACACTGCCCCCAAGATTTGAGCTCTCTCCCTAACCTTTACTACCCAGTGTCTTGGATAAGTCCCAGACTTCATTTTCCCATCTGTCAAGTGGGTACGCTGCTACCTCCTTTGCAAGATTCAAAGCAAAATCACTGATGAGGAATCAACTTGGTGCCCACCCCAGAGCAGATGCTTAATAAACAGGCAGTGTGTCCTCGCGGGCCAGGCTTCTCCCTCAAGAGAGTCATCTAGCTGGCTTAGGCCAAGCTGGCGGGCTGCCTGGAGATGGTGCGACTGGAGTAGGCTGGGCCCCAGGAGGGGAGACAGATCAGATCCCGGAAGGAGCTGGGGTGAGTGGAAGCCCTTGGTCGGGATGGAAAGAGATTCCTGGGGCACCTCTGAGCTCAGCCAAGCAGACCATTACGTGACCATCACGGCCCAAGGTGGTTTGGGAGGACGTTGGAGGACAGTCTTCTGCCAACTTCTACGGCCTGCTCTCCCGGCAGGGACTCGCCAGGCAGAGAGGCCAGTGACTCACACTTCTGGTCTCTGTCTGTAGGGACCAGAGGGTTCCCAAGGCAAACCCCGGTCCAGGAAAGGGACTCAGAAATCGCCCTGTCCTGAAAGACAAACACAGAGACAGGGTAGCCCCTCTAAGGGAGCCCTGGCCACCTCGGCGTTGGTCTCTTTAGCCCTCAGCACACGGGGATGGGAGGCAGGACGAATGTAGGGAAGCAGGACAAACGTAGGGAAGACATGACTGAACCAGAGGAGTAAGCCCAAGGCCGCTTCTCTCCAGAGCCAAGGGCAGCCTGGTGCATCCTTTTACCACAGATGGTGGGAATTTTGGGGAGACAGCATGGGGCGGGGTTGGGGTTGGGGGTTGGGCCCAACTTGCACGAAGTTGTTCAACTCCCTCCCGCTACTGGGAAAGAATCCTCATTACCACCTCCTCCCAAGTGGCCGCAAGCTAATTCTCCTGCTCCCGAGAAACACTCTGGGTGCAGGTGGCAACCACAGTGACTAAACGGGCAGGGACACAGAGCTGCAGTGGATAGCTGTATACACTCTGGGCAATCCGAAGCAAGTGAAAGGAAACTGAGGGACTATGCCTCAGAGTCAGCCAGGAACCAAGCAGGGAAAAATAAGGTTGGTGGGGAAGCGCCGCAGCATGAAGAACTCAGGTTAGACATTATGGAGAACTGTCTGGGTGGTTAGGCTGACTGTCTGATTGCAAAGCAGAAGGGTGGATGGGGACCTCTGGGTGACACCCCTTTTGTGGTCTTCATGTTGCCATGGCAACAGGGGGGGCTTACTCCTGTAGCCTGAGGAGGTGGGGGAGGAAGCATGTTCAAGAATGGGCCTGGGACATTGAGGTCAAAGGTGTAGGGTGTACGCTGTGAAAGGAGAGTGTCACCACATGACTCCCTTGGGGAAAGCTTCCAAAATAGCAGAGCTGTCCCCCCAGCCCCACCCTACGTGACAATGTGTTTTTCCAATCACCAAGCCCATGGTGCAGCCAGGTCCCAGCTGGGCTAAGAGCAGCCTGTGATTTCACCCTGGGCTGCTTCATTACCTGACATCGCGATGGCAACCAGGCCATGACATCATCGGGCTAAAGTCTCCAGGGGCAGAGGGAGACTTCGTTTAGGACGCCTGGATCCCAGATGGGAGGGAGGTCAGGCAGGCAGGGGAGGCTGAAGCCAGGAGGCCACCAGCCCACCAGCATCTCATCCAGCCTCTGGTGTCACCTGCTGTGCCGGCTCCTTACCATCCCTGTCACCCCTTGCTCTGTCGCTGAAGTGCTCACAGCCTCAGGGGTGCCCTGGGAGTCTGGAAGCACCCTGACACCCATCCAGGTACCCAGCACCACCCTGCAGCTAGACAGACTCAGGCTTTGCACAGCATGGAGAATTCCAGAACTTCTTGTTAGGTGTGGTATGTGTGGTATGTGTGTGTGGTATCTGTATCTGTGACTTTGTGGTATATAGTGTGTCTGTGTCTGTGACATGTGGTACATGGTCTGTCTGTGTATGTATGTGTGTGTGTGTGTGTGTGTGTGTGTGTGTGTGTGTTGCTCTGTCATCCAGGCTGACTTGGAACACACTGTATACTCCTGGACTGGCTTCTAACTAAGTCCTCATCCTCCTGCCTCAGTCTCCAGTTGAAAGCACAAGTATGAACCACCACACCTAGTCACAGCTTTCAAACTTAAAAAAATAATTATTATTAATTAATTATCTACTTTATGCATATGAGCACACTGTAGCTATCTTCAGACACACCAGAAGAGGGCGTCAGATCTCATTACAGATGGCTGTAAGACACCACGTGGTTGCTGGGATTTGAACTCAGGTCCTCAGGAAGAGCAGTCAGTGCTCTTAACCTCTGAGCCATCTTTCCAGCCCAAACATTTTTCAAAATTAATTTGAAAAAATTATTTTATATAAGTGTTTTGCCTGCATGTCTGTCTGCACCATGTGTGTCCCTAGTGCCCAGGGAGGCCAGAGAAGGGCATTAGAGCCCCTTGGAACTGAAATTACAGGCGGTTGTGAGCTGCCATGTGGGTGATGGGAATTGAACCCAGGTCTTTTGAGAAAGTAGCCAGTGCTCTAACCACTAAGCAACCTCTCCAGCCCCTGATTTTTTTCCTTTTTTACACATAGTTATGTTTTGTGTGTATGTGTGTAGGGGTGTGTCTGTATGACATTATATGTGTGATGGTCATAGACCAACTTTTGGGAGTCAGTTTTCTCCTGTCACCTTATGGCTCTCAGGGATGGAATCCCGATCAGCAGCAGGCACATTCCCCTGGTTGAGCATCTTTCATAGTGTTATTGTTATACCTTAAGGTATAAGGTATGGTCCCCATAGGCTCATATATTTGAATGTGTGGTCTCTAGTGGAACTGTTTGGGAAGGATTAGGAGGTGTGGCCTGGCTGGAGGAAGTGTGTCGCTGGAGATGGGGTTTGAATTTTCAAAAGCCTATGCCGTTTCCTCTCTCTCTTCCTCCTTCCCTCTCCACTTTGTGCTTGTGCATCAGATGTGTACCATAGCTGCCTGCCTGCTGCCGTGTCCCCTCCATGGTGGTTGCAGACTTCTCCTCTGAAATGTAACCCCCAACTGTTTATGCTATAAGCTGCCTTAGTCATGGTCTCTTTAGCACAATAGAAAAATAACTAAGACAGACCTGTGCAAACAAGTATCTTTTATCTTGACTCTCCGCACAGCTAAAAAAAAACTCTCACCTGTGGGCAACCCCCTACCCCCACCCCACAGACACACAGGAGGACATGCCTGGTGTGCACGTGACACACAGACGTTTCGTGACACGGGACCGAGCCGCAGGCTGCTTCAGGCTCTGATTGTTTCCATATTCTTCCATTCTCATTTTATTGTCTAAACTGACCTAGTGAAAAGCAGGCTGAGGATGTAGTTCAGTGATAGAGTGCTTGCCCACCACGCATAAGACCCTGGTTGTGATTTCCAGCTAAAGATCATTCATAAATAAATAAATAAATAACAGTAAACGAATGAGAGATAAACCTAATGAATGTCTTGCATGACTACTGAAGGACAGGCTCCTAGCCCTGCCGTGGAGTCTTTCCTCTGTAGACTTGGGAGGTGCTGGAGCCCAGAGAAGTGCAACGATAACTCAGGGTCACACGGCCAGGACCGGCACACAGCAGGCTGTGCTGGGCCCTGCAGAGTCTGAGCACATGGTTCAGCCCTCAGCCTCAGAACCCATGTGGTCCTCTGTGCCCTGCCCTCCTTATGTCTGGGTCACTTTGGGGCAGGAGAGGACACTGGCCATCACCTTGCCTTCTCCTATAGTGTCCCAGACAGCCTGGCTCCAGCCTGGGCCTTGGCTCAGTTCAGCATCCCAGCCTTGGGAAGGTCCCAGATCCTCTGGGCTCTTTCAGAATGCAATTTGGCTGAGAACTCTCACCTTGACCGCAGGCCTACACTCACCTTCCTCCCTTCAGCGAGGCTGGGTGCTCCTGAGGTGTTAGCTCTGGGGCCTCCCCTCTGTAGGGACCCCTTTCTCCCCTGGCCTGTCTGTGGCTGGAGACAGAGCCCAGCTGTTTTGATCGTGTGAAGTTCTAACTAATGCTGGCTTGCTGCAAGGATGTCTGAACCCTCTGCTTTCTCCCTTTGAGAAGCCCCTAATGAGAGCCTGCTGTGTGCTGGGCCCTGTGGCCGGTGCTGGGGCTGCTGTGACCAAGCAGGGGCTAGGGAGATCTTTCAGTTGGCAACCTTCTTGCATCCCATTCTCCAAGCCCATGTCAGGAGGCCAGGCATGGCAGCCTGCACTTGTGGTCCCAGCTCTAGGACCCAGAGACAGGTAGAGGTCACTAGCCAGTTGGCCTAGCCTACATGGCAAATTCTGATCCAGTGAGAGACCCTGCCTCAAAAAGAAATGAATAAGAGCCGGGCAGTGGTGGCACATGCCTTTAATCCCAGCACTTGGGAGGCAGAGGCAGGCAGATCTCTGAGTTCAAGGCCAGCCTGGTCTACAGAGTGAGCTCCAGGACAGCCAGGGCTACACAGAGAAACCCTGTCTCAAAAAACCAAAATAAATAAATAAATAAATAAATAAATGCATACATACATACATACATACATACATACATCATAGATGGCTCCTGAAGAACAATACGCAAGTGTTCTCTATCTAACCCAATATACATTCTCTCTCTCTCTCTCTCTCTCTCTCTCTCTCTCTCTCTCTCTCTCTCTCTCTCACACACACACACACACACACACAAACATGGAAATGCCATCTCCAAGTAAAAAGAAAATATAGAATGTGTTTGTATATTAATCTAAGTTATTAAAAAAGAGTAAGGAACATTAAAAAAATTTATAGCTGAGCTGGTTCGCATGCTGTTCCTCCCAGCACCCAGGATGCAGAAACACATGGATTTCTGAGTTCAAGGCCAACCTGGTCTACAGAGTAAGTTCCAGGACAGCCAGGGCTACACAGAGAAACTCTGCCTTGAAAAGCCAAAACCAAAGATAAAACAAACAAAACGTTTTCTTTTATGTAGATGGTGTGTTTTGCCTGCATGAATGTCTGCACGCTATGCATGGATACCCAGAGACCAGAGAAGGGTGTTGATCCTCAAGAAGTGGAGTTACAGATAGCTGTGAACTGCATTGTGGGTGCAGGGAATTGAACCCAGGTCCTCTGGAAGTGCTCTTAACTGCCGAGCCATCTCTGCAGATCCTCAGACTCACTGTAGTCCAGGCAGGGCTCAAACTCACAGAGATCCGCCTGCCTCTGCCTTCTTCATGGTGGAATCAAAGGTGTGGGCCACCACTGCTTTGCAACATTTTTAGATTAAAAACCGTGTACTAGTGTGGTGCCACACTCCTTTAATCCTAGTACTTGAGAGACAGAGGCAGGTGGATCTCTCTGTGAGTTCAAGGCCAGCTGGTTTACATAGAAAGTTCTAGACCAGTCAGGGCTGTTTAGAGCTACATGGTGAGACCCTATCTCAAAAACATAAAGTAAAAAGAAATTACAACAGAGTGGGGTACACTGACACAGACCTATAGTTCCAGCTGCCTAGCAGGCCAAGGCAAGAAGCTCAAAGATAGTCTGGGTGACATAGAAAGTCTCTGTGTCGGGGGCTGGAGAGATGGCTTAGTGGTTAAGAGCACTGCTCTTCTGGAAGTCCTGAGTTCAAATCCCAGCAGCCACACGGTGGCTCACAGCCATCTCTAATGAGATCAAATGCCCTCTTCTGGAGTTTCTGAAGACAGCTACAGTGCTCTTGCATATAATAAATAAATAAATCTTTAAAAAGAAAGAGAGAGAGAGAGAGAGAGAGAGAGAGAGAGAGAGGTTTCTGTGTCAAGACGGAGGCAGAAGAGGAGATGGAATCAGATGCCTTACATTTATTTCATTTATTTATTTAATTTATTAGTTCAGAGATGAAGTTTCATGTAGCTCAGGCTAGCCTCAAACTTGCCACATATCCAGAGATGACCTTAAACTTCTGATCTGCCTGACTTTACTGTGGAGTGCTGGAATTACAGTGTACAGGATGTAAGTTAGGCAAATACTCTACCCGCTGTACATCTCTAACCCCAGCCTTCTCTTTTCTGCCTCTCTCTGTCTGTCTGTCTGTCTCTCTCTCCAAAGTATAGAATTTCAACTAGGTGGCCATGGCAATCCCAGCACTCAGGAGGCAGAGGCAGGCAGTTTTTGGATCTGAGTTCGAGGCCAGCCTGGTCTACAGAGTGAGTTCCAGGACAGCCAGGGCTACACAGAGACACCCTGTCTCAAAAAGAAAGAAAGAAAGAAAGAAAGAAAGAAAGAAAGAAGAGAGAGAAACAAAAGAAAAAATAGATAGAAAGAAACAAAGAAGAAAACCAAGTGTGCAATTACTATGATTCTTTGTAACTGAGGTTGATCCTTTGTAACTGAGGTTGATTCTTTTTAACTGAGCTTGATCCAGCTCCTGGGAGTCAATGTTTCTCCTGCTTCTCCCTCATAGCTGAGACAATGGGTGTGCATTATAACCCACATTTGCCTATAATACTACTGGGTTTTGTATATTCATTCTGTGCCCTTTACTTTACTGATCAGTGTATCCATTCCCCTATCTTTTGACCAACTCTAGCTCCCCCACCCCCACCCCCACCCCCACCCCCGCACATAAAGCAGAGATGGTTTGACTCCCCCCTGCTCAAAAACCCCTATTTCTTTTCCTTCCATATCTCTAAGGGGGGGGGATATCTAAATTTCTCTTGTCATTATTTCCAGATCTGTTCACAAGTGCCCACAAAAACAGCCCCAGGCCCCAGGGCACAGACCTCCTGAATCGGGACCTGCCCTCCAGCCACCCACCGGCCATTGTTCCGGACCATGTTGCTGGCAAGGTGACTGGCTATCCATCACCCTCCTCCTGCCTGCCCCTACCGACTCCAGCTGCTCTTTTATTTCCCTGAAGCAAGCAGAAACCAGTCTCAATTCCTTTCTTTCTTGCCAATCCCAACTTCTCCCTGGGCACTAGGGGCGCGGGGTGGGGGTGGGGGGAAGTGAGGGGGAGGCTTAGTGTTCAGCTGGATGAGGCTCTGGATTGGACTGGGCCAGACTTATTTAGACAACACAACCCCACCCCAAAGGTCTTCCTGTCCGAAGTAACTCAACCTTGCAGACGGAAGGTGTAGAGAGGGGTCTTGGTATAGCAAGGGGCCCGTAACCTCTCAGAACATCACAAGGCAGATCCACCTGCCGCCCTGCCCCCACCCTGCGTGCCCCAGCCCTGACTGATCCCTTTTCTCCTCTCCCTTCAGGACAAGCAGATGGATTTCTGTTGGGACCCTTGGCAGGTCAGTATGCCTCCTTGCCCCGAGTCCAGTCAGCCCAGGTGACACCGCCTTCCCTTCCTCTGCTGTGCCCCACCTAGGCCCACAGTCCTGCCAGCCCAGGGAAGGAGATCTTGTGGGAATGGCTACCCTTCCGTGCCTGATCCCTGGCCATCACCTGATGAGCTGCTGTTGCCGGTGAGGGGTGTCTTTCCTTTCTGCCTACCCAGTTTTTTCTGTTTCTACAGAGGTGCTTCCAGACCACCAATGGCTACGTATCTGACTCTAGAGCCTGCCCCAGCAACTACAGTGTGGCCGCCCTGGCTACTTCATCCCTTGTGGGTAGGTCAGGATAGCCCCGCTCCGGCCCTTAGAGATTGTACGCTCGTCCGTGGCAAAGGGACACAGGCATGCCGGGGTTTAACGTTTTCTACATTGCCAGACTTCAAGCGGGATCCCTTCTCTTGGGAGATGGACTGCTGAGTTTTCAGGGCCCCCTCCCCTGAGATGGCTCAGAGGGGAGGGTGCAGGCTGTGGGTGTCTGACTGCGTGGTCTCCCACGTCACCTTGGGACTTGTTCCCTAGAAGCAGAACCTGAAGTGGGGACTGTGTCCCACCCCTCCACCCCCCGGGGGATGGCTCTTGGGCAGATCCCTGGGGAGAGAAGGAGGCTGAGGAGTCTGCTCAGTGGAGACTTGGTTACAGTCATGGGACTCTCTCTGCCTCAGCCCACTCTGCAGATGGTGGCCTTAAGGCTCAATGGTGCTTGAAGTCCAAGGGTCTGGGCTTGATTTTGCTCCCGGTCCAGTTGCCCCTGAGGACCGTGTTACCTTGAAGGCACAAAATCCTTCCATGTTTCCAGAGAGCCTGGCTGCCTTCCTCCATCTTTGGCTCTGCAACTTCCTTCTCCAGAAACTCCTGCCATTCAAGTCCCCTGCCCCGAGAAACACCATCTCCTTGCCCCAAACCCTCTGCAGCCAGCACCCCACTAGGGAAGCAGGTCTCCCCTTCTTCCTCATCTCCATCATTGCCATGTTCCTGGTCCCTCATTCCTGTGGTGGTCTCATCTGACTTTCCAGCTTGGGTTTCCCTAGGCCTTTTTGCCTGCCTGGCTTTAAGGGTTCCGGGGATGCCCAGATCTGTTCCCTACCTCGGTCAGTGGAGATGCTGAGCTGTTGCTTCCTCATCTCCATCCCCTTCCATATCCAGCCAGTCAGCCTGTAAGCTCCCCTAACCTTTCTCCTATCTCACCCTGGCTCCCTACGAGACAGCCCCTGATTGCCCCAGCTCCCATCTCTACCCTTGAACTTCAGTCTTTCAGTTGGGATACAACTGATATCCCAAGTAACAGATCTAACCTACCTCTTCCCTGGTTCCTGTCTGGCCATGCTGTAACCAAGGCTCTCCATGGCTGTACGAACACCAAGTCTTCACCTTGGCTCCCTAGACTCCGTCTGGCCAATGAGAGGCTCCCTGCCTCTAGTTGCCCTGTGCCTCATCCTTGGTTGTATGGTGTTGAGCCAGTATGTCTGTATCTTTAACCTTGTCTCATCTGTGAAATTCTGTCAGCCTGGCCACCATCTGCCCCATCCCAATAGGCCTTCAGGGAGCCCAATTCCAGGCCACCTCCTCCGGGTAGTACTCCCTGATGTTCCTCCACTCACCAGAGTCTCAGGTCACATGGCCAGCTGGAGGAAGGAGTGGCTGGTTTGGGAACTTGATCCAGAATAAGGCATTGGGAATGAGGGGGCATACAGACGGGCACAACATGGGGTGAAGGAGGGCATCAGTCTGCGGTGGGCACAGGGCAGAACTGGTCGTGGTGATAGGATGGCCTGAGGTATTTGGGTGTCACGAGCGGGGGGCTTATGTTAGGAGGTCACCCGACAGCTATCCATGGCTTCACAGGGGTGGTGCAGAGCATCAAGGACCACATCACAAAGCCCACGGCCATGGCCCGTGGCCGAGTGGCCCACCTCATCGAGTGGAAAGGCTGGAGCGCCCAGCAGTCAGGCTGGGAGCTGTCCCCTGCAGAGGACGAACATTACTGCTGCCTCCCTGACGAGCTGCGCGAGGCACGCTTTGCTGCGGGTGAGTGGGGGTCACGGGGAGAGAGGCCACGGGCTGGGTGTACAGCCTGAAGGTGGGTCTGAGCGAACGTGAGGTAAACGCGCGTAAACGCGCAGGATGGTGGGCGGGGCACTCGGTGGCTTCCTCTATCACAGCTCAGAGAGGCCCATGTAGGCATAGAGCGCCCCCTTCCCACCCCTGTGTTCACTGAGTCTAATCTTGCTGCCCCACCCCCATCCCCCAGGGGTCGCTGAGCAGTTTGCCATCACGGAGGCCACTCTGAGTGCCTGGTCCTCTCTGGATGACGAAGAACTGCAGCCCGAGGACAGTACCCAGGGTACTGTACAGCTCCAAGGTACAGCAGGGACATCAAGGCAGGGTGGGTGGAGCAGCCCTCAGAGGGACACCAAGAACTTTTTTCCTCCCCCTTCTTCCCCAACTACCTGGGCCAGCAGTTCTGGCTCCCGCATTCCCAGGGGCAGTCCTTATCAGAAAGGAGGGACTGGATGGCGTGCAGCTTGAGCTGGCACTAGGTGGATTTTGGGTGCTGCTTTCCCAAACCTGGGTCCAAGCTTCCCTTGGCTCTTCTCACGTGATTCTCCCTATGACTGGGAGGGTAGGGGACAGAGGACCAGAAGGAGAACCCCTTGTCCCAATACTTACTTCCTGCTCTTATCAGCTCTGCTCCGTCCTGGGGAGAAAACTGAGCTCGGAGAGACTTAGAGACCCGCCTGAGGTCGCATAGCTTAAGTGACATAGCAGGCCTCTTCACCCTGAGAGGTAGGGTACAGGGGCAGAATTCCATCTCTTCCCCTGTACCCCCTTTTGGTTTTCTAGACCTCGAGAGCATCTACCTTCAGGACAGCCTCCTGAGCGGCCCTTCACAGGACGACAGTCTCCTAGCCTGCTCCCCTGGCCTCACCCTGAACGATGGCTGGCCCTCACCAGAGGAGCCCCCCAGCCCCACCCAGCAGCAGCACCGGCAGCGACTGCCAGGGGCCCGGGGGCCTGATGACAGGGCCCACTTGCATGGCTCGCTGCCGTCGGTGGACAGTGGCTCTCTTTCCGAAGAGGAAGACGAAGTGTTTTACAACTGAGGCAAGCTGGCCAGTCCGTTGTCTGCACACCCCTGCTGGGAGCCCAGCTGTGCCACTGTACCCTGGGGCATCTCTCGACTCCTCCAAACACAGGGTGGAGTGGGCCTCGGGAGGCTGTCTGTTACTCCTGTGGACTGCTCGGTGCCTCCAAGGACCTGCTCACAGCCTGCTCCAGGACTCTAAGCAGACACCAGGGCAACCAGCCCCAGGAGAGCTGACAGTCGGGGCTCCCACGAGGACACCATGGAAAGATTAAGAGGATTGTTCGGAGGGAGGTCTGGAGAGCCAACCTCGACCTGGGCTCAGCCTGCCCCATTCAGTCTGGGCATCTGCCTCATGGAAGGCGGGACCGTTTCTCCTGGACTCTCTTCAGTCTCTGGACTGTCTGTCCTTCCTCTCTTACCTGGTTCCTCTGTGACTACCCCCACCCCACCCCCAGCTTCCCACCCAAGAGGACCCACTTGTCCTCCCTCACACCCCCTCCCTCTCCCTCTCCCTCTCCCACAGCGTTCTCTGGTGACATTAAAGTAGTGTGTTCATCCCAGATGAACTTGACCTGGTCTCCCTGAGGAAGGCACGTTGCTGAGCCCTGGATGAAGGTCTGAGGGGTTGGGGAAGGCTCCTGCCTCCAACACACAAACACTGGAGAGGCCAGGAGTATCTTGAAGAGCCACCCCCAGGGACCCTGCTTTACCAAGCTGTACCACAGGGAGACCGAGTCTGGAGGACAGGGCCACACACATTCAAGGTCATTGGATACGTGAGGCCAAGCATCAGAAGACCCAGTAGAGACTGTCTCTCCTTTCCATCTCCCCTCTACGGTGCAGAGGCTGAGGGGCCCCAGGCCCAGTATGCAATGCTCTTGTGAGCACCAGATGCCCCAAAAGATTAACTAGGCCAACACTAGAACCCAAGGGACCGAATGCAAACTCCTGAGGGAGAAGATGGGTGAACAGTGGCTCCGCGAATCATCTTTAGTTTTATTTTCTCAGGAGCTACTGGTTGTGAATAGATAATCCCAGAAGGTACGTCCCGTCCATCGGGGTGAGATTTGTCCCTTCCGGACCAGAGAGAGGTTGTCCTCTCGGGGTGGGCTGTGATAAGTATGGAGCCCTGTTCAGCTGGATAGAGCCGGCTGAGTAGCTGAGCTGGACTGGAGGGGTGCAGGTAGGGAGGGAAGAGGGGCGGGGCTCTGCAGCATCTGGAGCCCTCAGCTGGGTTGCTGTTCCGACCCCCACACTGGCTCACTTGGGGGCTGGTGGGTTGATCAGGGTGGAGATGGCTTTCTTCAGCTACAACAGAGAAAAAAAGGATCGGGGCGGGGGGAGGGTTAGGGGGATGAAGACATCTCTGGCCTCTATCAAACGCACCCCTCCCCCAGAATGATCGAGCCTGTAGATTTATATCTGGCACCTATCCCGTGGCTTAGATAAGGGACTCTTAACCCAGAAGGTGGCAGGCTGGTAACTGATGTCCCAGACCCAGTGGCCACTTTAGTCCAAGGAATAAAGTACATCAGAGTTCCGTGGAGTTTTGAAAGGGGAACTTTGGCGCACCCCGCACCCTCTCCCCCCTCCCCCATCCTCTCGCGCCTGCTTTGTCCACCCTCAAGACCCAGTACCTCCACCCAGGACACAGAGCCCACAGCTCTGCCCCGTGACGTCACGAACAGCGCCTGAAGGGTCAGCAGCTCAAAGAGGCTGTGTGCCTGCAGGGCGATTGACAGGAAACGATAGCGATCGCGTCAGGGAACACCCCTCTGCCCTCACACCCTTCTCTGTCCAGGTGAGTGGAAGAATCGAGTCCAGCCGTCTGTGTCTAGTCTGACCACTAGGGGGAGCCAGACTCCACATAAGAAGTAAGGCCTCAGGCAGAGGAAATCCTTTGGTCCAGGTTCCCTGGGCCTCAAGGACATCAGGGCCTGGCAGAAAGTTTGGGGCCATAGCCAGGTTCCTAGACTGTGTCTGTCACTCCCACCCCAGGTGCCTGCTCTGAGAGACTGGGTAGCCTAGCAGTTTTCTCACAGGAGTTGGGGGGAGGGGCTCAATTGGGGTCCCCGTGTGATGCTAAAAACCTTTAAAAGGGGGCTGGAGAGATGGCTCAGTGGTTAAGAGCACTGACTGCTCTTCCGAAGGTCCTGAGTTCAAATCCCAGCAACCACATGGTGGCTCACAACCATCTGTAGTGGGATCTGGTGCCCTCTTCTGGTGTGTCTGAAGACAGCTACAGTGTACTCATATACATAAAATAAGTAAATAAATATTTTTTAAAAAACTTTTTTTTGTGGCTGGGCAGTGGTGGCAAACACCTTTAATCCAGCACTTGGGAGGCAGAGGCAGGCAGATTTCTGAGTTCGAGGCCAGTCTGGTCTACAGAGTGAGTTCCAGGACAGTCAGGGTTATACAGATAAATCCTGTCTCCCCCCTCCACCCCCGTCAATGAAAGTTTTTTGTTTGTTTGTTTAGTTTTTTAGACAGGGTCTCCCTATGTAGCCCTGGCTGTCCTGGGACTCACTATGTAGACCAGACTGGTCTAAAACACACAGATTTTCCTGCCTCTGCCTTCCACGTGTTGGGATTAAAGGTGTTTGCCACCATGCCCCATTTTTTTATGTGCATGAGTGTTTTGCCTGCATGCATGACTGTGAACCACATGCATGACGTGCCTCTGGGGCCAGAAGAGGGTGCAGAGTCCCCTAGGGCTGGAGCTGCCATGTGCTTGTTGGGAATTGAACCCTGACACTCTGGAAAAACAGCCAGTGTTTCTAAAGCTGAGGCATCGCTCCAGCCACATGGATGCTTCTAACTAACAAGCAGCTGTTTCTACCTGAAAGCACATGTTCCCCAAGCTCTCTCAAGTCCCTGTCTCCTCTGCATTGCCCCAGGAACCCTGGTGGGGTGACCCAGGCTGTGGCTGCTGGGCATGTCTGCAGATGAATGTGTGTGTATGTGTATATAAATTTGTGTGGTGTGTGTGTGTATGTGTGTGTGTGTGTGTGTGTGTGGTGTGTATGTGTGTGTTCTTTATGTAGGTATATGCGTTGAGTGTGTGTATTGTGTGTTGTATGTGAGTATATGTGTTATGTGTGTATGTGTGGTGTGTGTATATGTATGTGTGTGCATGTGTATGTCTGTGTGGTATGTGTGTATATGTGGGGTGTGTGTGTGTGTACAGCACTTCACAGAGAGAGGATGTGGAGCCTGAGCCCCCCTCTCCACCATTTTTCTCCCTTACCTGATACAGGGTGGTCTCTGGGGACAGTTGCAGGGTCACTGGCTGTGAAGGGCAGCCTCCAGCCAAGATGTCCTGGAGAAATCGCTGGGATTGGAGAAAGAAAATGGGGTCTGAGCCAGCCTGCAGTTCCCAGGCTCCTGACCCCTGAACTCCTCTCTCCCTTCAGAGCCCTGATCACACTGCCACTCTGTCCCCACATCCAGGAGGAGAGCCCACCTCTTGGCCTGGAGCCCAGGAAGCTGGCTGGGTCTGGAGGGCTTGCACTAAGTGGGTCCTTTCCACAATGCCCACCAGGGTCTGAGACTCTAGGAAGTGCAGAGGAAGGGACTTGTTATAAAAATGGAAATCACATTATCTGAGCCCCTACTATGTGCCATGAACATGCTAGGCACTTTTTTTTATTTTGTGTATGAATATTTTGCCTGCATACGTGCATGGCAAATATTAAGTGCAGTTCCCATAGATGCCAGAAGAGGGCGCCAGAGTCCCCCGAAAGAGAGTTACGCTGCCATGAGAGTGCCAGGTACCTTAAGAACAGCCTTACCGGATGTGATGGCGCACGCTTTTAATCCCAGCACTTGGGAGGCAGAAGCAGGCAGATTTCTGAGTTTGAGGCCAGCCTGGTCTACAGAGTGAGTTTCAGGACAGCCAAGGCTACACAGAGAAACCCTGTCTCAAAAACCAAAAAACAAAACAAACAAACAAAAAACAACAACAACAACAACAACAACAACAAAAAACCCAGCCTCGATCTTAACCAATGGGTGCTTTCTCTCCAGCCTCAGGCTGGGTGTTCTTAAGTGTCAGAGGAAAATTACAGAGTGTTCAGTTTCCTCGGACACCTCTCACCCAGTTTACAGACGAGGGAATGCAGGCTGGGAGGCACGGCGGGTAACTGTCCTGCCTATTGGAACTCAGTTTCAGACTTGTATATTTGGCAGCTGTGGATGCTGTATCATCCTTGACTAGCATCCCAAGAGCCGTCCCCAGGCTGCTTTACAATGACTTTTCTGTCTCCAAATCCCCAGAAGTTAGCGTGTGTGTTATGTCCATTTCATTCATAATAAACCAAAGCACAGAGAAGCTAAAGGACTTGCCCCAGGTCACACAGCACAGTCTGGACTCAGAGGCACATCCAACTCCCTGCCTGCCCTTGCCACCCTGACACTTGGAGGGAATCCCCACCCAGCCTCCCACACAGTGCCCCTCCCCCCACTCCCACCCCAGCCGAGTACCTCTGGTCTCCACCAAGGGATACTGAGACGCATCTGTGGAGGTCACCACCTTGACCACCTCCTCCAGGGGCATGTCCTTGGCTAGAGTGGTGAGGTTACAGTTCATGAAGTGCTCCACCGTTACAGGGTAGGAGCTGTGGAGAGAGTAAAGCTTGTAGCAGGCCCTGCAGTGGGGGTGCTGTCTCCCCCCCCCCCAGGACAAGACAGGAAACCTTGCCAGGGCAGCACCCATGTGTGATAGTTGATAACTTAATATTGACCTTCAAATTAATAAGATACAGAATGAGACCTCGGCAAAATCGTTCCTAGGCTGTGTCAGCTGTCCCTAAGTGTGGGCAGTGCCATCCCATGAGCTTTGTTCTGAACTTAATACTAAAGAGCAAGCAAGGACTGGCGAGATGGCTCAGCGGTTAAGATCACTGACTGCTCTTCCGGAGGTCCTGAGTTCAAATCCCAACAACCACATGGTGGCTCACAACCATCTGTAATGGGATCTGATGCCCTCTTCTGGAGTGTCAGAAGACAGCTACAGCATACATATGTATAATAATAACTAACTCTTTGGGCTGGAGCAAGCAGGGACTGAGGGAGTGGGAGTTGACTGGAGTGAGCGGGGACTGACTGGAGTGATCAGAGGTCCTAAAATTCAATTCCCAACAACCACATGAAGGCTCACAACCATCTGTACAGCCACAGTGTACTCATACATAAAATAAATAAGTCTTTAAAAAAAAGAAAAAAGAAAAGAAAAAGAAGAAGCGAGGTGGACACCAGCATGCATCTGTCTCTCTCTGCTTGGTGGATGCTACGTGACTGCCTTGGGTTCCTGCCGCCATGCCTCCCCCGCCATGATGGACTGTGTACCCTCAGCCTGTGGGCCAGAATACCCCCCCCCAACCTTCCTCGAGTTGCTTTCGTTGGGTGTTTTGTTGTACCAAGGAGAAAAGTAACAAGTATTTTTGGTTTCTGGGTGCAAGACCAGAGGGACTGAAGCAATGAGGAACGCTTAGGAGGACTCTGCGGTGGGAAGGAACACAGAGATGGATTCATTGACGGGCATATTCTGGGTCCCCAGATCTCCAACACCAGCTTCAGAGGGGGCGGGATCACCTCACAGAATTCTGCCCTTTATAAAAAATTTCTCTTTGTTTTGTGTTTTTTTTTTTTTTTCTCGTGCCTGAGAGAATTTTATAGACAGTTTGAGAGCATGAGAAAAGTCACACATAGGACAGTGAGGTAACAGGGTTGGAGCAGGACAGCAGCTTCCGTGATGTTGGAGCTGGACCTAGACACAGAGGGTCTTACTTTTTTTTTTTTTTTTTTTTGAGACAGGGTTTCTCTGTGTAGCCCTAGCTGTCCTGGAACTCACTCTGTAGACCAGGCTGGCCTCGAACTCAGAAATCCGCCTGCCTCTGCCTCCCAAGTGCTGGGATTAAAGGCGTGCGCCACCACTGCCCGGCGACACAGAGGATCTTAAGCCTCAGTCACGGCTGCTCTGGGAACAGAAACTGTTGGGTGCATCCTGGTTGAGGAAGGACCTCTCACAGCATCTGCATCCCAGCTCCTGACCACCTAGTTAGGCCAGCCGAGCAAGAGAGGGAGGAGAGAGGCCCCCTAGGCGATGTTCAACCTCCAAGTGACCTGAAGTAAGACTTGTCCAAGCTCTGTCTTTCTCTCCCAGCCCCTGAGACTCTGGGGAGGTTGAGGGCCAGATAATGGGCTGAAGGCAATTGCGGTGGTGTTGGGGTGTGTGTGGGGGGAGGTGTCCCTTAACTTCCACACCACCCTGGCCATCCCATTCCTCAGTCCCAGGCTCACCCGATCTGTCGGCCACGGATCCACGGCAGGTACGGCAGTTTCTTGGCCATAATGGTGCCATCGTAGAAAGAGGGCTGACAGTTTTGGGAGATGACATTGGCCGCCAACACGGCCATCAGCACAGGCAGCGCGTGAACGATCTGGCCGGTCAGCTCAAAGGCCAGCAGCGCTGTGGAGATGGTGTGGGTCACCGCCCCCGAGAAGGCTGCAGCACCTGCAGGGACAGAACCACCGTGGGTGACTCCAGCCAGGGCCAAGCTCGCCCAGAGGACAAGGGCGTAACTGTGGCTAGGGTCAGAAATGTCCGGAGGGCACATACTGGAAATGTCTAAAGTGCCCAGGCATGGCAAGAGAAAGGGGCATAGAGGGGGTGGGGAATGGGAAACAGACAGAGCTAAGAAAGAGCGGGGAGCTGGGTGGAGGTGGTTGGTGCACGCTTTTAACCCCAGCACTCAGGAGACAGAGGCAGGCAGATCTCTGAGTTCAGTGAGGCTGTTTTACAGAATGACTTCCAGGACAGCTAGGGCTAAACAGAGAAACCAGGAGGGGAGGGAGAGGGAAGAAAGAGGGAGGAGGGAAGGGAGCAGAGGGAGATCGGAGGTTCAGAGGCTGATGGAGCTTTGGAAGTGGGCGGGGCTTTGGGAGTGGGCGGGGCTTTAGGAGTTGGGAGGCACACTGTACATACATACAGTTCACTCCGTGCCATACACAAGCATCGGCCCCTTCAATTATATTTCTGACCCACGGGGTGGGGTGGGGTGGGGACGGTGTCTTCCCACCTGAAGGGCCTGGGTCCACTCACCGGCCAGAGCATAGCCTCCAGGCATGATGGGATAGACCTCTCCGCCAGCCACAATGCCCTCTGGGAAGGCAACAGACAGGGCCTCTCCCAAGAGGCGCCCGATGGCCGCTCCTGCCACAGACTCAGAGTGAAGGGCCAGTCAGGTGGACCTGACCCCAAGACCCTCGGACCCTGCTTCATTCCCAGTACCCCCTGGGAGACGGGTGGTGTGTGGGAATCAGGATTCTGCCCCGCACCTTTGGACCTCCCGGGATCCAGACTCACCAATGATGAATATAGGCATGAAGTAGCCAGCAGGCATGGGGATCGTGGTGGCCAGAATCAGCATCCAGAACTGTGCGGGGAGCGGGAGAGGGGACCAGAGGGCAGAGGTTAGGACCACCACGGCAGGAGTGAGCAAGGGGGGGATGGGACAGAGCTGGGGGTTTCCCAGAGAAAAGGATGCCGTGCTGACTGGAATCACAGATGACATCGAACAGGGGAAGAAATCAAACCCTGAGTGCCCACTGTGTACTGGGCACGTGTTAGGTCATTTTGTTTTCTTGCCCTTAACTGACTCTTTGGGTAGAAAGAGTAACTAGCCCACTGCTTCATTTTTTTAAAAATGCATGTGCAAATTTGTGTGTGTGTGTGTGTATGTGTGTGTGTGTGTGTGTGTAGATCAGAGGACAAGCTCAGGTGTTATGCTGTTGTCCACCTCCTTTAAGACAGAGTCTCTTAGTAACCTGGCATTTACCGATGAGGTTAGACAGACAGACAGACAGCCCGAAGGGAACCTCCTGACCTCTCACCCCTACAGTGCTGGGGTCCAGTTTTTTGTTTTGTTTTGTTTTTGTTTTTCCAAGCATGCTACCATGCCCACCTCTTTAAGGATGCTGAGCTATTTCATTGTAAAGATGAAGAAACTGAATTAAAAGGAAAAAAGGAAAAAAGGGCTCCGAGGCTGGAGAAGCGACTGTGACTTCTCTGGGAGTGTAGTGGGCCAGGCTCAGGTTGGAAGTGGAAATGTTCCAGTGTCCGTTCGTGAAGGCAGTCCTATACTACTCCAGATCTGCGAACAGGAGGGACCCACCTTCATGACCAGGAAGAAGGCCAGCGTCCCAAAGATGGTGAACCGCGGGTGGTACCATTCAAACCATAGGTTCTGGGGGTCGGGCTCAGCAGGCCAGGGTGGGGACACGTTCCGGGTCATCAACGCCCACGAGTTGTTGTCAAACAGAGAGTGCAAGTGTTCTGCCATGGACAGCTGTGGAGGAGGTCAGCGGGTCCCCAACTGTCCCCCGCCCACCCGGGCCTCAACTCTTCTATCCTCAGGTACTGAGGACCCTGAGGGTGACGCTGGCATTGCTGAAATATAACCTCATCATCTAAAAAGCGACCCCCCTAAGGTCTCCCCTGGAGAGTTTCAGGGGGGATGAATGAGACGGGACCTACACAGAGGAGACAATAAATGGGGGACTCACCACCCACCCATCCCAGTAGCTCAGAGCCCCTTACCCGGGAAGCCATGAAACGGCCCACACCAGGGGGATAGGTGACCGAGGCCAGGACCAGTGCGACCAGAGCTGCGTAGGACGGCTTGCTGTGAGAGAAAGGGAGATCTCTCTGGTTTGCCCCATCTCCTTCTCCCACGGTGTTGGGAGACATGACAGTTCCCTCACAGGCAAGCCCACAGCCCCAGGGGTCACAATGAGGAAAGAGCTGTGGACAGAGGTGGGCAAGAGCAGAAAAACTGACAGACCCCCTCCGGAGAGGAAGGTAGGGGAGCCCAGGAGGAGGGCTATGGCAAGGGGAGGGCTGAGCAGTGGTTTGGGACAGAGGGGGACAGTGAGGACAGGCTAGCTAGCCAGGGTGGGGATTGGCCTTGCTAGGCCAGGAGGGAGGAAGAGGCCCTCCAAGATGGGGGGGGGGGAGGCTCAGAGAGAGGAGACAGTGCATGCTGGGAAGGGCTCCATGACAGGCTTGGTTTCCAGAAAGTGGGTCAAGAGCTGTGGGACTTGGCTGGGGGTGGGTACCAGTGAAGAAATGTATCCCGTGAGGTGTTACATTGTTACACAGACCAAATCTAAAGGACCTGTGGGTAAGATACTAACTCGGGAGTGGGGCTTGCTACAAAAGGTTGGGAGTGGGCGCTCCCTGCCAGCCTTCCCCCACCTTGTAGCCAGCAGTTTGGAGGTGTAGCGATTGGTCTTGATGAAGCGGAGAAAATTTCGCTGACAGACGAGGTAAACGCAGCTCAGGATCCCGCAGATGAACCTGGAGATGTTAGTGAGGGTGAATCCCGAACTGACACTCCCCCCTCCCGTTCATGCCTGGAAGGAGCCCAGTTGGGCTGTCAGTGCCTGAGACCCCACTTACCCCAGAGCCACAAAGAAGAAAATTTCAGGCAGGTCAAAGGGCACATCCACTCGGAATCTGGTCTTGTAGATGGAGGTGATGGTCTCTGGGGGAGGGTGGGAGTGAGGGTCTGAGGTCACCCCACACACACCCAAAGCAGCTCCCGTACCAGGTAGCACCATGCCCTGAGCTCAGGTGGCTCTGGCTCTGAACCTGGGCCTGCCATTCAGCCAGCCGTAGCTCTTTTCACCTTTAGAGCCTTTCTCTCAGCGTCTACCTAGACGCTTAAGGAGAGGGCAACTAGCCGCTAAGGTGGTAGCAGCTAAGACTTCCCCCAAGAAAACTCCATGTCCGACAGGAAGCTTTGGTGCCACAGGAACTCTGCCATGTCAGAAGATTTTCTATATCTTTGTGTGTCCTCTTGTCTCAGCTTCTCCCCAAGTTGTGGCCCTTCCGGTTTTGACCAGAACATAAGTAAATCTGTTATTCCATTTCGGTATCTATCAAGTCATTTCCTCTTGAGGGGTTGTGAGTGTTTGGACGCAGAGCACACCTTAGGACTGGATGCCGCCCTGGCAACAATTTGGCCATCAAGAACTGACCAGGGTCTAACGTGATTTACCCACTGTGCTTGGGAGGAACAGTTTGTTCTGGGACAGGACAGGAGAGACGTCAAAGTCAAAGGAGTCACTTGTAGTGTCCCTCTCAAAGACCATGTGGAGATCCTAGAGGTGTCCAATCGTATTACACAGCTTTGTACCCAGAGGAGATTTTCAGGATCTTCCAACCTGGACTGCTGCGTGTATTCTGTTCATAGGCACAAGGCCAGCGGCTCATCTCTTATCCTGGATGCTGTAGCTGGTCCTGGTGGAGTCCACTCACTGGTTCAGAGAGAGTTCAACATCCCCAAGCCCTCACGATTGAGGAATGGGGGATTGTGGTGAGGATAATAGCAGTGAAGATTCCTATAGGAAAGTTCCATGCTGGGCTAGAAGATGTGCGCCCTTGGGAGTCCTGACCCCGGAAACAGGACTATCCTGCCCTCAAGCACGTGTTTTCTGGATTTTGTTTAACCTTCTCTGTGACGCTGTGGTGCAGACAGGCTGAGAACATCCCTCCGGTGTCACCCAATGCCACAAACCAACTGAGTCACACACATATGGGTGTGCACATCTACACACACACGATTTTTCTTTTACTCAGACCTGAGCTAGACTTTCTGACTAGATGTTCCAGAAACCAAGGTGGGGGAGGAGGAAAAGAAGGAAAAAAGGAAGGAAGAAAGGAAGGAAGGAAAGAAGGAGGGGAAGGAGGGAGGGAGGGAGGGAGGGAGGGAGGGAGGAAGGAAGGAAGGAAGGAAGGAAGGAAGGAAGGAAGGGAGGAAGGGAGGGGTGAGTAGAGAGGGGAAGGAGGGAGGAGACAATGGGGGAGGAGTCACAGAAGAGAGAGGGCGGAGACTAGGTCCCAATACAGTGCTCACCCTGTTCACTGTTGAAGACCGCCAGGAGACGGAACATGAAGGCCCCGCAGGTGGCAGCGAAGAAGCCCCTCCAGTAATTCCAGACGGAGAAGTGAGAGGACATGACCTCGATGCTGAACAGGACACCTAGGGGACACGCGGCTCAGGAGGTCCCCTTTTCCTTAGCTGTAGGATGTGGGGGGGTCACATTCTCCTTCACCTGCTGCTTGCTGCCTGGACAGCTGGAGGCTCCTGTTACTTTTGTCCTTGACTCAAATCAAGAAAGTCAGCATGTCCCATCCCCACCTACGGGGTGGGGCCGTAAGGATTTCCAAAACGTGAGGATTTCCAGTTTTCCAGCCCAGGAAAGCAGGCTCAGACCCACATGAGTTCAAAGGAAGTCTACAGCGATTGGACAGTCCACCCCAACTACCCTGGGATGACTGTGCACATGGAAGGACTGGAGGTTCTCCTGCCAGGATCAGGAGTCAGCTGGGGTGGGGTGGGGTGGGCCCTGATCAAACTGGGGAGGACAGGACCATGGGAGCTACAAGGCGGCTACGGTGACAGAGCTCTCACCGCTGAAGGGGGCGGCGAAGACTGTGGCCACGCCCACCGCCGCTGCCGCCGACAGCATTTCAATTTCCTTGGCCTTGCTCTGGGGAAACCAGAACCCTGGCTTCAGAACTAGCTCACTTCCCCTTCTAGTCTCAAAGGGGCTCTTCCTTGTCCCCTTTACCTCAGTATCCCCGACGGCCTTGGCGCGCACGCGGCCCAGATAAGCCGAAATCATCACGCTCAGGTGCACGAACGGGCCCTGATAGGGAGAGGCGTGATGCAGGCCAAGGGTCTGTGCCCTAGGGAATATGAGTCCTTCCCCCCATCTCTCCTCCTCCACGTCCTCCTCTCTCTCCTCTCCCTTCTTCCTCTTCCTCTCCCTCCTCCTCTTCCTCTTCTCCCTCCTCTCCCTCCTTTCCCTCCTCCTTAAAGCCCAGGGTAAAGAGAGCCACAAGCCTGGCCCAAAGACAACGAAGTCATCGTCATTTACATCCTTGTCTTAAGCCAACCCCAAACCCCAGGGCTCTCCTGAGATGCATTGTCGCACTTGGAGACTTAGCCCTGCTTCCATAAGCCTGCGGACCCGGGGAGGAAGGCCTGTGGGCCGCCTTGTTCATACCACTTTGCCCAGAAAGATGGTGCTGCCCGTTGCCAGGGTGCAGGAGAGGCCCACCACCTTGGCCCCGAAGTTCTTGATGTCTAGGTAGTCCTCCAGGACCACTCCGGACAGCATGGTCTTCAGCTCTGGAAGTCCAGACCCTGGGGCAAGGGAAAGGCAAAATATACACTCTCCCATTCTTCCCCCAATGCACCCACTTCTCCAGTCCCACCCCTGCTTAGCAAGATCAGAGGAAGTCAGGCACATTTCCAGTATTGTTCTCTCTCTCTCTCTCTCTCTCTCTCTCTCTCTCTCTCTCTCTCTCTCACTGCTATTCCAAGAGAGTACCTCTGTGCTCAGTACAGACGAAACACACTGTACTCTCTGGCACCAACCCCTGAACCTCACACACGCTGAGAGGAAGATTTCTTAACTTTAGCTGTTAGGAGAGAGAGAGAGCTGAGGGTCTAGGGGAGGCCTTGAGGTGGCAGCAGCAGGGTGGGGACCCAGGGATTATTGGGCCATCACTTGAGACACCTGGGAGATCTTCCTGGCCTGAGGCTAAAGGCTACTGTTGGGCCTGGTAGCCACCGCTTCCCTCAGCCCAGCCCTGACCTTGTGATCTGTGCTCCTGCCGGTGGTCACCGAGGAGCCTGGGGAAGTCCCCTGATGTCCCTCTCCCTGTGTAACTTTGGGTAAATGGCTTGTCTCTTCCAAGCCTGGTTCCCTACTCAGGTCACTTTTCCCTGCCACCCTCCTCAGAAGCCACCACGGGATGTGGAATGATTTGGACGCATGGGGACTGCAGGACAAGGCAGGTTGGCCAGGGGCCAGGTGACCATGACTTACCTCCAGAGAAGGGAGTGATGCTCTGTGAGAAGCCGGAGGAGAAGGACAGAAGAGCCACGGGGTACACGGTCCAGGAAAGGTACCGGAGCAGGTGGCCGTCCCCAACTTCCCTGTACAGCCACTTGTGTGCTGGAGATGACCAGCAATCAGGAGCCACCCAGAGCCTCAGCGGGGGGGGGGGGGGGGGGGCAGACACTACCGTGCCCATTTATAGACTTGACTGAGCCTCAGTTTCCCATCTGTGCAGTAGCCAGTGATGGCACCTCCCCCAAATTCCCCAACCCCGGGTCCCTGAAACACCCAAAGGGGGGACCTAGTGAGGCAGCCGGGTGTCCACAGGAAGTGAGCGCTCACTGAGTAGGCACATGGAGGGAGAGGAGAAAGACAGGGATGGACAGTAGCCATACGTAAAGCCTCCCAGAGGCATGCAGGGTCTCTCCCATTGTGCAGATGGGATGCCTGAGGCCCAGAAAGGGGAAGGAACTTTGCCAGGGTCACAAAGCTGGTGAGAAACGAAGTCACCGCCAACTCCAGGCCTGGCTCCCCACAGCCCTGCCCGCCCCACTGCCCCCCAGCGATCCAGCTGATATACCAAGCGTGTACAGGAATCCCATCGCCCCGAGCCTTGTGCGTGCCGGGGAGGCCTTACCTCTGACCACGCGCCCGATAGCGAAGTTCATGGCGTAGCTGATCAGAGCCATGAGCACCCCGAGAGCCACCAGGAAGTACCAGTCCTCACGCACACGGAACAGCCGCTCTCTCAGCCACGCTAGGCCCCCTGGACAGGACACTGGGGTCATAGCTCCATCCCCAGGGGCTGCTCAGGCTCTGGGTAGCCACAGAAAGCTAGGGGCCCAGAGCTGGAGTCTGGGGTGATGAGGAGGGGCTCTGGCTCATGAAAGGGGCTGAGCAGGAAAGTGAAGTGGGGTCCAGGTAGGTGTCCTCCACTTCAGGTCACCCTGGAGACTTACAGAAAGTTGGTCAAGGTGGCAGAGGAGGATGAGGGGGGCTGGTACTTACTGACATCTCGTTAGAGTCGGAGGCGAGCATAGGACCCTGTCACCCCCAGGGCCTATAGGCCATCTGCGCTTCAGTCCCCCCCCCCCCCAGCTATCCCCTTAGCCACTGGCTGCCAGCCCAGACTAGAAGCTGGCCCTCTCTGGCTGTAGGCATTAGCACTTGGGCCTGTGGCTCTGCCACTTTCTGGGGTCCCTGCTTTCTCTGCCAACAATGAGGTCGGGTTCTGAGGAGGCAGACAGAAGTGAATAGAGTGGTCTTGGGTCTAGGCTCACTGACATCCTAAGGGGACTTTGTGAGGGAGGGGGAGGAGAGGGGGAGGGGAAGTCACCCAGCTCTCACCTCTAACACCACGGCGGATGCGTGGACACGGACCCCATAGCTCTTGCAGAGTCACCGGTTTCCCGGAGGAGCCCTCACGCAGCCCCACCAGCTCTTCCATCCGTCCTGGGTTAACAGGGTGACAGCTGCTTGGTGACAGCCCTGCTCTGTGCCTGTGTCCTGCTTCTGGGTTCTCCCAATCCTCTGCCTTCCCGACTGAAGGCAGAGCCTTATGCTGTTGGGTGGGTGGGTGGGGGTTGCTGGTGTGTAGGGCGTTATCTGAAGGGTTCACCAGTCGCTGTGTGCTCTCTACGGAGGCTCTGCTACCCAGGAGGTGCCTGTTGTACTGCATGGGTGGAGTGGAACTTCTAAATCCCATCTGCGTGAAAGCAGGTGGGATGAGGGTAGGATCCTAATCCCTTTCAGAAGCTCTTCCGTGCTGGGGCTCCCTGCTGCACCCTCCTGGGACTCTAGGCTGCTTGGAGCACTCATTTTGCTTAGGGATGACCCTGTCTCTCGGTCCCCATGGACAGTTCTAATGCCCCACACCTATCCCTCGGTACCCTGTGTTCCTCAGCTCAGTTCCATAGAAAGCAGGAAGCCTCAAGACCCAGAAAGAGGTCCTTGAAGGGTGATGAGCTCTGTCACTGCTTCTATCTGCATCCTCCCTGCCTGCCCTGATCCTGTCAGGCCCCACCCAAGGTCAAAAGTCAGCGCCTGGCCCAGCTCCTTACCTCCCAGGTCCACCTTGCAGAGGTCCTGCCTGGCCGGTGCTCCTCTAACACAGCCTCTTTGTTCGTAGCAGGAACAGCGCTGGTGCACCTGGACAGGTGTGCATTCCACCAATCAACACCCTCCCCCTCCCCCTCCCCCTCCCAGGCTCGAGTTTACCGTGACCACTAAGAATGTTCCAGACAAACCAACCAGAACTACCCCAGCCAACAGACCACGAAGGACGCAGCGTCTGAGAGGTGAGGAAGGGGTTCAGGGGTATCTTGCATGTGACAGCTGGGCAGAGGGTCCCCCCATCTGTGTCGCAGGACTCTGGGGCTCCTGGGGTTCCTGGGAGCAGGAGCTGAGGAACATGCAGGACAGTGACAGTGCCTCCTCTGCTGTAACTGAGCCTCGGGTTTCTTAGCTGGGCATTGCAAAGAGATGCAGAGTGCAGAAGAGGCTGCCCATGGAGGTGTGGGGACACGGGGAGGGAAGTCTTCATGTATGGCCATCTCCAGGAGCTAGGCACTTCCCAAAACAGCTCAGAGCTTCCAAAACCCAGAAAAGTGGCCAGGTGGCCTGCTGGAAAGAAATGACATTGTAGAACTGTGGGGCATCCTGTCCAAGGTCACTGAAGTCACCTGGCACATTGAAATTGCACTTGTGATGCCTCCTATTCGGGAGGCTGAAGTAGGAGCACTGCTTGAAGCCCAGAGCTGCAGATCAAATTGAACAATATTGCACGAGGCTATCTCAAGAAAAAAAACAAGAGTAAGCTAAGAAGTTATCTATTATTATTATTATTATTATTATTATTATTATTATTATTACTATTATTATTATTACTACTATTATATCTCTTTAAGGGTTAGTGAGAGACTATGGGAGTTGACGAGAGAGTGTGAGGCCTTATGGAGCTAAGTAAGGACTCTCTGGCCTCGCTCCACTGCCAACCTTTAGCTTTTTAAAAAATATATATTTATTTATTTATTATATGACTACACTGTTGCTGTCTTCAGACACACCAGAAGAGGGCATCAGATCTCATTACGGGTATTGAGACGCCATGTGGTTGCTGGGATTTGAACTCAGGACCTGTGGAAGAGCAGTCAGTGTTCTTACCCACTGAGCCATCTCTCCAGCCCAAACTTTAGCTCTTGAGACAGGGTCTCACTATGTAACCCAGTCTGGCCTCAAACTACGAATTCTCCTGCCTTGCTTCCTAAGCGCCGGGGATTGCAGGCGCGGGCACTGTGCCCTCCAATAGGAGTTTGTAAAAAATAAATTGCAGGGTCGAGGAGGGGGCTGGGGAGTGGCTCCGTGGGGAGGAGTCTTTGCTGCTCTTGCAGAAGACCCAGGTTTAGTTCCTACAACCGCCTGTAAGCATAGCTCCAGGTCTGACCCCTTTCCTGCTCTCTGTGCCCTCTACCTCACCCACACACGCACGGGCCCCTGTCAGGTGAGTTCTGACCTCCTGGACGTCCAGGTTCAGGGGATCTATTCACACACATAACATATAAAAATTTTAAAATTAATAGTATTAATTGCTTGGTCCAGTAAGATGACTCAACACCTCAGGAAAGAGCTGACTCCTGCAGGTTGCTCTCTAACACGTGTGCCCAGGTATACACGCACACATGCACACACAAATAAATAGATATCATTAAAAAGTAAGCCAGGCGTGGTGGATCACGCCTTTAATCCCAGCACTCAGGAG
>NC_034595.1:92335734-92337239 GCF_900095145.1 Mus pahari
AACTGAAAAAAAAAAAAAAAAAAAAATGCTGCTTCCTGGCTTGCTCTTTCTGGCTTGCGCAGATCACTTAAAAAACAAAAACCAACCAACCAAACAAACCAAAAAGAACCTGAGAACCACCTGCTCGTGGGTGACACTGTGTATTATGGTTGGGCACTGACATCAATTGTCAATCAAGAAAAGGATACACAGACTTAACTACAGGCCTGCCCGATTAGGGAATTTTTTTTTCCCCCAATGGAACTTCCCTCTTCGCAGTTAACCCTAGTTTGTATCAACTTGATGAAAACTAACCATTGTAGCAGGGCATGATGCTCTATGAGAACTATGAGTTAAGGGCCAGCAGCCTGGTCTACAAAGCAAGTTCCAGGACAGCCAGGGCTGTTACACAGAGAAACCTTGTCTTGGAAAGACAAACACAAACAAACAAACAAACCTAACCACGGCAACTGACCCTTTGTCAGCGGAACACATGATACATCCCTATTAAACTGTAAACTTTCCTTTCTTGTTTATCCCCAGGATCCCGTGCTGATAGCCCAATACAAAGCATAGTATAACTTTAAAAATCCCATGATCTTTAAAAAAAAAATTCAAACACTTTTAAAAAGTTTGGCCTTTATAAGATAACCATGGGCTCCTGTAAAATCATAAATAAGCTACAGACTTCTTATTACACGAGGGGAGGGCCAGAACACTGTCAATCAGAACAAAACCCAAGGCCAGAAGTGTAAGTGTACCACTATACCTGGGGTCTCGGAGTTACGATCACAGGACTCACGGCGCCTTGGGCCACGCCTCTTCTTCAGCTCTGTGGCTCGCCTTGGAGCCACTGTCCTTGGCCAACTTCCCCTTGTCCTAGAGGTGACTCCATAGGAGGCTTCACCCAGCCTGTCTTCAGGGTCTCTGACCCTGACGTGGTGGCAACCTCTGCTTCTTTTCATGACCTCCTCAATCCTGCGGTCTCGATTGCAACTGAGGACAGCATTTATTGGCAAGGCTCTTCTTCAGTGTGTATCCTCAGGACCGTTGTCAAGGGCTCGCTGGCTGGCTAGGGATGCATGGATTCGCTTCTAGGTTCTCTTTTTGGCCCACTGGCCCACACAGTTATTTTTATGCTAGAATCATGCAGCTTCAATTTCTGTAGTTTTGAGATCGCATGTTAAATTCCTCCACCTTTTCATTTCCTGCTCAGGATTCCTTTGACTTTGGGGAGTCCATTAAGCTTTGAGAGTGTTTCCCCCATTCTTTTCTTTAAAAAAATGAAAAACAAACAAACAAACAAAAAGCCCCAAAACAAAAAAAAACAACAACCTTTTGCCCAGCAGTTGGTGGCACACTTTAATCTCAGCACTCTGGAGGCATGAAAGGTAGATCTCTGAATTGGAGGACAGCCTGGTCTACAGCGGAAATTCCAGGATGGCCAGGGCTACACAGAGAAACCCTATCTTGAAAAACTGGGGAAAGGGATTACTTAATTTTTAAGTGTGTGTGTGTGTGTGTGT
>NC_034595.1:92338092-92352240 GCF_900095145.1 Mus pahari
TTCTGAATAAGTTTAAGTGCTTAAAAAAAAAAAAAAAAAAAAAAAAAAAAAAAAAAAAAACAACCAGGAGGTTTTCTTTTCTTTTTTCTGTTTTCGGTGGAGCAGGACTGGAGACTGGACTCAGGTTCTCACCCGAGTTAGACAAACATTCTGCCCCTGAGCTGTGTCTGCAGCCGGCTTTTCGTGTGTGAGCACGTGCGTGTGTCAGTGTGCGTGCCCACGTGCAGGGAGACGCTGGTATCAGGTGTCGCCCCTCAGTCTCTCTCCGACCTTTTGTGTTTTGTTTGTTTTTTGAGGCAAGGACTCACCGAGTTGCCCTGACTGACTGAGAACTTGCTATAGAGACCAGACTGGCCTCTGTTTCCCAAGTGCTGGGGTGAAAGGTGTGAGCTACCACCGCTCAGCCTGCCTGCCTTCCTGCCTGCCTGCTTGCCTGTCTTCCTTCCTTCCTTCCTTCCTTCCTTCCTTCCTTCCTTCCTTCCTTCCTTCCTTCCTTCCTTCCTTCCTTTTCCTCTTCTTTCACCCCGTTTCAGAACTGCTGATTCGTAGATTGGGTGTAGGAGTGGGGACCAGGTCAGAAAGGAAGTGAAGGCCATGACAGGAATGCCCTCTGGGAACAGGACCCGGAGCAGAGGCATGAAAGTGGGTGTGGAATCTAAGTGAAGTGGGATGGCAGAGGGCAGGGTGTGGGTTTAGCAAGGCGAGGACGCCATTGGTCATGGTGGCAGGGCATGGGCAGGGGCGGGCCTTTGAATTATGTGTGGCATTTGGGATGCAGGGCATTCAATACTGGGGGGGGGGGTTGAATAGATATCTGGGTTGGGGGTACAGACCATGAAGTGGTTTGAGGTATTGGGGTGTCCTGGACTTACGTGTAGACAGTCACCCGATAGCTATCCATGCCCAATTACAAAGCCCACGGCTCAGTGGCCCATCACATTGAGTGCGAGGGCTGGAGAGCCCAGTGGTCAGGTTGGAGGTGTCTGTTGAAGAAGAGGAGCTGTGTGAGGCTGCCCTCGCTGTACCTGAGTTGAGTGTGAGGAGGAAGAGGGCAAATCAAATCTGCAGGCATGAAGCTCGGTCCTTCGGGGTCACAGATCACCCTGTGTACATTGTCTGGAGCGATAGGAGAAAGGGGGCGCCTTGATGACCGTGGTGTAGAAGGTCCCTCAAAGAGGAAGCTCCCCTCCCCGCTCTGCACACCCTTAAGGGAGAAGAGGGGACACCAGTGGCTCCAGACATCAGTTTTATTTTTCTCAGAAGCTCCTGGTTAGCAGCAGACAACCCCAGAAGGCACAAGGGTCACAACGCGACAGAACACGCGGATGTCTTCATTTATTCTCAGCTCCTTCGGGGAGGGGAGTGTGACTACGGAGCGTTCTTCTCTGCTGAGTGGAGATGCCCTGCGGGGCTGAGAGATCCCAGATCCAGGGCAACTGAGCGGCTGGGCACGCCAGGCTGCCGACCCCCCCCCCCCAGGCTGACTCACTTGGGGGCGGGCGGGTTGGTCAGGGTTGAGATTGCTTGCTTCAGCTATGACAGAGAAACAGAGGATAGTGGGGAGGAAAGATTAGAGGAGGCGAGGCTGGAGGGAATTGGTGCCCCCCACCTCCTCAATGTTGCCCCAGCTCTCAAGACCCCAGTACCTCCACCCACGACACAGAGCCCACAGCTCTGCCTCGTGACGTCACGAACAGCGTCTGAAGGTTCAGCAGCTCAAAAAGGTTGTGTGTCTGCAGAGGGGTTGAGAGGAAACGCTAACACCCCTTTGCCCGCATACCGCCTCCTTGCCTGGTGAGCGGGCTGCGATGTGAAATCTGACCACTAGGGGGAGGCAGAGTCCGCGTGAGGAGCTGGATGAGGTCTCTGTTAGAAGGGCCCTGGGGATCATTCTCCAGCCTCCGCCTCCATCCCTCTCTCTCTCTCTAGTTCTCTCTTTACCTCGTGCAGGGAGGTCTCCGGGGACAGCTGCAGTGTCACTGGCTGGGTGGGGCAGCCATTAGTCAAGATATCCTGAAGACAGGGCTGAGGATAGGGCAAAGGACAGTTGGGACCTGGGCCAGCCACCAGCTTCTAGACCTTGGTCTCTGAACTCCTCTAGGTTAGCTGTCCCCTCCCTTCACAGCCCAGCTCACCAACTCCATCCCATCCCCTCCTCTGGCAGGAGGACCCACCTGCTGGCCCGGAGCCCAGGAAGCTGGCTCAGTCCGGAGGGCTTGCACTAAGTGGGTCCTTTTTACAGCGCCCACCAGGGTCTGAGACTCTAACATGTAAAGAGGGAGGGATGCATTATGAACACAGAACATTATAAATGTAAGTCATATCCGCTGAGCACCTACTATGTGCCAAGAACATGCTAGGCGCTCTCGTGTCTGAGGAAAGCTTGTGTGTGATCTGTTAGGATTCTCCTCCTCCTCCTTCTCCTCCTCTGCCTCCGCCGCCGCCGCCGCCGCCGCCGCCGCCGCCGCCGCCGACTCCTCCTCCTTCTTCTTCTTCTTTTTGGTTTTTTTGAAACAGCGTTTCTCTGTGTAGCCCTGGCTGTCCTGGGACTCACTCTTAGACCAGGCTGTCCTGAAACTCAGAAATCTGCCTGCCTCTGCCTCCCAGGCAAGGACACTGCCACTAGTCATGGAGCCCGGTGGCCGGTCATGGAGCCCGAGAGGTAACTCTGCAAGGTTCTTTCCCTTCCAGGTGACTTTATTCTGCTCGCCGTGGGGCATATAGGTGACCTTGGTTATTCATGTTGCTCACGGCTCAGGTGCTCCGCCCAAGGGCAAATGGGACGCAGGCCCCAACAGTGCTACCCTGACTGAGTGTGCACCCTGCCCTGTTGGCACAGAGAGGACGCACGGATGGATGGACAGGTGCTCCCGGAGCTTCAGGTAGCTCCTCCCCTACGTGGGTTATCTTCCTCCCTTAAGAACCACGCTCTGTGAACTGGAGACGGGCGCTTGGGTTAGTCTCTCCCTAAGACTTAACACCATCCTTCTGCCTTTTAAAGGATGAGCTCATCTTGGCAAACATAACAAGGGCGGGGGTGGGGAGGAACACTCAGGAATGTGGAGAATCAGCCCATGAGGCTTGGGTCCCGGAATCCAAAGAGCCAGTCCCAGGTTGTCTTTCAAGCACCTCTCAGCTTTTTCATTAAGTGCATCACCTCTACTTTCTCGGGGAGAAGTGGCTACAGGGTCCATTTTCTCCACGAAGAAACTGGAGCTCAGAGAGATTAGGAGACTTGGCCCTGGGTCACATAGCTACCCAGTTGCAGAGTCCAGATTAAGGGACAGATCTAACAGCCTGCTTACCCATGCTGCCCTGACAGGCAGGCCGTTAGAGGGAAGCAGGGGGAAGCCCAAACTCTCCTCCGGGGCAGCCACCTTCTCCTCAATGGCTGCAGTACCTGTAGTCTCCACCAGGGGGTACTGGGTCACATCTGTGGAGATCAAGACTTGGATCACTTCCTCCAGGGGCATGTCTTTGGCCAGCGAGGCGAGGGCGCAGTTCATGAAGTGACCCACAGTCACGGAGTGGGAACTGTGGGCAGAGGGCGGCATCAGTCAGACCTGGAAATGGGAAGATACTGGCCTGGGGCAAGGCGGGGTCATCCCAAGGAGCCTCGCTGGGAGAAGACCTGTGATTCCCAAGGAGGGGTTCGGAGGAACCCATAGGTTCTAGAAAGAGAAGCTGTGAGAACCACACCTATCTTAAAGACTGGGAAACTGAGGCTTGTTTGGAGCTGGACCTTGGATTCAGTGACACTTGGAGCCTTTGAGATGCGCCGCTTTGGGACCAAAGATGCTAGGGTACAATCTGATCAAGGTGGGGTCTCAGAGCCCATTTTGTGTGACAGATACCAGAAAGCCATCAGAGCAGGGGAGGGGAAGAGAGCGGCCCCTCCTGTCCGTTGCTCATTTCCTATCAGTCTTGCCTGACGGAGACCTAGCTTCTTCATCTAGCTCGTGGGCTGTGAGGATGTTGAGGGGACCAGAGGGCAGGTGTGTATCACCCTACAGTTCAAGGTCAACAGTTCCAGCTTTTCCAGGAGCCTCTCCACCCCCAACCACCCTGGGCATCATCACGCCATCAGCCAGGCCGAGGCTCACCCAATCTGTCGGCCACGGATCCACGGCAGATACGGCAGTTTCTTGACGATGATGGTGCCATCGTAGAAAGAGGGCTGGAAGCTCTGAGAGATGGCGTTGGCCGCCAGCACGGCCATCAGCACAGGCAGTGCGTGAACGATCTGGCCCGTGACCTCAAAGGCCAGCAGTGCCGTGGAAAGGGTGTGGGTCACCGCCCCCGAGAAGGCAGCAGCACCTGTGGGGGTACAGCCAAGGTGTGGGGGGATCCCAGGCCAGGGTCCAGGCTCACCCAGAGGGCAAGGTGGGCACAGTGCGACCACCGTTAGGTTCAGCAGTGCACAAGGAGCACACACCGAAGCTGTTGGAAGGTCCTAGCCATGCTGAGAGGAAAGGGTGCAGAGCAGGTAAGGGATGGGAAAGAAAACCAAGAGAAAGCAGGCTTGGGAGATGGTAGGGCTTGGGGAGTGGACAGGCCCACTGAGGAGAGGGGGACCCACCCACTGGCCCCAGATACACTCACCTGCCAGAGCATAGGCCCCGGGCATGATGGGATTGACCCTGCCTCCAGCCACAATGCCCTCTGGGAAGGAGACAGATAGAACCTCCCCAAAGAGGCGCCCAATGGCAGCTCCTGCCACAGATTCAGAGTAAAGGAAGCAATCAGGCTGATCCCAACTCCTCAGGCCCCATCCCACCCCATCCCCGGTACCACTGTGGGAGGGAGAAGATACTGGAAGTCACGTCCTATGCCCCTAAACCCTCTCAGACATCCGGGACTCCAGTATTACCATAGACAAAGATGGGCAAGAAGTATCCAGCAGGGATGGGGATGGTGGTCGCCAAAATCATCATCCAGAACTGTAGGAGGGTTGCACCCACGGGGCAAGAGTTAGAAGCATCAGAGGAGGACGTGGGCGGGGTGGGGGGAGGGAGCCAGGGGGAGGTTCCTAGAGAAAAGGATGCCCCGGCTGGAGCCCACGGCAGCATTTGGCTCTAGAGATGAAGGAACCAAGCCGAGATAAAGCACCTACTGTGTGCAAGCACGTGCCAGGTTTGTCCCTCTCTGCTCTCTCAGCCTGCCCTTGAAGAACAACTATCCCATCTCAAAGAATGTAGGGAGGAGGAAGGTAACTGCTTTGGAAATGAGCCTGACCGCTTCAGTCTGGCCCCTGGAAGCCACAAGGGGGAAAGCAACCTCTGCAAGTTGTCCTCTGAGCTCCACATTGTACTGTGGCACACCGCATACACACACACATGTACACACACACACATGCACACGCACACATGCACACACGCGCACACACACATGCACGCACATACAAACACACATGCACAGGCACGCACACACACACGCTCACATACACGCACACATGCACACACACGCACACACGTGCACGCATGCAATGCACACACACGCACACACGTGCATGCACAAACACACACGCACACATACAAACACACACACACGTGCACGCACAAACACACACACACATGCACGCATGCATGCACAGGCACGCATGCACACCGATCTTTGTAAGAATAAGGGAACCAGGTGCCATAGATCATGACTGTCACCCAGGAACTGGGGGGCTGAGGCAGGCAGAAGAAGTACAAGCCCCTGAAGAGCCTGGGCTGCATAGTGAGCCTGAACCTCTCAGATGAAGGCAGGGAGGGGGAGGAGTTGAGGCTGGGAGGGTCTCTGAGGTACACAGTGGGCCAGGGTTAGAGCTGGGACCTAGACATAGGAGGCGGTGCTCCAAGCTTTAGTTCAGAAAGCAGCCCCATCTCACCCAGGACCTGCCGTGACTCTGCCCATACAAGGGACCCACCTTCATGACCAGGAAGAAGACTAGTGTCCCAAAGACAGTCAACTGTGGATGACACCATTCCAACCACAGGTTCTGGGGATCAGGCTCCGCTGCCCAGGGTGGAGACGAGTTCTTAGTCATCAGGGCCCAGGAGTTGTTGTCAAACATTGTCTCCAAATGCTCCGACATGGACAGCTGGGGCCGAGGCAGTGGTAGGTAGGTCAACATGCCCACCTCTGTCCCATTGCCCATCTGAGCTTTAGTTACATTAGCCCTTCCCGGCTAGGGACCCTAAGGATGGCTCTGCCATGGCGCAGCTACAACCTCGTGTGCCGAAAAATGAGCCATGGGCATTTTCTTTAGTGGGTTTTGAGGGACAGCACAGGAACTACAAATGGGGGTTCCCCACTGCTACCACCCAGCTCCATTCCTCTTACCCGGGAAGCCATGAAGTGGCCCACACCAGGGGGATACGTGATGGAAGCCAGGACCACAGCGGCCAGAGCTGAGTACAAGGGTTTGCTGTGGGGGAACGGAAGCTGGAGTTGCCTCCTCTCCTTCCCCACGGCCTTGGGGTTCACACTGAAGAAAGGGGTACGGAGAAGGAAGGGACAACAGCAAGGAAACTACCAGGTGCCCCCGACCCCGCAAAGAAAGAGATGAAGTGAGACCTGGAGACCTGATGGGACTAGAGGCGAGAGGAGGGCAGAAAGAGACCATGAGAGGGACGAGCCAAGCCTAGATGGGCACTGGCCTTGCTGGCCTAGACCATAAAGCAAGTATGCAGGAGATGGAGAGGAGGGGGCGCAGGGCTCAGGGAGGGGATGCGGATTGGAGGGACACGGGGAGGGGGTTCATTTTCACAGACTGCCGGATCTGCCAGGGCGCTTTGCATGAGATCAGATAGGTAGTGCTTCAGAGGGTTAGTAGAAAGAGGGGTTCCGTGAAAGGGGTGGGACTTTACGGAAGGTCGAAAGCGGGGCGCTCCCTGAGGGGGTCCAGCCCACCTGGTAGCCAACAGTTTGGAGGTGAACCCATTGGCCTTGAGGAAAAATAAGAAAGTCCGCTGGCTGTAGTTGTACCCGCAGCTCAGGACGCCACAGATGGCCCTGGAAGTGGAGGTGTTGGTGAAGCCACCACCTCACCTTGAGTGTGGCTTTCGGGACTTGACAGCCCACTCACCCCAGGGCCACAAAAAAGAAGATCTCTGGCAAGTCAAAGGGTATGTCCACTGGAAAGCTGGTCTTGTAGATGGAGGTGATGGTCTCTGGGGAAGGAAGAGAGTGGGGATCCCGTGCCAGCCTTCCACACCCTAACCCAGTCTCAGAATAACTCGGGCAAGGATGGGGGTGGCTTCTGACCCAACCTCAAATTTCCCTGGAACTCTAGGCACCGCAGTGGCTCTCATCCTAAGGATTTTGGGGATCACATATCAGATATCCTGCATATCAGATATTTATATTTCCATTCATAACAGTCACCAAGTAACGGGCTGGGGAAATGGCTCAGCGGTTAAGAGCACTGACTGCTCTTCTAGAGGTCCTGAGTTCAATTCCCAGCAACCACACGGTGGCTCACAACCATCTGTAATGGGATCCAATGCCCTCTTCTGGTGTGTCTGAAGAGTACAGTGTACTCATATACATAAATAAATCTTTTTAAAAAAAAGTAAAAAAAAAAAAAACAACCAGTAACCAAATTACAGTTATTAAGTAGCAACCAAATAATTTTATCATTCAGGGTCGCAGCATTGGGAAGGTTGGAAACCACTGTTGAAGAAACAGAAAAGAAAGGAGGATGGTCTGAAAGGAGATGGAGTGAGAAAGGGGAGGAGTCACAGAAGAGAGAGGGTGGAGACTAGGTCCCAATATGGTGCTCACCCTGTTCACTGTTGAAGACCGCCAGGAGACGGAACATGAAGGCCCCGCAGGTGGCAGCGAAGAAGCCCCTCCAGTAATCCCAGACGGAGAAGTGAGAGGACATGACCTCGATGCTGAACAAGACACCTAGGGGACACGCGGCTCAGGAGGACCTCTATCCCCCTGGCTGCAGAACACAGGGTACGGAAGGGCGAGGGAGCTCTCACCGCTGATGGGGGCTGCGAACACCGTGGCCACACCCACCGCGGCTCCTGCGGCCAACAGTTCCATTTCTTTGGTCTTGCTCTGGGAGGAACAGAATCCTAGGCTTTGACCTTTTATGCCCGCTCCCCTAGGAGACCCAAGCCTGTGCCCCTCACCTCAGGTTCCCCGACGGTCTTGGTGCGCACGCGGCCCAGGTAAGCCGCGATCATCACGCTCAGGTGCACGAAGGGGCCCTGCAGTGGGCGGCAGTGAGGCCGTTGCTGGGAAGCTGGACCCTACCTCCCCATCCTTCCTCTTCCCCCTCTCCCCTTTCTCCTCTCCTCTTTTTCCTCTCCCGCATCCCCCCTTCTCTTCCTCCACTACCATCTCCTCCTTTTTCTTTTTTCTTTCTTCTTAAGGTCTTCGGAAAGAACAGTACAAGCCTCGCCCAGGAATGTCCCAGCATCAAATCCTTGTCCACGCCCTTCACTGTCCCGAGATACTTTTCGTCACATTCGGGGACCCCTGAGACTGGGCTTCCAAGGCTAGGCTGGCTGTGGCATGGACTACAGAAGGCAGGGTGGGGCGACAGGATGGGAGGCGGGCCCTCCATGTCCGTACCAGTTTTCCTAGAAAGATGGTGCTGCCCGTTGCCAGGGTGCAGGAGAGGCCCGCCACCTTGGCCCCGAAGTTCTTAATGTCTAGGTAGTCCTCCAGGACCACTCCGGTCAAGATGGTCTTCACCTCAGGGATTCCAGACCCTGGTCCAGATGGGCAGAGGACAGCGGGAGATAGAGTCTGCATTTATTCTTTCAGCACCCGTGTAACAAGCACTCGCAGGGCTCTTTCCAGTGGGATCTCTCCCAGACTGGGGGAGAGGCTGCTTAAGATTCAAGAAATAAGCTGGGCAGTAGTGGCACACCCCTTTAATCCCAGCCCTCGGGAGGCAGAGGCAGGTGGATCTCTGTGAGTTTGAGGCTAGCCTGGTCTACAGAATTCCAGGACAGCGAAGCTACAAAGAAATCCTGGTTTTAAAAACAGATTTATTTATTTAATGTATATGAATACACAGTTGCTGTGTTCAGACACAGATATGAATGGCTACATAGTTGCCAAGAATTGAACTCAGGACCTCTGGAAGTGCAGGCAGTGCTCTTAACCGCTGTGCCATCTCTCCAGCCCAGAGAAAACCTGTCTTGAATAACCAAATAGATAGATAGAAAGATAGAAAGGTAGAAAGAAAGATAGAAAGAAAGAAAGAAAGAAAGAAAGAAAGAAAGAAAGAAAGAAAGAAAGATAGATAGAGACTGATAGATAATATAAAAATAAAATTTCAAGAAATAAGCTAGTTATGGTGGTGCATTCCTTTAATCCTAGCACTTAGCAAGCAGAGACAGACAGATCTCCATAACTTCTAGGCCAGTCTGGTGTATGTAGCAAGTTGCAAGCCATACAGAGCTATATAATAAGACCCTGACTTTTAAAAAGACTTTTTTGGCCGACAGTGGTGGCGCACACCTGTAATCCCAGCACTCGGGAGGCAGAGGCAGGTGGATTTCTGAGTTAGAGGCCAGCCTGGTCTACATAGTGAGTTCCAGGACAGCCAGGGCTATACAGAGAAAACCTGTCTCGAAAAACCAAAAAGAAAAAAGAAAAAAAATGAAAGGAAGGAAGGAAGGAAGGAAGGAAGGAAGGAAGGAAGGAAGGAAGAAAGAAAGAAAGACTCACAAGGCACAGGAAACTCCTGAAACTTATAGGATTTACAAGGTTCCTGCCCAAGGTTGTATCAGCAGCAACAATAGCAAGGGAGAGGCAACGTTCCCACAGTCGGCAGAGGCCCGCCTTTCATCAGTTGTCACCCATACTGGGGTGGGCTTTTTGGTGATGCAGAGGCCTGCTGTAACTCACTCCACTCCCATGCTCTGTAAGCCCAATAAACTCTTAGCTTTGTTAACCTGGACTTTTGGTGGAGTCAATGTTTTGGTCTGTGGTTGGCACTTTATGTGAGATAAGCACAGGTTTGTGTCTCCTCAGGGAAAGTCACAAAGCAGCCTCATGCTCCGTATGGATTCATAACAGCCACCAGAGGAAGAAACTGGGGGTCAGATGGACCTTCAAGATTCCCCAAACTCCAGTGCTGTAGCTGGAGGCAGCTCTAGAGGCTGAGCAGATTTGGCAACAGTCCTGAATGGGAACCAATCCTTGCTGGCCCAGGGGAGCCCAGGGAAGTGGTACGGAACTGGCGATGATCCAGTCCCCTTTTTCTCCATCTCCCTGTGTTACTTTGGGTAAATGGCTTGTCTCTCCTAAGCTTGCTAACGTGAGGTTACTGTACCCAACCTCCTTCCTCAAGCCACATAGGATGTATAAAGATTTGGACCCATGAGGACTACAGGACAAGACAGGTTGTCCACGGTTCAGAGACCAGGTGACCATGACTCACCTCCAGAGGATGGCGTGATGCTCTGTGAGAAGCCAGAGGAGAAGGACAGAAGAGCCACGGGGTACACGGTCCAGGAGAGGTACCGGAGCAGGTGGCCGCCCCCAACTTCCCTGTACAGCCACTTGTGTGCTGGAGATGACCAGCAATCAGGAGCCACCCAGAGCCTCACCCTGGGGACAGACACTACCATACCCACTTACAGACTAGGAAAGGGCCCAAGGCCAACCAGTGATTAGTGGAGAAACTGTGACTGGGATCAAGGACCACTGAACTGAGAGCAAGGTGGGAGAGAAGGAACAGGGGTGACCAAGCTTAGAAGAGGGGGGCTCCACACTCTCTGTGCAGATGTGATGGCACGGGAGGGGGGAGCAGGGTGGAGGAGGGGGAGACCAGCAGGGCACAGAGCTTGCCTAAAGGCACACAGCAAGTCAAAAGCCAAGTAAGGGTCAACTCCAGGCCTGGCCACTCATAGCCGTATCCCTGCCCCACTGTCCCCAGCGATCCAGCTGATATCCCAGGTGTGTATAGGAATCCCATCACCCTGAGCCTTGTGCATGCCGCAGAGGCCTTACCTCTGACCACGCGCCCAATAGCGAAGTTCATGGCATAGCTGATTAGAGCCATGAGCACCCCGAGAGCCACCAGGAAGTACCAGTCCTCACCCACACGGAACAGCCGCTCTCTCAGCCACTCTAGGCCCCCTGGACAGGACACTGGGGTCACAGCTCCATCCCTGGGGGCTGCTCAGGCTCTGGGCAGGGAGGGCCAGGCCAGACAGAGTAGAGACCGCATGGCCAAAGATCAAAGTAATGATCTGTGAGTGAGTGCTCACCCACCGCTCGAGGATCGAGCATGGTTTGTGGCAGGTACGGGTGGCAGCACTGTGGGTACCGTGCCTGTGGCCCTGCAGAAGGCCTTTGACCTTCCCTTCCATCTCCTCCCACACTGGTGATCACACTTATGAGTGGTTTCATGGAAGAGTTGGGCATTGCAGCTCTAGTGTGTATTTGGGTAGGGGCTGCATCCTAGAGAGCACTGGTGGGAAGGGGTGCTCAGCTACATCACCAGCTTCCAGCCCTGCCTCGAAGCTCACCCTCTCTGGCTGTGCCCCACTCCACAGCCCCCAGTGGCTGGGCCTGCTCTTTCCGGGGTCCCTGCTTTCTTTACTCTCTGACTACAAAGACAGATTCAAAGATAAGCACACAGACTCTTCCACCAAGCAACCCAAGAGTATCGTCTGGGAGCAAACTAAAACAGGGAGGTTGATCTTGGGCCTGGGGGGCAGGGAGGGTGTTGTTCCATGGGACTCTGCAGGGAAGGGTGGGCGGGAGTTCTTACCCTGGATGTTTCTGCGGAGGCGCGGGCATGGCCCCCAGAGTTCTTGCAGTGGCACTGGCTTCTTGGAGGAGCCCTCACGAAGCCCCACTAATTCCTCCATGGTTTCTCTGAGGTCAGGTGGACAGTTGCTTGGTGAGCCACCATGTGCCTGTGCCCCACTGCTAGGACATTCCAGTGTACTCTCTCTTAAGTAAAAGGGAAAGCTGTGGTCTTGTGTGTGTGCACGTGTGTGCGTGTGCCATGTGTGTATACACATGTGTACGTGTGGGTGAGCTGTGTGTGCGTGTACATGTGTGTGTGTGCTGTGTGTGCATACACATGTGTACGTGTGGGTGAGCTATGTGTGCATGTACATGTGTGTGTGCTGTGTGTGTATACACATGTGTATGTGTGGGTGAGCTGTGTGTGCGAGTACATGTGTGTACGTGTGTTGTGTGTGTGTGTACACGTGTGTATGTGTGCATGTGCGGTGGGTGAGCACTCACTCACATGACCCATGGGGATTTTGTGTGCATGCATGGCATCTGGAAGGCTCTTCTATGTCTTAGATGCAAGGAGCTACTTCTGTGGTGTCTTTTAGTGTTTACAAGTCCTAAGCAGAACTGTCCCCCTGGATTAACTCCCATTGCTACGCTCCTGAGACACTCAGCCATTTCTCCTGCTCAGAGTGCAGGGATGGCCTTGGTCCTGTGCCATCCTCATGGTCATCTGGGATGCCCTATGGCCATCCTTCAGAATTCTGTGCTCCTCAGGAGGTCAGAAGACCCCCAAGTCCCGAGTGAGGTCCTTGAGGGCAAATGCCTCAGGTCCCATACCCTCCCTCTCCGTGTCTGGCCTGGTCCTGGCAGATGCTATCTGAGATCCGTGCCCCCCCTCAGCACCCACCTGCTCCTCACCTGTTAGTGTGCCCTGCTGAAGCCCCAACAGGCCCTCCTCCAACACAGCTTCTTTGTTTGTAGCTCCTGTGCACCTGGACAGGTGTGCCCTCCACCAATCACCACCCTCCCCTCCCCTCCTGGGGTTAAGGAAGCCATTTAGAATGTCCTTGAGAAACTGGCCCGAACTCACAGACTGACCAGGAAGCTGCTGAGGAGTCAGGAGGGGCTGTCCCACACAAGAAAGCAAGCGGACTACTGAGCATGCTCCAACGCTGCAGGTCCCTGGGGACCCCTGGGGTCTGAGCCTGGGAACAGGAGCTGCTGAGCAGGCAGGTTAATCACGGTCCTGCGGTCCTGCGCTGTGGCTGAGCCTCGGGGTCTAGGCTCTCAGCTCGACATGAAAAGGGGTTCCAAAGCGGGAGAAGAGAGGGAGTTCAGAGTAGGGGTTCAACAGACGGCACCTGGGTTCACAGTAATGGGCTCCCAATGGCTGGTTTACCCACAATGCTCAGAACTGCCTCAAGAGAAGATGGCCCATTATCCCATTTCAAAGGGACAGAATCTCAGAACTGCGAGGCTTCTTGTCTAAAGTCACAGAGGCCATCTGGCGTGGTGGCATGTACCCAATACCACTGCCACTCAGACCCCAGCTGCTGAGGGCCAGAGCCGGGACTCCCACCTTGGTTTGCTGGACACCAGAGTGGGCACACTGTTCTCTGAGCTCACATTGACAGTCTCATCTTGTTCAGGGGTGGAGAGGAAGGCAAGGGTGGTGAACTGGAAGGGCTGGAGGCTGCCAGGGCCTGGCAAGGAAATGAATGAACTTTTCATCAAGCCTCTAAATCTCAGAAAACTGTGGTGTGTGGGGTGTGTGTGTGTGTGTGTGTGTGTGTGTGAATATGTGTGTTCATGTGATGTGTATGAGTGTGTATAAATATGTGTGTGCCCGTGTGTGTGGATCTATATGTTTATGTGTGTGTAAATATGTGTGTGAATGTGTGCGTGTGCATATGTTTATGTGTGTGCATTTGTGTGCTCATGTGCATGTGTCTGTGTGTGTGTGTATGTGTGAATGCCCACACACCCGTGCACATGCACGTGAGTACTGTTCTGCCATTCAGTACGACCCCCACATGCTTGTGAGTTGAAGCAATGACACTACTTTGCTGATGCTTGATAAAAGTGTTTGTCATCTCTTACCGATGGTCACAGCAGAGGCTGAGCTCGGGTCCAGTCTGTCTTCTGTCCCATCTCTGAGCTCCCAAGGTTTTAGCAGGGCAGTGGCCACAATATAGAGAATGTGAGCCCGGTGCCACTTTTAGGAGATACGGGGGCTGGTGATGCAGCTCTGCTAGTACAGTGCCTCGCTAGCATGCGTGAAGCCCTGAGTTTGGTTCCTAACACTGCCTGAGCTCAGTGTGGAGCACATGCCTGAAGCCCCAGTTCTTGGGAGGCAGAGGCAGAGGCAGAGGCAGAGGCAGAGGCAGAGGCAGAGGCAGAGGCAGAGGCAGAGGCAGAGGCAGAGGCAGAGGCAGA
>NC_034595.1:92352355-92363178 GCF_900095145.1 Mus pahari
GGCAGGAGGGTTAGAAGTTGACGCTCATCTTCCATTACAGAGCAAATTGGAGTGAAACCTAGTCTACGTGACCCTGTGTCAAGAAGAGGAGGAGGAGGAAGGGGAAAATCTAGGGGAGGGTAACTTCCCCCTCGCCCCCTGCTTCTGCAGTCAAAGCTGCCACTCTTCTAGTGACTGGTTAAAATCCAAGACTCTTAACTGCCTCTAACCCCAGTCACTTCAAAATCGGAGTAGCTATGTTTTCCATGATGTCGAAGTGGGTGGGAGCCTGCTGTTCTGCACAGTCAGGGCCACCCTCCCCTCACCCACCTATCAGCAGATGGTTAGCTGTTCTGTTGACAACACAAACATGTCTCCGGCATAGGGCAGCTAGTTGGCACTAGCTGGCCACACATGTCCACACCCCACTGGGAGCACCAGGAAGCTGAGACAGGGGTGCCAGGGTAACACCTCTCAAATGCACTAACCCTACTTGCTGTTTCCCTACCCCAAGAAGGCCTTCTCCTATGCCTAAGTGCCAGGAGCCGCAGAGGCAGCTATCAGGCTAGAACAGCTCCGAAGCCAGAGTGGATCTGCCACCAACTCCTTCCTCACTCAGGTCCTTGGTCACTTCTGTCCCATGAGTCTTGGAGCTGAGTCTGGCTGGTGCTGAGGGCAAAGAATTCCCAGTCCTCAGAAGTCCATTCAGAAGTATGTATGTATGTATGTATGTATGTATGTATGTATGTATGTATTATTGAATCACCAGACTTTTTTTTTTAAGATTTATTTATTATTATAAGTACACTGTAGCTGTCTTCAGATGCACCAGAAGAGGGCGTCAGATCTCATTATGGATGGTTGTGAGCCACCATGTGGTTTCTGGGATTTGAACTCAGGACCTCTGGAAAAGCAGTCAGTGCTCTTACCTGCTGAGCCACCTCTCAGCCCCTGGGGTTCTTGTTTTTGACAGTCTAGTACTTGTGTATGATCCACTGAGATCGCCTTCACCCCACTCCGAGATTCTCTGTCACCACACCCCTGCGCTCCTTCCTGCTAACACCCCGCTTTTATGCAAAGGTCCCTCTTTTCCCCAGGCCCCACGCAGACAGCCACGGCTGCTGGCTGTGTAGTCATGCTTGCTAGGTCATGTCATATGCAGGTGACAGTACCCCACCACACACCTCCCTCCATCCTCCCATCCCCTCTCTGTGGTGTTCCTTGGGCTTTGGAGAGGCTATTCACAGCTATTGTTTTGGGTGTTTTTCAAACAGGGTTTCGGGAATAATGACCTCCAGCTTCCTATGAAGCTGAGGCTGACCTTGAACTCCTGACCCTCCTAGGGCAACAGGCATGTTCCACCACACCCAACTATGGACCGGATGGGCTCTGAAACTCCTCCCGTGTCTGGGATCTGACCGAGGAGCATGTCTGGTGTCAGGAGAATGACCTTGGTGACCTTTCGAGGACCTGCCTGGCCACTGAAGCCAGCACTCAATATTTATGTGGATGACTGCTCAGGGGTGTGGGGAAAGGAGGGGGGATGGTGGGCGGGCGTGGGCGAGCTGACACCCAGCGGCAGTGACTCAGGCCCTCAGCACCGTGACAGCGTGACAGCGTGACAGCGTGTCTGCTTTTAGCTGGTGGCTCTTGTTTCCCTGACGGGCTTCTCCAGGGGGCCCCCCCACCTGGTCCCCCACCTCTGTCACCTCAGTACTGGTGAGTCTCTGAAGCCTTGCCAGGCACACTTCAGCTGGGACAGGCAACACAGACTAAAGTACCAGCAGGAATCTGGGGGTGACAGAGCCCTCTATCTCCAGCCATTACTCTGGCCCCCAGCTGTGCTCCACCCCTGTTCTCACTTCACACACACACACACACACACACACACACACACACACACACACACACACCGGGGATGCTGGTTAAAGACAAGAAGGGCGGTCCCCACACCTTCAGGAACTTGCAGGTTAATGGGGAGAGACAGGTGAACCTCCTCAGGATTGGGGATGAGGGGAAACCACAGAGAGGTCTCAGAACTCACAAAAACTGTCGCTTTGCTAGGTGTTGGGGGACTCTGAACAGAAGGAGCCCTGTGTGGGCTGGGGAAAACAGAGGCTTCCACAGGAGAGAGAGAGGAGGTGGTTATACGAGAAGGTGACGATTTGGAGGCGTGCACTCCAAAACTGAGGCATGAACTGAGAGCCTCCCCAGGCTCTGCCTCCTGCCCAGCATCGGAATCCGGGCTTCTACTCAAAAGTCAACGGGAAGAAAGGAGATTCTTAGACACAGGGGTCTAACACATCTGGATGGCATCCCAGCCATTCCAACGTACTTAGGTTCAGCCCTCCCCTCCCTAGGGGCTGTATTTCCTGGTCTGGAAACTGGCCTAAAAGCTCCTCTTTTTGAGCTGCGTAAGATCAAAGAGGGCTCTGCTGGGAAGGGACAGCAGTAGCCAGAGACGACTTCGTGGAAGCCGGAGCTTCTTCAGCACCTGTCAGTGGTCTCCTTTACCTGGCTGTGAGATCATGTGACCAGGACGCTGAGCCTGAGGTAGAGCGAGAGGACTGTTCCCAGCAACTTTGTCCCCTAGACCTTTAAGGGCGGTTATAGAATTTTCTGCTCTTTCCCTGAACCTGAGCCTAGCCCCACCCCCCATATGCCCAACTTCAGCAGCCAGTTCTCTTTTCTTCTGCCCTGAGAGTGGGGATAAGGTGAAGAATCACCGGTCCCTGTGGCAGTTGACAGGGGTTACCCACACGTTCTATCTCCCCTCCCTGGGGCTTTCTCAGCCTTCCCTAAGAGATAGCTGGACCTCGGAGTCCCTCAGGATACCTGCACATATACACCCTCTCATCAGGAGCCTAATAAGGGAGGTACAGGCCCTGAAGGGCACAGTACAAGAGGAGAGGAGGGTTCCAGGCTAGCGAGGGGACCAACAAACCACAAAGTCCTGGGGGCAGGCACGGGGCAGGACCCACCCCCTGCCCTGGCAGGTCCAGAGGCCCTTGGGGCTGGAGCTCTGGGCTTACAGTGCCAGGTGATGAGCTCAGCCCTGCCCTCCTGTGTCGGGCTGTCAGCAGAGCCGTTTCTCCCAAGAAGATTTCCAGGCCCCTCTGGGCCATGAAGAGGCCTAAATTTAGCCAGCAGACAAGGGGCTGGCCTCGAGCCCAGGGACAGTTGGGCCTTATAAAGCGCTGGCAGTCAGGGGCCCCGGCACGCTTCCGTGGAAGCCTGGACCCAGTCGTTTCTCCAGCCCAGCCCCTGCCCGTCTGGACAGGGTCCCCCGCTGCCTGTGGATGAGCCATCGGACCTCCTCCGCCTTCAGAGCGGAGAGAAGCTTCCGTTCTTCCTCTTCCTCCTCCTCCTCCTCTTCTTCTTCGGCCTCCCGTGCCCTTCCAGCCCAGGACCCCCCCATGGAGAAGGCCTTGAGCATGTTTTCAGACGATTTTGGCAGTTTCATGCTGCCCCACTCGGAGCCCCTGGCCTTCCCAGGCAAGTGCTGGGGCTCTGAGGGGAGGGGAGGGGCACAGGTGGGGGACATCTGCTCCAGGCCTTCGCTGAGCAGGCTGTGGCCACCCACCTGCCAGGCATAGGTGCCACATGGGTCACAGCCATATGTGGCTGCCAAGGTAGACCTGGCCACCAAGACAGATGTGGCTACGATATAGGTGGGCCACCTGGGATCCTAGGGGTAAGATGTGAATCAAGTAGTCTCATACGGCCAGTGCCATAATGGGAGCTGGGACTCAGGGGTGGCTGGCCCCTCAGAGCTTCCAGGTCTAGGTCAGATTGCTAAAGGGGGAACTTGCCTGCGTAGACACCGATTGAGTTGTGTGAGGCTCGCCTCACTCCATCCCTCAGGGACAAGGTAGGTAGGCTACAAGAGTGAGGTGAGGGGCTGTTGTCTGGGAGAGTCAGTCATTTCCCCAAGAGAAGAGCAGAGACCCCAAGGGTCTGAGGCTCAGGCTTGCCCGGTGCCTTGCCCACAGCCCGTCCTGGGGGCCAAGGAAACATCAAGACCCTCGGGGATGCCTACGAGTTTACAGTGGACATGAGAGACTTCTCCCCTGAAGACATCATCGTCACCACCTTCAACAACCACATCGAGGTGCGGGCTGAGAAGGTGAGTCTGGCCCCTGGCCCACCCCAGGGTCCCCGCCTTTGCTCCTGCACTCTGCCTGGTCTAGCCTGGTCTCTGGGCCCTACTTTTCCCCTGTCTTTGTAGACTTCGTACCCTGACTTATGTTCCTTCTCTGTCTGTATACACCCAGGGCAAACTGCAGCCCTTTCCCGGTGGGCTCACAGGCCAGGGATGTTACAGGTTCTTCTCCAACCTAAGGGTCACAGAACCTGTCTTTGGGGACCATGCCATGGCACCTGAGGACCCTCTAGGGATGGGCGAGGGATTTGGGGATGAGGCCAGAGAGGAACCTGAGTGATGGAGACGTACGGGGGTGAGGAGACGAGGAGAGTGACTATCACGGTGGAAAGTGACCACGGTGCAGGAGGGACAGCTCCCTGGCACAGGGTAGAGGAGGGAGGTGGCAATGACACACCCAACCTGGGCATCACGGTCCTGCCACATCTCTACCTCACCTTCATCCCAGAGCCAAAAGTCTGGGTCCTGTCTTGGCGCCTCCATACTGGGACTGAGGCTGAGCAGAAAGCCCTGAAGCTGAGTCACATCCACCCTCCACCGCATGTACCTTACCCGGAGTCTCAGGGTCCCTAGATCATTGGAAAAGTAGGGCCAGCACAGACGGCAGCTGTCCCAGCTCTTAAGCCTGTGCTTAAGGATGTTCTTAAATATTCTTAGAGGATATTTACCAACACCTTCCTGCCACCCCCAGACCTGGCTAGCTCCCCCTAACTCAGGCTGAACACTGGGAAACCCTGCCAGGGGTTCGAGGACTGAGCCACTGGCCGCACGTGCCAGCCCCACGTCCCCAGAGTGACTCAGCCAGCCAGCTCCGCTGAACGCTATGTGCTAGCTGGGCTGCTCGTGGGGGAGGGCGGTGGCCCGGATGTGGACACTCAGGGTGCCTGGGGAGCCAGAGGGCACAGTTGTGTCATCTCCCCACTATGGCTCAAGAGTCGCAGACTTCCAGTCACTGCTGTGGAAGTTCAACCCTTATTGAGCCCCACCTATACCCAGCCCCATTCTATACCCAGCTTCCCTGGGGCCTCTGAGCCCCTCTGCACAGCCCCGGGCTCCTGGCCACCCCAACACCCCTGGCCAGATCTTTTGTACCCAAGAGCCGAACCCCTCATCACACAGTGGGGTGACTGAGGACAAAGAGCAAAGAAGAGACTCTGGCTTGATTTTGGGTGGGGCTCAGGCTGGGGACAGCCATTCCTGACCTGTCATCTGTCCCCCAGCTGGCAGCTGATGGCACAGTCATGAACACCTTTGCTCACAAGTGCCAACTACCAGAGGATGTGGACCCGACATCAGTGACCTCGGCCCTACGAGAGGATGGCAGCCTCACCATCCGGGCGCGGCGTCACCCCCACACGGAACATGTCCAGCAGACCTTCCGGACGGAGATAAAAATCTGAGGGTCTCCCCACTCCTGGCCTCTCCCCCCATCTCCTCCCCCACTGGCCTGCCGGTGAGGTCACCATGATCCCTGACAATGGCTCCTCAGAACATCTCAGCCTAGGCCCCAGTCACTCCACACACTCTCAGGCCCCAGGTGGGTCACCCCCGCCCCAAACTAGGGCCTTCCTCTCCATCCAAGGCAGTCCAGGGACCCGCCTGCCCTCACCCAGACAGACCCTTCCTATCTAAGTTCACAATGGAGGGGCTGAGGTACCGACCTGGGGAGCAAGACGAGGACAGAGTCTGTAACACAGAGTGGTGGCTTCGATGGCATTTCTGCGGGGCAGGGGACCAGGAGCCCTTTCCTGGCAAATGAGGTTGGCGCCACAGGTAGGGCTTCTGGCCTAGGTAGACTGCCTCAGGGAAGCCAGAGAGATGGCCGTGACTGTCACCTCCCTTGTAACTCTGGAAGCCTCAAACCCAGGGCTACCTGTCACCCTGAGGCTCTAACAGCTACATGTACCAGACAAGGGCACCTGTACCTAGATGGGGTTTATTAAAACGACACGAGGCTCCTGCTGGTGCGTGAGGCCAGAGCCCCGGGCTCCTGGGTGGCTTCCCCTGCAGAGAGGGTCCTCTGCAGAAGTGAGAGGAAGAGCCAGGACTTGTATACACACACACACACACACACACACACACACGCATGCACGCACACGCACACGCGCACGCGCACGCGCACACGCACATACACACCACACACACACACATACACACACGCGCGCGCACATACACCACACATACACACACACGCGCGCACATACACCACACACACACACACACACACACACACACACACACACCATTGTCCTATGCCTTAAATACTCATTCCCACTGGTTGGAGCCCAATTCAAAGCATTCTATTGTCACAGCATCTCTGTTTTCATCAATGGACACTGGCGTCTCTGAGCCAGTTGGATGCCCGGGTTTGTCTCCGAAGCCAGCGCTGCCTCAGTGGCTCTCAGACTCTCCCCTCTGTGTACTGGGGACACTTACCCCCATTCCACCTCTCCTGAACCACATGCCCTGCTTCACCCTAACTGCAGATGGTGGCCACAGGAAGAACCCCAAACCCTTGTCATCCTTAGCCCTGGGGGGCCTGGGCTCTGACTCAGTCTCCACGTGTAGAATCAGGTGTGAAAGGGGGAAGCTCACTGTTAATCGGGGTCCCTTGGGGCCTCTACAGTCTTGGGACCCTGTGGAGGAGGAGTTGGGGTGGGGTCATGGGAGTCTAGTCTCTATAACCTGTACACAATAAAAAGGACAATATAATAGACTTGTGGAGACCCCATCTGAAGTTTGACCTGGGAGGAGGGACGGAGTGGATGGGGAGGACTTCTGGGCTGGGGAAGGAAGCTTAAAGGGCTTCCATGTGCGGGGGGAGAGGCAGCCTGTACTCCTCAAACCCGCTTGCAGAAATCCCGGCGTTCCTCAGAAACGCTTACAGCGCCTGTCTCCAGGCTGTCTGCCCTTCGCTTTGGATTCATTCTTTAGTTCAAGAGGAATGTCCGAGCTGGACTCAGCCAGCACTGTGTTCTGCACTGTCCCAAGCCAAGGGCTACAACGGCGCCTTTCTCCTGGATGAGGCCTCTGAGGCCCAGAGAAGCTAAGTGATTGGCCCAGGCTCACACAGCTCCGAAGATACAGCCAATTGGAATCAGTGGGTAGGGCCGCTGCAGGGTGGGGTGCTGGATGGCTGTAGGTTTGGCGTGTTCTGGGGGAGGGGGGTCCCCTCGCTCTTCACCCCACCCCCCCCAGCCCCAGGAGCTACTGAAATCAGAGTGTCAGGCTGCTCCCCAGAGCAGCTCCGTTGGCGGCTGCGGTCGGAACAGGGAGGGAAGGTGGGGGCGCAGTATTTCCAGCCTCGTGAGTCACGGATTCCGCTGGGCTATTTGCAGCCCCAACACTCATCAGCGCGGGGCTGGGGCGGGGGGCGGGGCTGACAACCTTCCCCACTCGACCCCCACCTGAGGTCAGGTTCACCTTGGCGAGAAGACCACGTCAGCCCGAGAGCCAGCGCTAGAAGGGGTACTGCCCCAGAGGTGGGTGGGGTGGGGTTGTGTCGCCCATCCCAGGTCACAGTAGGCTGTTCCACGCGTCGGTCGCAGCCACTACACAGGTTCCTGCCGCTGGAAACCGGGTTCTTCTGGTCTAAGGGAGCCCTGGGCTGTCACTCCAGCCAAGGTGACCCTGCTGACCGGGAGGGTGGGGATACGTGGTGGGGGTGGGTGGGGGCAGTCATCCACAAGTCTCTCCTCAGCTCCGCCTGCTGGGGCACCAGGGTTGGTCCACCCTTTGTAGACTAAATATAGATCTGGCTGCAGGTCCCGCCCCCACTGGCGAAGCTTAATTCTGAGAGCCCCATTCCTTGAGTGCCCAGTGTGAGCCAGACACCCTGGCAATCCTGAGGGAAAGATTGTGTTATCGTTTCACAAGGATAAGCCGTGGAGGTTCAGAGGGGTCAAGTAAATGATCTAAAGTCGCCCAGCTTGGACGTGCCATCGCTGCGACTTGAATTCTTGCCTGTGGCTCGGGGAAAGAATGTTGATCTGGGCAGACATGCTCCCCTCGCCCCCAGACACGGAAACCCTTACTTCTTAAGAATATAGAGGGAAGGGGGGATTCCTATGTCTTGTAACTTTGGGGAAAGACCAAGAGAAGCTGAAAAGACAGCCCTCAGAGGCCTACGGAAAGCCAAGCCAGGTACTGCCCCAGGCACCAGGGAATAAGAGGTTCAAAAAGCTTCGGGCTTCTAAAGGCCAAAGACTTTCTCCTACAAGCTATATAGATCCAAGAGTTTAGTCTCAAAAACAGAGCCCTGGCTGGGTGTAGCTTGGTAGAGTGCCTGTCTTTCGAGCTGCGGGTGTGGGGGCGCATGTCTGAAATCCCAGCACCCTGGGACCCAATACAGGAGGATCAGAAGTTCAGAGTTATCCTTGGCTACACAGTTTGAGGCTCGGGTTATAGTATATAGAGCCTCTCTAAAACAAACAAACAAACAAACAAACAAACAGAAGTAGAGTTCCAGGCCTGGTGCCTGCACTCCTTCCAGACTGGCTTCAGCAGATGTCAGCAAATAGCACGTGCCTGGTGCGGAGAAGCTTTTCTTTGCTTGGCCAGCCTATGTCTCGGGGATCCAGTCCAAACTCTAGGTGACAATGAGGCCCAGGCCCAGAGAGGGATGTTGCTCCACCCAAAGTCACACAGTAACAGCGTTCCCATAGTTGAATTATAAGTGTGGACTAAAGATCCCCGAACTCCAACCCCTAGTCTTGCTCTCCTCTACCATACCAGCCCCTTCTTCCTGTGTGTTCTCCGCCTGCTTCCCGGTCACTCGCTCTTGCTCCCAAATCTGGCACAGAAAAGATCAAAGGAGCCTCAGTAAAGAGGGGAAAGGGGGGGGGTCCCTCCTCAGTCCTGGAGGCTGGTCACCTACGGTCAAAAAATCTTGTGGCTCGATGCCTCTACACAGTGTGTCATTGAGCAAGTAGCTTAAGCTCTCTGTGCTCTGAAATGGCTGCAGCCACTCGTAAATAAACACACTGTCCCTAGCCCATCAGGACTTGTTCTTGGACTGATCCGTCCCTCCAAGGAAAAGCAATTGAGGGTGGAGCTTAACCGCTGTGTTGTACTTCCTGGACCCCCTCTGAGAAGATGCATCCTGAGCCCTGGAATGAAGGCAGGAAGCCCCTAGACGCCTTAGGCCCCCCTCAATCTTGAAATTACAGCTGGCCCTTAGCTGGCGCTGTCTGTGAGCTTAAAACTATGTGGAACGTACACGAACAGGTCCATCCATTTCCAAGAAAAGTTTGCAAGTCAAGCAAAGACAGAGCTTATGCACAGAGAACTGTTTCCAAAGAAAAACCCCAGGGGCAGGTAGTTATCAATCTCAGTAGGAAGAAAATGAAAGGCAAGGAAAAAAAATGTGTCGTCTGAGTTAAGCCATCCTGGAGGTCAAACACCTGAGCCTGGGGGAGAGGATGCTTTAGAAGAAAGAGTAAAGAGAGATGGTACAGGGAGGTGGTGCACTCACGCTGTAGGCGGTGTCTGAAAGACAGAGACAAAAAAAAAAAAAAACACTGAAAGCTGGGCCTTTCTGAGTCAGAACTCAAGTCAAAGCTCATGGCGGATCACCGGCGCTGCACTGGAGTCAGAGATGCTAAGGACATCTCACTGAAGACTGGAGGGATAATTAATCTGCCTATCTCTTCAATGTGGCTTAACGCGAGACCAACTTCCTACGTGTGCGGGCTAGGTTTGTGACAGCGTGACACAAGCTACCAGCCTCATTTTGGAGACGAGAATTGCAATTGAGAAAACGCCCCATCATATGGGAGGGCCCAGCTAACTGGACAGGGGCATCCTTGGGCAATCAGACTGAGCCAGCCATGGGGAGCAAGCACCCTTCCGAGGCCTCCTCCTCTGAGGTCCCCAGATGATGGACTATAAAGCTGTGAGATGAAATAAAGTTTTCCTCTCCAAGCTACTTTTGGTTAAGGTGGGGTTTTTTTGTTTTTCCAGACAGGGTTTCTCTGTGTAGCCCTGGCTATCCTGGAACTCACTCTGTAGACCAGGCTTGGTGGCTGTTCTTTTGTTTGTTTTCCCAGACACGGTTTCTCTGCTTAGTTCTGACTCTCCTGGAACCCACTTTGTAGACCAGACCTTCCCCAATCTCAGAGCTCCTCCTGCCTCTGTCTCACGAGTGTTGGGAATAAAGGTGTGCGCCACCACTGCCCAGCAGTTATGGTGTTTTATAACACTATAAACCCCAACTAAGAAAACTCGGTACTGTGTCCCGTGTGGTGAATCTGATTCGGTGGTTTTGGGAGGGTTGTGGAGGTACCTGAAAGTTTGGGCTGGAAGAGCCATGAAATGCTCGACGCTCAGAGGGCTGTTCTGTGGGAGCCTTGAAGATGCTGGAGTAATGCAAAGATAGATTATAAATGACGGACACCTGACCTGTGAAGTTTCAGAGGGAAGTTCTGTGAGTCCCTTAAAGACTCTGGGGGGGGGGGCCTGGAGAGATGGCTCAGAGGTTAAGAGCACTGACTGCTCTTCCAGAGGTCCTGAGGTCAAATCCCAGAAACCACATGGTGGCTCACAACCATCCTTAATGAGATCTGATGCCCTCTTCTGGGGTGTCTGAAGACAGCTACGGTGTACTTATATATAATAAATAAATAAATCTTTATTTATTTTATTTATTTTTTAAAGATTTATTTATTTAAGTAATTATGTAAGT
>NC_034595.1:92364361-92380904 GCF_900095145.1 Mus pahari
GGGGTGCCCTGAGTGGCATGCCACCTACACAGCCGCTAGCTTATACCTACAGCGACAGCTGCCTGTACTGAGAACAAGAGCAGTGCCTGAGCCTCGAACCTTCACCAAGTGGCTAGATTCAGAAAAGTCACCAGACTCGGCATCCACCCTCATTATTCTGTGCCTTAGTGAACAGAGCAAAGGCTTTGCTTTTGGAAACCACAGTCCGGCTGATGATAGGGCGACACCTGCTGGTCGGAGGGAGATGTGCAGCCCCAGGCTTCTCCCCAAGGACCCCTCTCAGCTCTTTCTTAGGGATGCCCAAGAGGAGAGGGCAGAGTGCACCCCACTTTCCCAGTGGGCATGAGTCTTTTATATCACACTATCTTGCTCCTTGGCCTGAGCTAACGGCCAGTCCCTCAGCTTCCTCCACGTCGGCCTGTGCCAGGATTCTAGAGTCCTTTTTCAATTTTGTTTTGTTTTGTTTTTGTTTTGAGACAGGGTTTCTCTGTTCAGCTTTCCCTGATCTGGAACTCAGGCTGTAGAACAGGCTGGCCTCGAACTCAGAGCTCTGCCTGCTTCTGCCTCCCAAGTGCTGGGATTAAAGTAAAGGCATGCGTCACTAAGAGACATTCTTTAAATGATTTTTATTAGTATGCTAGGTAAGAGCTCTACTGCTGGGCTGTATCCAGCACTATCTTGTACCCATTCCATGGAATAGAGAATGAAAGCCCACGGAGGCTAAGGAAAGCCCTTGGAGTTTCACGCAGTCTGATGTGAGATTACCTTCTGTTGAGGAAACAGGCAATAAGTGTGCAGATAACCAAGTGGAGAGAGGAGAGACGTGGAAGAGTTTCATCACACCAGGTCTGGTAGGTCACAGCAGGCATCTGGGTTCTGTTGATGGAATTTCCCAGTACTTGAGAGGCAGAGGCAGGAGGATTTCTGAGTTGGAAACCAGCCTGGTCTACAGATCGAGTTCCAGGACATCCAGGGCTACACAGAGAAACCCTGTCTCGAAAAAAAAAAAGCCACAGCCAAGCATGACAACCCATAAGTAGTCCCAGCACTTGAAAGGTGGCGGTAGAATTGTCCAAGAATGAGACCAGTCTGGTTTAGGTCATGAAATTTGGCCAGTCAGGGATAAGTAGCAAGATTCCATCCCCCCACAAACACCCTAAATAAGTAAATAGCATGGTCATTAAGCAAACTAGTAAATGGTATAGTAGTTTTCATCCTGGAGTTTGGATACCTGTCATTCCACCAGGTCTCCAGGTCACTTGGAACAAAAACAAGCTCATTTTGTCCTGTGCCCCTAGGGGGCAGTGTTAGCCTGCTGTCCTCACCACCTCTGCCTGTGACTTCCTTTTTCTGTCCACTTTTTTTTTTTTTTGGTTTTTTGAGACAGGGTTTCTCTGTGTAGCCTTGGCTGTCCTGGAACTCACTCTGTAGACCAGGCTGCCCTCGAACTCAGAAATCCACCTGCCTCTGCCTCCCGAGTGCTGGGATTAAAGATGTGCGCCACCACGCCCGCCCCTCTGTCCACTTCTTATTTGAGATACCCCAGGCTAAACACAAACTTCCTACGTAGCCAAGGATGACCTTGCATTTCTGATCTTCTTCTTTCTACCTCTGTAGTGCTGGGGTTTCACGCACGCCAGGCAAGCTCCCCACCAATGAAGCTGCACGGCGAGCATTCCTCCTTCATTCCTTTCTTAAAACAGGGTCAGCCTTACTGACCTTGAGGTCCCCATGTAGCTGAGGGTGACTGTGAACCTGTTGGTCCTGCTTTCACCTCCAAATGCTGGGACAACAGGCATGTCACCGTGCCCAGCATGGTGCTCCACTGCCTTTTTGCATATGACTTCCTCACCCTTTAAAAACAGACTCTCAAGTTAGCCCAGGTTGGCCTCAGACTCACTATGTACCTGACTATAACCCTGCCCCATCTCCCAAGTGCTGAGATTATAGGTGTGTGCTGCTGCCGTGCCTGGCTTCTTTGGTACTGGGGACTAAACTCAGTGCTTCCCTATGTACCGGGCAGACTATCGGCTGAGCTACACCCCGGCTCAATCTCCCTCCTTTGAGGATGGAGTCTCACTGAGCCCAGTACTCCTCTCTGCTTTCCCATATCCTTCCAGTCACCTCCGGGACCAGGACCCCACCTGAGCCATGGTGACAGCAACTAATACACTGTCCCTAACCATCACACTGGGACACCCCCAATGCCCCTCCCTGTTTGCTCTGGACTGAGATATCTGTGTGGGGGTAGAGAAGACTCTGTAAAAAGGGAAAGCTTTCTCATTCTGTTTTTCAGGTCATACTACATTACCACAGGACCTGAACGACCAAGTTCTCAGCACAAGGGAGATCTGTCCCAAAGGGACAGAGGCCAGGGAATAAGAGACAAAGACAAGAGATAGAAGACGAGAGAGAAGGGGAAAGGGAAGAAGAGGGAGGAGGGCTATTGGTCTTCGTCTCCCACTTCTACCAACTGAGGACAAAGGACAACCTCTGGATAGAGAAGGCCGATGGAGGAAAATGGAGGTTTATAAAGGTACAAGGAGAAACACTGTGTTAGGATGAGGTGTTTCATTTTAATCAGACATGTTAATTAGGTGAGCCGAAGGGGGCTTTTGATGGCTGGATTTCAGTACTTTGATAGCTGGACTTGGTAGTCACCCTCAGGAGGAGGTAGTGGCTAAATAAGGGGAGAGACCTTGGTGGCTAGCTTTAGGAATGGGGTCTAAGTTTTTAGCAAGGCAGACGGAATGGGAGAGAAAGACAAGGCCTGCCAGAGCCAGGCCTGCCATGTTCAAGGTCAGACTCCCTTCACTCAACCTGCTCAAAAGCATCGTTTTTTATTTATTTGATCACTTGTTCAACCCTTCTCCTCTTCCAAGTTTCAAGAAAACCATGTTGTGGTGGCGGCAGGGGTGGGGGTGGGGTGGCAGCAGTGCCCAGGACACGTAGAAGGGGCTTGGTTGGCCTCGTGCCTGACGCCAGCTGAGAACTTGGCAGAGGAGGAGGAAAAGGACAGAGGCATAACTGGCTCTTACGTTTTTTGGCGCATCTAGTATGTCTTCTTGGCTTCAGGCTCCAAAGACTCCCGCATTCCCAGCCTGTCCCCACCCCCCGGCCCCCTACACGCCCTGCCTAGCCCCGCCCCCACCCCCCTCACCCCCACAGAACCTAGGAAACTACTCCACCTGCCCGCAGAGACAGGTCAGAGCCTTCAGTGAGTGTTTGACCTTCTCCCGGGTTGAATGCTTTTCAGTAGCTCCACGCTCCAAGGAGCTCCCCTTGGCTTCAGGATCATTCTGGGGACCAGGTAGGCTGGCAGGGAGGGGATGTGGAGCCCCGAGAGTCCTCTGTAGGGTGGCAAGGTATCCTTGACTCCATCAAGGGGTCTGCGACTGAGAGGAATGTTCTGAGTCCCAAGCAGCGTGGTTTCTCCACGGAACATAACGAAGGTCTTCATGGGCCCGGCGACACATCCCTGGTTGGCTCTCGATGCGTGGGGTGGCGCTGCGGCGGATGCAGCCAGGGAGACTTGTTTCCCATTTGCACAGTCAATAATGAAAGTGACGTGAGCTGTGGGCACTGCCGTGGGTGCGCAGACCGGCTGGATACCTGAAAGGAAAGGGCCCGAAGCTTGGGTTAGCACGGCCAACCACGCGTGTGTGTAGGCACACATGTGCCGTGGTCTGTATGTGGACAGCAGAGGACACCTCGTGGAGTCTGTTCTCGCCTTCCTCCCCGTGGGTCTAGGGGATTGAACTCGGGTCCTCAGCCTTTGCCCACTGGTTAGCTCCAAGTTTAAACCTTGTGTTCTCCCCTTCTCCCAGGAACCTCCCGCCTAGCCCATGGGTGTGTCTCAGCTTTATCTAGCTTGTGAACTGCCCAGGGAGTATCCTTACTCTCTAGTGCAGGGCCAGGGGGTAGGGAGATGGCTCAGTGGGTCCTTTCAGCGCGAGCACCTCCAGGCCCGGTTTCAGCATAAGTGGTTCTACAGTCCCAGTCCCAGTCCAGTGCTGGGGTCGGGGTGGGCACAGGCAGACTTCCGGAACTTGACGACTGGCTTAGTTAAGTCAGTCAGCTCCAGGTTCAGTGGGAGACCCTGTCTCAAAAGGTATTGTGGAGCCTGGCGGTGGTGGCACGCGACTTTGTGGGTGAGGCTCTGTGAGTTCGAGGCCAGCCTAATCTATGAGTTCCAGGACAGCCAGGGCTACACAAAGAAACCCTGTTTTGGAGAGGAAAAAACCAAAAAGGTATGATGGAGAGGGGGTGGAGAGATGGAGGACAGGGTTCAGCTCCCAGCACCCACATGGTGGCTTATAACCATCTATAACATTGGTTCCAGGGAATACATAGACACAAGGCATGGTACACATATATAGATGTAGGTAGAATAGTTCTATATGAAATAAAATGAATAAAGCTGTATTTTTTTTTTAATTTAAAAAAACTAAAGTAATGCCAGGCAGTGGTGGTGCACGCCTTTAATCCCAGCACTCAGGAGGTAGAGGCAGGCCGATCTCTGAGTTCGAGGTCAGCCTGGTCTACAGAGTGAGTTCCAGGACAGCCAGGGCTACACAGAGAAACCCTGTCTTAAAGAGAAAGAAAAAGTAGAAATGACCGACTTAGATGCTATGCTAGCCCATATAGTGTGCGTGCACACGCATGTGTATACACACACACACACAAAATTGACGTTCTGTCGTGCAGGCGTGTGGACCATACCGGAAATAACAAGGTCTAGATTCAAGAGGGAAGCTGGGGGAACTTAGAGGAGGAATATGAGGTTCAGCATAGGTGCCGGTGGCCTTTAGGGAGCCCCACAGAATCCTCATCCCCCCCCACACACACACACAATAAATAAACTGATATCCTGAGGTAGTGTGCCCGGGGTTCCGTTTTAAGTGCTCTACCATGCTGCCCCAGCGCTGAGCTCAGCACTGGGTAGAAGCAGGAATAAATGAAATAAAGTGGATTTATTCATGAGGAAACACTCAGAGCAGCACGGTCTACTTCCGAAGCCTGTGGGTTTTATTTCCATATCACGCATTTGCTGTGGAGACAGGCTGTCTTAGAGCACATTCCATAGACTGGACAGACTGGCCTTGAATTTCCAGAAATCCTCTCGCCTCTTCCTCCCCGGTTCTGGGGTTCCAAATGCCTGTCATCTGGGGCTGGAGAGATGGCTCAGCAGTTAAGAGCACTGACTGCTCTTCGGAAGGTCCTGAGTTCAAATCCCAGCAACCACATGGTGGCTCACAACCACCCATAATGAGATCTGACGCCCTCTTCTGGTGCGTAGGAAGACAGCTACAGTGTACTTAATTATAATAATAAATAAATCTTTGGGCCAGAGTGAGTGGGCCACCCAGAGCAAGCGGGGTTGACCTGAGCAAGCAGAGGTCCTGAAAAATTCAATTCCCAACAACCACATGAAGGCTCACAACCAGCTACAGTGCACTCACATACATAAAATAAAATAAATAAATTTTTTTTTGGTTTTTCGAGACAGGGTTTTTCTGTATAGCCCTGACTGTCCTGGAACTCACTTTGTAGACCAGGCTGGCCTTGAACTCAGAAATCCACCTGCCTCTGCCTCCCGAGTATTAGGATTAAAGGCGTGCGCCACCACGTCTGGCAGGGTAAATAAATCTTTAAAGTGGCCTTGCTGAGTAAAGATGAGTAAAAATGTTGGAGGCATGTATGACTTACTTCATAGACAAACAAACAAACAAACAAAAAACATACTCCCCAACACACACACATACACACACACACATATACATGCTAAAATAATTTAAACAACAACAAAAAAAGTAACTTCTGTAGTTATGCCAATGATACCCCAGGTCTCTTCCCACTGTGTGAAGTCCACGCCGCAGCCCCCTGCCCTGCTCACTGCCCCTCAGCTGGTCTTTTCCTCAGCGTGGAGCTGCCGCTGCCCCATCTTACCGGAGCTCGTCTCCACACTAAAATCCTTAAGGCTGGCTCTCCAGTTCCTGGGGTCCTTTGAGGAAGCCATGCGCTCCAGTGCTTGTCTGAAAATGTCTTTGGACAGAGGCTTCCAGAATGTATAAGAGCCTTCCTACCCTGGAGCCAAACCCTTCGGGAGCCCTTTGATCGGAAAGGTTATTATAACAACAGCTTGTTGGCTGTAGGAGAGGCTTCCTATCGGGCAGTTGCGATCTTTTCCCAGTGCAGCTCCTTCCTGGAGCCCTTTGGAAGTTCTCAGCCAGGCCTTGGTCCCCCCAGTGCCAGTCATTACCTGGCTGCTTTGGCTTTTATTTATTCACTTTTATTTTATTTAGGGGGAAGGGTCTTTTTGTTTGTTTGTTTGTTTTGTTTTGTTTTGTTTTTGTTTTTGTTTTTTGAGACAGGGTTTCTCTGTATAGCCCTGGCCATCCTGGAACTCACTTTGTAGACCAGGCTGGCCTTGAACTCAGAAATCCGCCTGCCTCTGCCTCCCAAGTGCTGGGATTAAAGGCGTGCGCCACCACGCCGGGAGGAAGGGTCTTAACAGCTGATGTTCTGGAACTTCTCTTGCCTCAACCTCCCAGTGATGGAATAACAGACATGGGCCACCGTGTCTGGCTATGTCACAGTATGTCAACACAAAAGGCGCAGCTCTCTCCTTAATGGGAATAAAAGTTTATTCGGCAGCCATTGTGAGTGATCGTGGCCTGGGAGCGCGGATTTCGGTTACCCTAAATTCCATGATTCAGTGTGGAGGCAATTTCACCAAGTTTCGGGAGTTTTACAGAACAGAGAAAGTCATGAATCAAAGCAAGTTTAAAATATATCGGTGGTGGGGCTGGAGAGATGGCTCAGCAGTTAAGGGTACTGGCTGCTCTTCGAGAGATCCTGAGTTCAATTCCCAGCAACCACATGGTGGCTCACAGCCACCTATAACGTGATCTGATGCCCTCTTCTGGCATGCAGTTGTACATGCAGATAGAGAACTCATACATAAAATAATAAATAAGTGTAAAAATTTAATTAAAATACACTGGTGGCACATTACCAGAGAGATGGAGAAACTTTTCTATAGGCTTAATATGCTATCTGTCATTTTAGCTTTTGGATTGGTGGACACTAGTTGTCTGCTAAATCTATAGATTCTAAAAGGTTTTTTGTCTGTTGTCATAATTTGTTATAGTTCTGACACAGGTTGAAGACTGTTCCAGAGGGCTGGAGTTTAGCCCAATGATAGGGTAATTAACCTCTGGATGGGCAACATTCCAGCATCTCCACTGTGGTGAGATTCTTTTTTTTTTCTTTTTTTATGGTTGTGAGCCATCATGTGGTTGCTGGGAATTTGAATTCCGGACCTCTGCTCACTCCCGGGTCTACCTCCCTTGCTCCAGGTGGCCCAGTGTTGAGATTCTAATCTACTGAACTCTGCATACAGAGTCCTTTCAGGAATTACCATTCACGGTTTCCATTACAGATGGTTGTGAGTTGCCTGGTGGTTGCTGGGAATTGAACTCAGGACCTCTGGAAGGGCAGCAAGTGCTCTTAACCACTGAGCCATCTCTCCAGCCTTGTTGTTACAAGAGTAGCTGTCATTTTAAATGAGGTGTTTTTAAATGAAAGTTCAAAAGGTTGTGAAATGACCCACAGGAGGTAGTTACTGACAACCACGCTGATGAGGCCTAGTGAAATCTGAGTCCCTTTTTCTTGATAGCCACACAAAGAATGGGCTCCAGCCTCTGAAGAGTCTCTTGGCATCAGTGTCCAAGTTCAGAGGTCCAGTATGAGTGAAGGCAAAGCCCACGCAGACCATAACTCACATTAAAGTCAGATGAGGGCCAGAGTGACCTTGAAATGTTCTGTTCATTTCTGGCACAGCATAGTAATGACTTCAGACATAAAATGACAGTTACTTTTGAATGATATATTTTTAGATATTTTCACTTACTTGACTTTTATTGTGGTTAATACATCTACACCATGGTCAAGGCCATGAACATCTCATATGTATTACCAAGGCAGACCTGACCATTGGGAGGATGGAACAGAAGAAGGCTGAGAACTGTCTAGGCAAAATGGAGTCAGGACAAGATAGTGTTAACCTTAGTCATTTCAGATACACAGAAAACATACGGTACATTAGGCACCTGACTGAACACGGGTAAATTACACTCTTGCCTTTTAAACCACATTTAAATCACTTACTCAAGATTTAAGTTATTCTAACAGATCCTTGAACTGGTTTGTTAGAAAAAGCATTCATATTTTGCCAGTGTAAGGCATTAAAAGCAGGACACTTATGACTAAGGAGAAGACACCTGCCAGAGGGTGAACTTACTTCCCTGAGAGAGATTTCAACTGACAAGACGAACTAACACCCAGGCAGGGATGGATTAATGAATGGTACATGTGACCATCTTGGACTGGACTGTTTATTGGCCTTCTATTTAAACTTTGATCTTCCTTCAGGTCCCCAAAGATGAACTCGAGGGGCTTCCTGGATCTCTGTCCCACTTCCCAGTGTGACCCTACTGAATAAATCTTCCTTTGCTTCCCACTTTTAATTTCGTTCTTTTAATTGGCTTGTTGTGGATGTGTGGACAGACCTGGCATGGCGTAAGTTATGATGACCTCCAAGTCACCTGCTAGAAGACAACCTGGGGCACAAAGAGGGCAGGGAGGGGAGCACCCAGCTCCTTAGAGGGGGGTGAGGGTCTTCTTTAAGTGTGGGGGGGAATGGCCATGTTCACTGAGTAGACAGAAGGTCCCACTAAGAATGTCCCTGCCAACCTGCAGACCCCGTGGTTTGGTTCCTGGCCATATAGAAAGGGCTTTGTATGCTTGGTTAGGGCTGTGGACTTGGAGAGATGGTTATCAGGATCCCACAGAGCGGCTCCATCTAATCCTATGAGGCCTGGAATTTGGAAAACTCTCCCTGATGAGAAAGGAAGGTGGGGCCTGCTACAGGAAAACCAGAGAGACAGGAAGAGAACCCCACCTCCCACTGCTGGCTTTGTACAGGACGAGGAAAAAAAAAAACCCACCACACCCTGAGTTACTCCACCTGCGTGAGCTCGCACACTTCTCCAACAGACTCCTCACACCAAGGAGTGGTCGGGTTTGCAGCAGGCACCAGTTGGGTGTTCCGTTCAGAAGATCTGGAGTTAATGGCAGGTCCCATAGGTTGAGGGTTCTACCCCCAAGACGGCTTGACATCCTTCAGATACCAATCTCAAGCCTCAGTTGTTTTTTTGTTTGTTTTTTTAAGATTTATTTATTTTATGTATATGAATATATATGAGCACATTGTCTTCATGCACACCAGAAGAGGGCATCAGATCCCATTGCAGATGGTTGTGAGCCACCGTGTGATTGCTGGGAATTGAACTCAGGACCTCTGGAAGAGCAGTCAGTGCTCTTTTTGTTTGTTTGTTTGTTTTTTGTTTTTCGAGACAGGGTTTCTCTGTATAGCCCTGGCTATCCTGGAACTCACTCTGAAGACCAGGCTGGCCTCGAACTCAGAAATCCACCTGCCTCTGCCTCCCAAGTGCTGGAATTAAAGGCGTGCGCCACCACTGCCCAGCTAAAGTGGGATTCTTACAACTCGGGTGAGGCTAATTTTTTGAGAACAGGGGATAGAGCTCAGGGAGACTTTGTACTGATTTAGCAGGGTGTATCCAACCTATTGCCTGAAGGCTGCACTCACAGTTATTCCTGAGACAATAGATACAAATGGCCCCAATCCAACAGTACTTACTTCAAATGTTAAGGCTCTCTCCACCCAATTATTTATTTATTTATATCACGTAGCTCTCACCCGTGAACTCTGTAGATGATGATGAATAACATCATTTGAAATGTCAAAAGTCAGACATTTGTTTTGCAACACTCTGCCTACTCTAAATACCTCTGAAGTCTACACCTTAAAAGTGTATGTGCGTGAGTTTATGTGCACTACATGTATATAGTTGCCCTTAATAAACTCACGCAGGCGTGTCGATCAGATCATTGTGAGCTGCCAAGTGGGCACTCAGAACTGTTAAATTTCAAACCCAAAGGTGGCCAAGGTGCCTATTTAACATATCAAAGCAGACTTGGATGCCAGGCTCTCCCTGCATTCCTCAGACCCTGTGACAGGAGGTGGCTGGCATGCCCCACCCTCTACCTTCTGAACTCTTCAGTCCACAGACGCTTTTCCCTACGTAATCCAGACATTTTGGTTGCTTGCCTTCTCTTGCTCCTTTTGTACCTTTGGCCTCCTGGTTCCTCCCTCTTCCTCCCCCCTCCCTCTCCCTGAATGGCTCAAAATCAAGACCACACTGGATTCTCGCAGATGTGCCTGCCTCTGGCTATGCCCTCCCTTGTATCTACAATAAACTTTCTCCTCCACCATACCTAGGAGCAGTCATGGCCTTTCCTTTATGCTTGCTTGTTCTCTCTCTCTCTCTCTCTCTCTCTCTCTGCAGTAAGTGCTCTTTTTTTTCTTTTTTTTTTAGGTTTTTTGAGACAGGGTTTCTCTATGTAGCCCTGGCTGTCCTGGAACTCACTTTGTAGACCAGGCTGGCCTTGAACTCAGAAATCCACCTGCCTCTGCCTCCCGAGTGCTGGGATTAAAGGCGTGAGCCACCACGCCCGGCGCAGTAAGTGCTCTTAAACTGCTTAGCTCTCCGGTCTTTTTTTTTCCCCTATTAAAAATTAAATGTGTAGCTAAACTGGCCTTGAGCTCTAAATTGCTGGGTGTGGTGCTGCATGCATTTAATCCCAGCACTCAGAGGCAGACGCAGGTGAAACTGTGTGAGTTCCTGGACAGCCAGGGCTATGTAGAAAGACCTTGTTTCAAAACAAAAAAACAAACAAAAAACCCTCAAAGCTCTCTACACCTGCCTGCCTCAGCCTCCAGATGGTTGGAACTACATTTGTGTGCCACCACACCTGAGGAATCTTGTTTATTGCTGGGCAGGGTGCATGCCTATATTCCCAGTACAGAAGGAGGCCAATCTCTCTCTGAGTTTGAGGCTAGCCTGGTTTACAGAGCAAGTTCTAGGACAGCCAGGACTGCACAGAGAAACCCTGTCTTTGTTATGGGGTCTGCTTAGATTCAACACAACTCAAACAACAGCTCAATGCAGATAATAAAAAATGTAATCAAGCTGGGCGTGGTGGCGCATGCCTTTAATCCCAAGGCAGAGGCAGGCGGATTTCTGAGTTCGAGGCCAGCCTGGTCTACAAAGTGAGTTCCAGGACAGCCAGGGCTATACAGAGAAACCCTGTCTCGAAAAACCAAAAAAAAAAAAAAAAAAATGTAATCAAGCCACTACTTATCTGTCAGACCATAGAGCAGACCAAGGGATGATTAGAACTGTGACCCCCCACTACTCCACACCAAGCCAGAATGTTACAGAGTTTTTAAGCTTGAAAAACCAGGAACATCTGTGGCAAGTCATAGTCACATTTTCCACCAATCAGGACTTAGGGACAGGGAGATTCCTTTCCTGTTTTATCTCTGTCAACTGAAACTGAAAGTAGGTTTTACAGTCCAGCCAGTCAAATCCATTTGTTCTTTTTGGGGTTAGGATCAGTCATGTTCTGGAACAGGCATGTCATTATGTTTTGGGGAACAAACGATAAATAATGGGAGCTGGTCAGCTATTGGGTAGTCCTCATCTCCCCTAGGGCCTGGGAACTAGAACTTAGCTTCACTCTTATCATTAAAATGGAGTCTGAAAACAAAATGGTGGTATTTAAGACAAGATTCCTTTCCTTGTTCCCAATATCTTTTGTTTTATTTATTTTTTTATTTTTTTATTTTTTTGTGTTTCGAGACAGGGTTTCTATGTGTAGCCCTGGCTCTCCTGGAACTCACTCTGTAGACCAGGCTGGCCTTGAGCTCAGAGATCCGCCTGCCTCTGCCTCCCAAGTGCTGGGATTAAAGCCTTGCGCCACTACTGCCCGGCATCTTTTTTTTTTTTTTAATTAAAGATTTAAATTATTTTATGTATATGAATGCACGGTAGCTGTCTTCAGACACACCAGAAGAAGGCATCAGATCCTGTTACAGATGGTTGTCAGCCAGCATGTGGTGGCTGGGAATTGAACGTAGGACCTCTGGAAGGACAGTCAGTGCTCTAAACTGTGGAACCATCTATCCATCTCCCAACTTCTTGAAAAACCAAAAACCAACTAACACAAAAGAAATCTTGCTTGTTAAAGCAGGGAAGACATGTGGGAAGAACAATAAAAGTCAGAATTTTTTTCTTAGTTTAGATGGCTTTATAGCACGGGTTGGCCTTCTTGCATTGCTTTCCTGGCCTCTGCCTCCTACATGTTGAAATTTCTCCTCAGGTGTGTTCCCTGCCCAGCCTTATCCTCTTCTAAATGGCTGTGCCCACACCCTGTGGGTTTTTGCTGGTTTAGTTGCCAAGGGCTCATTCATTTGTTTTGTTGTATTATATAAGATGACTTTTCCTTGGTTAGACACAGTGCTGGCTTCAAAGGATGTTCTAAGACCTTCTCTCCTTGTAGACCTAACTGAAACTGAAGGGTGATGGAGGAGTCTCATGGCATTAGCAGCCTCTCGCTAAGTAACTGCCCTCAATGGGAAGAGGGACGGCCAGCTTCTACTGACAAGGGGTTGGGGTCTCATTGAATTTTAGACTTAGGGACTCGGGACACAAGAGATCTATCTGTTCCACTTAGCCATCTCTATTTCCAGTTCCTAAGCATAAATCTTTGCATTTCCACACCCCTGGCCAGGCTATGAGAATGACCCATGTAGAACTTACACCAGGAATCCTTAGTGTGCGGAATCAGAGAGCTGCCTGTCTCTAGCCCCCGAGTGCCGGGATGAGAGGTGTGCATCACACTCGGCTAAGTCTTTGTTTTTTGAAAAGTTTTCAGTGAAATTATAGATAACAGGTAATAATCTGCAGTCCTGGCATAATGATTGAATACAAACCCACCCCCGGCTGCCAGCCCTGATCTTCTTCAGGCCCTTCCCATATCACTTCCTCCCTGGTAATGGAGCATGCATCCTCAGTCGTGCTGGGTAAATACTTTACCACTGACCTACATCTTTAGCTCTAATCTAACTTCCAACCCCAGGACACTGAAGCCTGAGGTTTCTGTACGATAGGTTGACTGGCCAATAAATCCCTGGGATTACAGACATGCACCACTCCTAGATTTTATTACTTATTGTTTACTTAAATTTATGAGTATTTTGCCTGCATGAAGTATGCATGCCTAATTCTTGCAAATACCGGATGGCATCAGATCTCTTGAAATTGGAGTCACCATGTGGATGCCGGGAATTGAAGCCAAATTCTCTGCAAGAGCAAAAGTGTTCTTAACCTCTGAGCTATCTCTCCTGCCAGCCCCCCAGCTTTTAGTGTGGTTTTCAAGATAGAGCTTGTGTTCTCATACTTGTGTAGCAAGCAAGCACTAGGGTCACTGACCCAGTCAGTAAACAGGGTCTGCAAGAGAGAGTGGGGACAGGGGCAAGAGATGCAAAGAATGGAGACAAGACAGGCTATCTGATCAAGGATCAATTCTCATTCATTGGAAGGCAACTATGGGTATATATGCACTTGCTGGGGAGTGCAGCAGGAGACACTTAACCACAAATGCAGGATATGTAGGAGAAAAACAAGATGTTATCAGAGTGTGTTCAGCTGTGGTGGGCTGCTTGCAAAACATAATGCTAGGAAATCAAGTCTCTTGTCAGGATGGAAAAATACCACCTGTAAGTAAATAGCCCGAGATGGCTTTAGAGATGACAGCTACTTTCTGCAAGGAGTTGGCTCCCAACAGGCCACCGAGTCATTTATTTACCCAGTCCAAGTAGCTGGGTTTGATCCCTAATACTCCAAAACAAACAAACAAACAAAAAACTCCAAAAACAAAAACAAAACAACAACAAAACCATAACAAAAAAACCAAACCAAACAAACAAAAACCCCAAAAAACAAAAACAAAACAAAACAAAAAAACAACAACAACAAAAAAACATAACGGGAATCACAAGTAGGTCCACATCTCTGCTTCGTCACAAAGAGGTGCGACTAATCCTTTTTGCACCGAAGTTTTCACTCCTTCCCAAGAGAGGAGAAAGAACTCGGTTGTATGGTGTGAGCAATGTGACAAGGACCTGTAACTAGCTAAACACAGCGTCCGGTGCACAGCAAGTGCCGCTGCAGCTCTATGGGGAGCGGGAAAATAAGGGTTAAAATGGGTCCAACTCCAGAAGTGCCCTAACGAACTTTCGGCTGGCGCGGCGCATGCGCCTGCCGGCGGTCGCGCACCTCGGACGAGCGAGCGCTGCGCCGGCGACGGAAGTCCCAGCCGGGAAGCCAGCGAGGTCGGTTCCGCCCGGCTCTAACATGGCGGCGCCCTTTGTCTGCTGTGAGGCGCTGCCCCCGGCCTTCTCGCGGCCGTGATGCACCTCCGTCTGTGGCGGGGTTCGGGACATGGCAGGTGAGGCCGGGGCGGCGCCGGCGGCCGGGGAGTCCCGGGAGGCGGGACCCGGGGCGGCGTGGGGGGGACCCGGGCCCGCGGGACGCCGGGACGGTTGCGTGGGGGAGGGGAGGCCCGGGCGGAGGGCGCCGCGGCGCCCCGGGGCGGCGGGAGCGGCCCGGAGGGGTGGCCGTGCACCCGCGCGGCCGACGGGGCGCGAGTCGCCTCCGGGGCTGGGTGACACCGCGGCTGGTGGCATCTCCGCCCCCGCCGCCGGGCTGTCACCGCCCCCTGACCCCGCGCGCCGGCTGCGGCGGGTGGGCGTGCTGCGGCCGCGTGGGGGCGAAGTGCGGGGCGGCGCGGGGCTGCTGGGGGCGACCTGGATGTGTCCCGGACCGGGAGTCGCACTGACCTCCCGTCACAGACCGTTCATTCATTCACTCATCCATCCCTCCATCCCGCTTCCCTCGTTCCTCTCCGCCCCTGACAGATCAGAAGTGCGGGCGGGAGGACTGGGTCCCCGAGCGCGACTAGGGTTCTCAGCTCCAAGCGGAGACTCTCTCCACCCCGGTTTCCTCATCCTTAAAGCAGGGGTTCTAATAAAATCTGTCTTCTGAGACGCGTGATGGGTTACGTGGTATATTGTCCAGGGCCTAGCGTGGCCAGTTAAGAGCGTGAACGCGTGGAAACTCCCTTGCTTTTGTTAAGTGTCATCACCGGCATCACCACTCAGCGCTCAGAGACTCACGTGGGAGAGAGAAACAGGCTTTCCAGATGTCAGTGCGCTGCATGAAGGGAGCCTAACTCGGGGAAACCTTACACAGTCTAGGTGAACTTAGGGAGTCCCAGTGTCCAAGAAAGCTGAGCCGAAAGGGTCCGTGGGGGAGTGAGGCAGAAGGACAGCACATCCTTAGTTGAAGGTGTGTTGTCTGTAAGAATGTTCAAGCTCCTCTTCCTCCGTCAGAGGTGCGTGGTAAAGTCAGCAGGCTCAGCTTTGGGGATGCTCCAAACCTAGTTCAGCACCCTAACTTTTAGGTTAATGGGAAGGCATTTAGGAAGCCAGTTTGTGGACCAGAAAGATCACAGGTTGAGGCAGGCTGAAGAGGCTTAAAGGAGCGGGCCTGAAATCAGTTAGAGATCGCTAGGTGCTGGGGGGTGGTAGCGGTGAAGAACTTCTTTAATCCCGGCATTTGGGAGGCAGAGACAGGTGGATCTCTGAATTCGAGGCCAGCTTGGGGAACAGAGAGAGTTCTAGGACAGCTAGGGCTTCACAGAGGAACTCTGGAGGGAGGGAGGGAGGGAGGGAGGGGGGGAGAGAGAGAGAGAGAGAGAGAGAGAGAGAGAGAGAGAGAGAGAGAGATCGAGTTAAGTATAAGGGTGGTCTTGGGTAATTTTAGGTTAGATGCAGGGTGGGAGGAGATAACTGGGAGGTAGAATTGATAAAACTTGGTGACAACTTGAGTGAGAAGCCAGAGTCATCAGGTTTGTCCCATTCTTCAAGCTGTACCGTGCGTGCTGTGCGTGTAGATCAGTGTAGATCAGAGAGGACAGCTTGATTGGGTTCTCATCTTCTACCAAGTTGAGTCAGAGTCTCTGTCCTTCCTGCTGTGTAGAGTAGCGGGCCGGCTTCCTGCATCCTCCCGAGTGTCCTTCCCTCTGCCTGGCAGCTCTCCCTGGGAGAGCTGAGATCACAGATGTGCCCCACTGCATTGTGGGCTTTGAGGAATCAGACTCAGATTGTCACGCAGACCAGGCTGGCTTTGAATTTACAGAGATCCACCTGCCTGTGCCTCCACACCTAGTGGGAAAGATTTAATTTAGATGGGTAGGGAATGTGTGCTTGAGCAAAGGGAAGCCTGAGGTGGTGTGTGCCTAGACCTCAGCACTAGGGAGGCCAAGACAGAACTGTGGGTATGTAGTTCACCGATGATTCACTGTATAGCCAGAGCCACACTGCAAGCTCTAGGCCAGCCTGAGTTGTAGTGTGAGACCCTGTCTCAAGAAACCCCAAACCCCACCAAAAACATTGACATGAAGCTCTCTGGTGGTGATTTTTTGTTTGTTTGTTTTGTTTTTTTCGAGACAGGGTTTCTCTGTGTAGCCCTGGCTGTCCTGGAACTCACTT
>NC_034595.1:92380915-92382016 GCF_900095145.1 Mus pahari
TCTCTGTGTAGCCCTGGCTGTCCTGGAACTCACTTACCCCCCTGCCTCTGCCTCCCGAGTGCTGGGATTAAAGGGATGCGCCACCACACCCCGTGGCTTCTGGTGGTGATCTTGTGGCTGGCGTCCCGCAGAGGCCACCCGAGTGGGGGTATGCGTTGGGGTGAGTGCCAGTGTTGTGGGCATCTCAGGGACGTCCACACTGCACTGAACTGGTTAAGATCATCAGCTGGGCAGGGCTGTCCCAGGACCAAGTTCCCGAGAGGAGCCCGGGGTCCTGATCATTCTCCTTGTTCCCCAGGCCCAGCACACAGGCTGTTGTACAGAGGGCCAGTACTCATTCATTCACCATCGACTGAGGGCTTGTGCCGGGCTGCATGCTAAGCTCTGTACTTGCCTGACTGATGGATGGGAGGAAGAGCTGACCCTAGAGACTGAGCGGTCCTCTCAGGGCCTAGCTGAGGCAGCTTCTCCGGTGTCTTTGATTCAGGTGATGAGCTGGAGGAGAGGAGCCGAGCTGGAGTCCTACAGGCACACTGTCTTGAGAAGAGAGCCCCCGGCCTTTTGGAGATCTGAGGTATGTGTGTCTGGAACACTGAAGGATGGAAGCTTGCTCCAGGTCGCTATCCACACTCAGCACGGTTCAGATCATCTGTTCAGGACTTTGTTTTGTTTTGTTTTGAGACAGGGTTTCTCTGTGTAGCCCTGGCTGTCCTGGAACTCACTCTGTAGACCAGGCTGGCCTTGAACTCAGAAATCCACCTGCCTCTGCCTCCCGAGTGCTGGGATTAAAAGCGTGCGCCGCCACTGCCCGGCTCTGTTCAGGACTTTTTAAAGTCAGGTGTGGGGTGCACACCTTGGTCTCAGCACTTGGGGATTCAGAGGCAGATGAATCTCTGAATCTTGATCTACAAAGCCAGTCTAGAACAGCCAGGGCTGGTTACATGGCTACATTGAGAAACCTGTCTTGAAAAACCAAAACCAAAACAACTGCACCCCCCCAAAACAAACAAACAAACAAAAAAACCCAAGAAAAATCCTTTTTTTTTTTTTTTAAAGATTTATTTATTTATTTATTTATTTTTGAGACAGGATTTCTCTGTG
>NC_034595.1:92382027-92428401 GCF_900095145.1 Mus pahari
GGTTTGAGCCACCATGTGGTTGCTGGGATTTGAACTCGGCACCTTTGGAAGAGCAGTCGGTGCTCTTACCCGCTGAGCCATCTCACCAGCACCTGGTAGTAGTTTTATTGTGAAATTGTTGATAAAACCTTTCTTTGTTTGTTTGGTTTTTTGTATTTTTGAGACAGGGTTTCTCTTTGTAGCCGTGTCTGTCCTGGAATTCACTCTGTAGACCAAGCTGGCCTTGAACTCAGAAATCCGCTTGCCTCTGCCCCCCCTCGCCCCGCCCCCCAGTGCTGGGATTAAAGGCGTGCGCCACCACGCCCGGCTGCTTTGTTTTTTTTAAATAGAGTCTAAATGGTACTTAACTCTGTCACTCGGGCTAGCTTTGAGCTCAGGGTGATCCTCCTGCCTCTGTCTCCTAAGTTCAGGATTATGGCTTCATCCACTTATTTATTTTTTTCCAGCAAAAACTAAAGTGAAATCCTGGGCATGCTTTTTTTTTTTTTTTTTTTTGAGTCAGGATAGTCCTGGCTGGCTTCACCGTCCTTCATGGAGGGCTGTTGGTGCTTCTCAGGTGCTGGAATTAAAGGTGTGTGTCACCACACCCAGCTTTTATCTTAATTTAAGTAGGTGAAATCTAAAATTTTCTTACAGGGCAGAGGTGTGGCTCTTTGGTAGTGTTGAAGTCCTGTTGAAGTCCCTGGGTTCAAGTCTCTAGTGCTGCCAATGAGGAAAATGTCCTAAGGGTATGGTGGTTAAAATAGAGAGCTATTTTTTTTCCACCCCTTAACTGCCTAGAAATGCCCCTTCTAGAGCTTGCTGAGCAGGCCACTGTCCCATGAGGTGCATCTGGAACAGGATTTCTTTGGCCACGTTTTTTGCTTAAGTGCACTTTTAGTCACGGACAGTGGGAGAGGGGACCTGCCTGATGTCAGAGAGCTGGGCGGAGGCCATGAATGTGTAGACTGAATTAATGCTACTGTCCCTGCTGATAGGGACAGAAAGACGGGTAGTGAGAACTCTGGTGTGTGGCTCTGTCTGGGGGGCCATTGGTGTCATGGTCAGGGCACAGTTTCCCCATCTGTAAGTGGGGCTAAGACCCTCCTGCCCTGGGGTGCTTAGAGACCTGCATGGGGTCTACAGGGTGTGCTGTGGCTACTTAGCAGGTGTCTCTGCTGTCTCCTGCTGCAGGTGCAGGGTGACTCAGCCAGGATTCAAGGAGGACAGCCCAGACAGAACCGGTTGCTGTCCCTCCCCTCGGCAGACCCAGCTGAGTGGCACCTGGAAAGGCGGAACAGTGCTGTGCCTCTCTGTTTTCCCAGGAGTCCCCAGCTTTCTAATCAGTTTGTAGTCTTTGGACCTTGGAGAACATGCCATACCCTGAAAAGTCTGTTGCTGGTCTCTCAAGGAGAGGGTCTTGGCCTACTTCCTTCCATGTGGAAGGCTGTCTTAAACTCCCTTTGGGTGGAGTCCCACTGCTTTCCTAGGGCTTGGGGACTGAGGCAGGCTGGAGTCTTGTGAGTTTGAGGCCAGCCTGGTTTTCATAGTACAGGGAGGAAGCAGAGGATGAGGTTAGAGGGAATGAGGAATGCTGCTCACGTCTGCACAGCCCTGAGACCGGAGGCTCAGTCGCAAGAAGCGAGCCGAGGCAGGTGCAGGCCAGGAGGCAGGCAGGCGCGCCTCATGGTCACGACACACCAGAAGGATCTGCCGTGGAGTGGGTGCCACCACCCACGTCCACTCACAGTCACCCTCCCGTCCATTCCACCCAGCTCAGAGGCCAGAGCTTGAAGAGGGCAGCGTAACTCCATCTCAGCCGGGGCTGAGGCCTCACTCTCCAGTTTGCTGATGCAGTGAGCTCCCCTCATGCTGCAGAACTCTGTTTTAGTATTGGGGGCTGCAGCACTGGGGGCGGAACTCCATGGCCAACTTTATACATTTTAATACTCAGGGTAATAGTGGTTTCTTCAAATCAGGTGTTTTGTTTGTATGTTTGTTTTTTAGTTAGGGTAGCTTAGTAGCCCAGGTTTGCCTCAGACTGTGTAGCTCAGGCTGGCCTCAAAGGCGTGATAGTCCTGCTTCTGGCTCCCTAGTGCTAGGCGTGCCCACCTTTTTGCTGATGCTGCTACACTGTCATGTGGCAGTGGGCAGTGCCCCACTCCCTCCACCTCCCAGTTGCCTCTTTAATATTACTCTTTCTGATTTGCATTCTCCTGATTCTTGGTGCAGTGAGAGCCACACTTAGTGACCCTTGGGGGTCATTTTCCTTCCTGCCTTTCTGAAACATCTGTTTACATTTTATATCCACTGTTCTATTTGCTTGTCTTTTTTAAAGGTTTCTAAACTTCACTGTTATGTATGTGGGGTGTGTGTGTGTGTGTGTGTGTGTAAAGAATGTGATATTTGGGGGACAGCATTACAGAGCGGGGTTTTCTCCTTTGACCTTCCCATGACCTCCCTTTGACCTGTCACAGTGTGACTGCACTCAGGCCCTCAGGGGAGCTGTCTGGCCAGCCCCGTTTGGCTTCTTGATGTTTTGTGGACACTAGCCCACACTCTTCCCAGCTGAGCAGGTGCTCTCCCGGCCACAGAGCCTGTCTGTGGATATTGTGTTGTTTATCTTGGACACTAACCCTTTGCTATTTAGACATGGGAGTGCACTCATGATTTTTGGCCTTTTTTTCATTGGGATGCATGCTTTCCACTTCCATGATAAAAAAAAATTCTTTGTTTCTTTAGATTTTTAAATTTTACATATGGGTGTTTTGCTGGCATGTATATCTGTACCACATGCATGCCTGGTGGAGGTCAAAGAGAGCATCAGATCCCTGGAACTGGAGTTACAGGTGGTGTGGACCACCATGTGGGTGCTGGGAGTCAAACCTAGGCCCTCTGCAAAGAGATTCTATCCACTGAGCCATCTCCAACTGGAAAAGAATTTCCTGGTTTTCATGTAACTCATCAGTGAATTATCTTTGGCACCTATCTTTGGTGCCGGCACTTTCTGCTTAGTTAAAAGAATGGGTGTGGTGCCTTCTGTATCTCAGCCTGAATCCTGGGAGGCTGAGGAGAGATCTTTCAGACCCATGGTGTTTCATGAGACCGTATCCAGGTGAGGGTGAGCTTACTTCATTTCCTCTTTAGTTTTAAAAGCTGTTTCTCCTCTGCTGAGTTTGTTTTCATAGAATTGAACATCCCACTTCACTTTTAGTATATTTATAGTACCTCCCTCTTTCCTTCCCTCCCTCCCTCCCCTCCTCCTCCTCCTCCTCCTCCTCTTCCTCTTCCTCCTCCTCTTTNCCCCCCCCCCCCTCGTAGAGTTTCTCAGTGTAGCCCTGGCTGTCCTGGAACTACAATTTAAAGAGTCCACCTGCCTCTGCTTCCCAAGTGCTGGGATACACCACCGCCGCCCAGCTCAGTTGTCTTTCTTGCCTCTGCCTGACAAATACAGTGGTTACAGGTGTGTGCCCTCATCCCTGGCTGGCTTTGCTTCTTGTTTTTTATTTTATTTTGTGTATATGGGTGTTTCCTCTGCATGTATGACTGGGTACCATGTGTGTTTAGTGCTTATAGAGATCAGAGGACATTGGATTGAAGTTACAAGTGGCTGTAAGCGGCCGTGTCCCAGCTGGTGATTGTACCTGGGTTCTGAAAGCCCCAAGCTGTCTCCCCATGCCCTGGTTTTTGTTGTTGTTTGTTTTGGTATCTCTGAGACAGGGTTTCTCTGCATAGCCCTGGCTGGCCTAGAACTCACGCTGTAGAGCAGGCCGGTGTCCAGGGATCTGCCTGCCTCCTGGGTGCTGGGATTAAAGGCGTCACCACTCTGGCTTCTGGATTTTGTTTTCTGAGGCTGGATTTTGCTGCAGAGACCAGACTGTCCTTGAACTCCTTGTCCTCCTGCCTCAGCGCCAAGCCCTGGCATTACATGTGTACATCACCGTGACCTGGAACTGTTGGCAGCCCTAAGACAATATAAAGTTAAATCAGTCGCTGAGTGCTGGCTCCTCAGGCTGTCCTCACTGTGGCTTCTGGCTTACCTCATGTGCTGGTCGGAGTCACACTCATGAATGGACTCGGTCCTTTAACATTTATTAAGCCTTAACCCTAGAAGGGTCCTTGGCACTCAATCTTTTTTTTTTTTTTTTTGGCCTTGGCACTCAATCTTATGTAGAACAAAAAGAAAGCCCAGGAAGAGTCTGCAGGTGAAGAAGGCGTGTCGCCTGAGGGCCACCAAGTCTCACTCTGCCCTTCTCTCTGGAGATGAGGAGGCGTGGTCTGACCTGGAGCTCCTGACTGCCCAGCCTTCCCTGCCATGTGCTGAGAGAGCAGTGTGCAGGGTGCATGTGTCAGTACATGCTAGTTATATGTAATGTTTTCATTCCTCACCTCATACATGTGCACATTGTGTTCCATCATGTCCCGCCCCTCTCTCCCTCTCCCTCCCCTTCTTCCTAGCCCTGAGTCCTCTGCTTTTATGCCTCTCCCTTCTCCCCCCTTTCATGCCTGCTCCTTCCCTCTCTCCCCTCTTCTTTAACCCAGTGAGTGTAATTAAGGTTGCTTACAGGAACATGGGTGAGGAGTTATTTACAGGTGCATGAACACTTCTTTCTAGGGACCATTATTGTCTTATGACCCTCAGAGGGCTGGCACCTCACAAGCCCCTCCTCTCTCCATCGCAGGATGTTGATGGATTCGGTGGTCACAGTTTTGTGAGCACCGGAGTGCCGGGGCCATGTCATGATCCATAGCCCTCACCCTCCTCAGGCTGTTACATCCCTTCTGTCCTCCCCTCCCCCTAAGGGTGATACAGGTACCCCAGTTATGGCTGACTTTCCTCACTTGGACATATTATGAGTTGCTGGTTGCTGCTGCCCACTCCCAAAGAAATTTCTCTGATGGCAGCACCGATCTTAGTGGCCATGTCTAATCCACTTAGTAGAGTGGCAGCAGCAGAGCAGCTTCCCTCTGACCTCTCCAGCCCCAAGCTTCTGACCAGGATTACAGCACCAGGCAGTGTGTTCCCTTCTGTGAAGCATCTCAGGTCACTCAGGAAGCTTTTGGTTACCCCGCAACAGACTCGCCACTGGTGTGGCAGTGAGGCCCTTGCTGCTTAGTGAGGAATGTATTCCGTAGGGGCGTGCTGAGCACGGCCGGCCGGGGCTGACCGCTCTCCCCAGTCGTCTCCTAGCACCTTCTGACACCACGAGGGTGGGCTAGCCAGCAGGGACAGCAGGGACAGCAGGAGGAGGCTTCCGTCTCAGTCCAGCTTGGTTTCTCCTGTTCTAGAGCCAGAGCACGTGTGAACTTCATCAACAGTATCATACCATTGAGCTTGACTGGGCTGTCATAGCAGTAATGTTCATGCACTCGTTCGTGTGTGTGTGTGTGTGTGTGTGTGTGTGTGTGTGTGTGTGTGAGATGGAATACCATTCAGCTCTAAAGGAAAATGAGATCATAGAATACAGGTGACAGTTGGTCTCCTTTCTCTGTGGGATGGCCATGCTGTGTCTTTTCTCAGTGAAGCCTCTTTGCTTGTGCAAGTCATGTGATTTTCAGAAAGGGGGTGTTGGCATCTTGTTAGTCTCATGCACTGAGGCCTCATGTTGCATCTGGTGGAAGGGGCAAGTCCCTGGGTGGTGGGCCCCTCCCTGCTTTCTGGCTCTGTCGCCGCCCCAGCCTGGTTTTATGTATTTTACTATCATAATGCTGGAGCCCAGGAGCAGCTGTATGAAGTAGAAGCCTTCATTGTTAGCCCCGGTTTAGAGAAAGGAATGGAGGCTAGAGATGTGTGTGCTGCTGCCCAAGGACCAGCTCTGTTTAATTACAAGCCCTGAGCTGCAGCTCCGCCCAGGAGCTGTGGCCCAGCAATGGCCGGCTCTTCTCACAATCAGGGCTGCATCTGTACCTGACGCTGAGGGTCCATTACTCTGGGGACATCCTCTTGAGGGACTTCTGCTCCCAGAATCTTCCTGAGTAACACATCCTTTGTGATTTTTTTTTTTTGTAATTTTCCATGAAATTTCCTATATGAAATGGGTTTTTTCTATTGAGAAATTTTTAGTCACCAGGTCTTACAGAAAGTAGGAAATGGTTTTTGTTGTTGTCTTGACACAGAGCCTCCCAGGATAGCTCAGACTGGCCTTGAACTAACATCATTCCTCTGCCCTGTGCCTCCTGGTGCTCAGATTTACAGGTGTCTTCTACAACAGCCTTGTGGTACCAACCCGGAGTGAGTATCGGGACACACCCTTAATACCTTAAAGGTTTTGTGATGGGAAAGGGCTCTGACTGAGGAAATGCCCAGACTACTCAGGTTGCAGGTGACTGTCCCCACGAGTGCCTTTTGAGAGGAGCGCCTTCTTTGTTTTCTCCTCTTCTCATGAGCCCTGCCAGATGTGGGTGTCTCTCAGAACATGGTTCAGTCACCATGTGACTCAGCAGTAAAGTGCTCAGGACTGTGCTGAACATCGCGAGGGGCCTCGAGCCCCTCAAGGGAGAAGTGCTTCCCTGTTCTGTGGTGTTCTGTGGAGGGCCGGAGACTAAACTCTTCCAGTGTCAGCAGGGGGATGTTAACAGTTTTTCAGGTTCCAGCCATTCAGTTGAAAATTTAATTTGGTCATGTCAGCTTCATTTCTTTTTAAGGCAGGGCCTCTTACAGCCCAGGCTTGCTGCAGACTCTGGACTGACACTCGGGTTTGGACATGGTTGGGGATTGAACCCAGAGCTTTGTGGGTACTACAGAAGCGCTCTGCCAGCTGCCTGAGGCAGCTCCAGCCATCAGTTGGCAGGCTCTGGTCTGCTGACTGTGGACTGCAGAGGATAAGCCATGCCCCAGCTTGGTTGGCACAGCCCAGTCTTTCCCTGCACGTTAATTTCCTCACATTCTTCCCTTGTTCTTTTCTTTTTTAAAGACATTTATATGTTTGTGCGTGTGTGTGTGTGTGTGTGTGTGTGTGTGTGTGTGTGTGTATATGTGTGTGCGTGTGAGTGCGTATGTGTGCTATGATGTACATGCAGGGTTCAGAGGATAATTGGCTGGGGTTGGTTCTGTTGGACCATGTGAGCTGTGGGGGGTGAAACTCAGGTCACCAGGCTGACAGACGCGCCCTTAGCCCCTAGCCATATGCTGGCCTGCTTCTTGTTTTATCCACTGTCCCCTCCTTTAGTACTTAGTTGCCTGATGAGGTTGTGATTTTCCACAGGCTCTTGTTTCTCCTCAGGGAATGTGCCTCCATGCCAGCTTCTCCTGACAGAACTTGTGTGCCTTCCTCTTAACTGCTTCTCCCCTTCACGGCCCACTGCTTTGGCAACAGCTAATTACGTCAGCTCCTACATACGCTGCTGTTGTTTTCTCAAGACAGTCTCTCTGTGTAGCCCTGACTTCCTGTAGCCCTGTCTGTAGACCAGGCTGGCCTCTCTTAACTGGAGCGTGGCTGCCAGCTTGCAGACCACCGCGTCTATGGCCCTCTCTGCGGTGGCTGCTGGCTTTCCTGCTTCACTATTGTCCTTCAGCTGCTACCTGACTCTTTGAGAGTATTACCAGTCGTCAGTTCTCTAAGGCTTTTAAAGAAAAGTGTGTTTAGAAGAATCTTGGGTGTACCTTAATGGGTAAAATGGTTACCATGCACGAAACTTTGAAAGAAAGGGCATTGCCGTCTGCCTGTGGCGCCATACTGGATCCTGGGTCTTGGGTTTGCAGTGATGCAGCTTCCTCTCGCATCTTCTTCCAGGTCTTTGTTGAAATTCCCCTTCCTCAGAAAGCTCCTCCTCATTCCCTCTGACTGTCAGATAGTGGTACCTGACCGCACAGCACTTGATACCGCCTTGCCTGTGGCATCATTGCTGGTTTCTCGGGTGGGAGGCTCAAAGCTCCAGTGTTTCCCTCAGGTGAGCACATAGAGGAGCATGAAGCCACCTGCTTTGTTCTCTGTGCCCAGTCTGCTTTATGAGCTGCGGGGCCACCAGGTGATAACTACAGCGCCGCCCTACCGATCTTTGCCCATCCAGGTCCACAGATTGTTTCTCAAATGCTTATCTTGCTTTTAGTTGTGTTCTGCATTGCTGTAACAGGGTACCTTGGGCTGGGCAAATTAAGCAGGTGTAGTTCTTGTAGTTCTAGAGGTTGGGGCAAACCAGTATCAGGATGCTGGCTTCTCTGCTTGTTAGATGGGAAGAGTAGGAGGCCAAGATCATCCTTGGCTCCATCACAAGTTCAAAGCCAGCCTGAACTCATGTGACTGTGTCTCAAGAAATGAAAGTGAACAAAAAGCCAGCGCCTGCTCTGGTCCCTCTTGATGGCTGTGAGGACGAGTGAGAACCCCCAGTAGATAGCCTGCCCTGGTGGCTCACAGCTGCTGTCCCAGCAATGGGAAATGCAGGAGGAGGTCAGGGTCAGTCTGTGCTGCACAGAGAGTCTGAGCTTGCTCTGTGTTGGCTCAAGAAAGAAAAGGAATTTGCTATTTATTTATTTATTCATTCATTCATTCATTCATTCTTATTTTTTTAAAGATTTATTTGTTTTATGTATATGAGTACACTGTAGCTGTACTGATGGTTGTGAGCCATCATGTGGTTGCTGGGAATTGAATTCAGGACCTCTGCTCACTCCGGCCCTGCTTGCTCTGGTCCAAAGATCTATTTATTATTATTTGTAAGTACAGAATTATTTGTAAGTACACTGTAGCTGTCCTCAGACACATCAGAAGAGGGCGTCAGATCCCATTATGGATGTTTGTGAGCCACCATGTGGTTGCTGGGATTTGAACTCAGGACCTTTGGAAGAGCAGTCAGTGCTTTTAACCACTGAGCCATCTCTCCAGCCCAGAATTTGCTTTTTATAATTACAGAGAACACTACATTAGGTCAGGGTAACACTGTCAGTAGAGGGGTGATGTGTTGGAAGCTGGAGTTCCAAGCAGGCCTGGAAGTTTCTATAAAGCTCTGTATGCTTAGACGAGGAGACTGGGGTCAGGAACTTAGAGCCCTGGGTTTGATCCTAACACTGTCTCCCCTTGTTCACTGAAGAAGGATTATCCTTCTAGATGGATTGTGTGTGTGTGTATACACGTGTAGATCTGTATATCGAGAAAACCTGCTAAAAATGGGAGAAACGGTCTCAATACAAGGCGAGCATTTGCTGGACACCGTGGAGCACTGTGGTAGCAGGCAGATTGCTGATAGTTATTCTCTGCCAGGTTATACATGCAGAGACAGGTTGGTTGGTAGTGGGGCTGGGTGCATAGCTTTCAACCTCCCAGGGAGGCCTTTGTGAACTTCTGCTGCCTTGGCCTGAGTGTACTTATGTCTGTTGAGCCACTTGTCCTTCTGGATGATCAGGAAAGGTGAGCTGCACATGGTGGTGACCTCTCTGTGTGGAAGCTGGAACTGGCCAGTGTGTGGGGAGCCAGAGGAGCTCAGTGTGTGACCGAGCCGACTGCTTTCTGTCCAGGGATGTGGCCCCATCCCTCGTTCTAGTCCTAGTCCAGGCCTGCCAGTGACTTGGATCAGGTCTCAGGGCTTGACAGGCAGGCAGCTTGGCTTTGGGAGGGAGCTCTACATCCCTCCTCCTGGTGCTTCAGCCAGGCAGTTGGCCTCATGGACCAGTGTGGCCTGGGGTTTTAACCGTGCAGTCAGTCTGTGTAAAGTGCCTGTCAGCAGAGACCGTTTACCCCTCACTCGCTCGGCACTCTGTGCAGCATGCCCCCCTTTGTCTCACTGCCGTCGCTGGCATTGTGTTATAGGCATTTTCCATGTTGTGTTTAGAGGGGCGACGGGCTATGATTGGTGGGCCTAGTCACTCAGTGCCCAGGTGAACACATGTAGGGACCTAAAAACGAGTAACTTAGAATATGTCTCTCTGCTTCCTGCCGACAGATGGCTGCTGGGCGCTAAGGGCAGAGCCCCCAGTTTGAGTTGGTGTAATTAACCTTGTAAAGAATTCGAGCCCCTGCTCCACTGGAGACACTCTGGCTCTTGGCAGACAGGGGCAGAGCCTGGACTCAGGTCTGGAGAAATTCTCTGTAGTCTTTGCATTTCTGAGGCAGCAACAGGAAAGCCTGTGTGTGCCCAGAGTGGCTGTGCGCCTAGTGTGCAGGTGAGCAGGGGGTGGTGTTCTGGCTCTGTGACCAGGCAGGCTGCACAACTCAATAAAAGCTATTTCTTCCTCGTCGGAGGAACTAGTTGAGTTGAGCAGAGTGGATCTTCCACTCCAGATCTCTGAACTGAGGAGTGTGTATCTCCAGCCCTCCAGGGTCCCTTTGTCAGGCTAATAGCCCCACTTTAGTCACTACCTGGCCCCTCCCCCGGGGTCTTAGGAAACTGAGCCTCTGACCTTGTGTGATTGGCACTTAGGCTTTGTTTTTTGTTTGTTTTGTTTGAACTTGCTGGGTGTAATGGTAAACACCTTTAACCTAGCACTTGGGAGGCAAAGGCAGGCAGATCGCTGAGCTTTCATGGGGCTTTCAGAAGTGGATGCCTCTAGGGGGGACCACTTACCGAGTTGGGTGCTCTGCTACAGAGTGGGGGCTGCAGAACACAGGGTCATGGTGGACCTGGTACCAGGTGAGCACCCTGGACAAAGGAAGGAGACCGGTGACGGTCTGCCGGGTTCCACGTTTGCACTCGTCGGTCACTCGGGATCCAGCAAACCAAACGTGGGGTGTGGGCTCCCTGTCTGCACTTAGGAGGTGGTTCACTGGCTGTGGAGATGGGGACTAGGGCTCCAGACAGCCCACAGCTTTCCAACCTCAGAAGACCAGGAGCACTCAGGTGTGCGGTGTCCACACCTGCTTTGTGCCTTGGTGTGTGCGGCCTTCATCTCCTGGCACCTCAGGCCTGGGCGTGTGTCTCAGCATCTTATACTCTAAACAGCAACTCTTGAGATTCTCCCTGTACCCTTCAGGTCACCAGTGAGAGTCCATTCTTTCTGGATGGAGGACTTAGAGCAGTGGTTCTCAACCTGTGGGTTAAGACTGCTCGAAGGCCTAATGACTCTTACACAGGGGCCGCCTAAGACAATTGGAAAACAGATATTTGCATTAGGAGTCATGTCAGCAAGAAGATTATAGTTATGAAGAAGTATTGATGAACATGATGTTGTTATAGTGGGGTTAGCACAACATGAGGAACTGTATCACAGAGCTGTAGCATCAAGAAGGTAGTGACCCCTTAGAGAAGGTGCCCAATGGCTTTGCTGTGGGTGTTCTGTGCCTCTCTTGCTTCAGGCTGCCTCTAGCTATGGACATTGGTATTGTCAGGTCCAAAAGCAGTGGCCTTCTTGGGCCTTGGATAATATGGCCAGGTCCTCAGTTTGAACTTGCAGTTGGCCTGATACCACTGCCACACTCCCCGTTAGATACTTCCTCTTAGGCCAGCACATACATAGCCCCATATTTTCTTGTTTGAGATAGTGACTGGCTGGCTCGGACTCCTCATCCTCCTGCATCAGCTTCCTTCTGCTGAGATTGCAGGCACACACTCAGAAGTTTCCAGAAACCACAGGGTGGTAAATGTGCCTGTGCAAGCGTGAGGGGCATGACCTGTGTTGGCTCTCCTCAGACGGCCATCGCAGCTCCAGACTGTAGGCCAGTGATGGCCTGGGAAGGTGGCATCAGGCACAGCCATTGCTGCCGCATCGGGGCACAGTGCCCCAAAGTCACTTGCCTGCTCAGGGGCAGCCTGGTTCCGGAGTGACAGGCTGTTACTGCTCAATGCACTTCGGTCTCACACAGTGCCAGGTTTTTTATTTTTGAAATGTTCCAAAACAAGTTTTTTCTATCAAGAAAAACCCATTTGTTTCCCTAGAAGATTGTTGATCTTGGGAAGATTCTTCAGTGGGGCGATTGAGTATTTATCTCACCTCTGTATAGTTCATAATTGAGGACCAGCCCAGGACCAGCTCTGAAGCCTTGGGACTGGCTATAGGATTTCCCAGCATTAAGGGAGGAGCTCTTGGATCAGGACTCCCTGCTCAGATATCTCTGGAGGCAGTAGACTGGCCTACCTTATGTAGTGCCTGAGAGGGTGGGAGGAGCTGAGCCAGGGTGGGGTGGTAAAGGCGGGGAAGGAGAGAGACAGAGTCAGATCCCCACCCTAAAGAACCCAGCCACCGAGTGCGCAGGGAACTTCCCAGAGCCTGTGGGAGCTCCACAGCTGACGATGGAGGAGCCGCCCGCACTTAGAGCCTTTTATTCTAAGAGGGTGTGTGCTCTTGGGTAACTGCGGTCAACTGGACTGTTGCCTTGCTTCACTTGTTCGCTGTTTTGACCCTTGGCTCCTTACCTAGCGTGTGTTCTGCTGTGGGCAGATATGGGGCTATCTTGATACTTGGCTACCGTGGGGACTTGCTTTGTAGAGTAAGCTTTGGCAATGGCTGGTCCGCCTTGGCTTGCAGTAAGTGTCTGGAGTCATCCGCCCTTTTCCGGTAGAAAAGCCTCTCCCGCGTTTCATTCTCTCTATCTCCTCTGTGAGTCTTACCTGGGCAGTTGGCAGTCGGCAGTGAGCTGGGCTGGCATCCTTTCTCGGGGCTGACAGAAGGTTCTGGCTTTCTGCAGCCATGGATTTCCCCCAGCACAGCCAGCGTGTCTTGGAGCAGCTGAACCAGCAGCGGCAACTGGGCCTTCTCTGTGACTGCACCTTTGTGGTGGACGGCGTTGACTTCAAGGCTCACAAGGCGGTACTGGCAGCTTGCAGCGAGTACTTCAAGATGCTCTTTGTGGACCAGAAGGACGTGGTGCACCTAGACATCAGTAATGCGGCAGGTACCTCAGTGCTGGGGCCTCATCACGCATGGGCAGTGCCAGCAGGCCGTGTCCCACCTGGGCTTGAGCTCTGACCCTGTAGGTACCAAGGCGGGAGGGAGACAGATTGACAGTATGCTTAGGGCATGGAGAGAGGAGGACCAGCCTTGTTAGCAGGGACAGAGTGAGGCAGGCAGGCCAGCCCTAGACCTTCCAGAGTCCTTTCTCTGGCCACATCAGTCCTGGAGCTGACATAGGCTGTGTAAAGAATGAGTAGTTAGCTGGGACACAGGCTTGAGAAGGGGCTGGAATTGAGGGAGGATGGACAAGCCCTACCATCTGTGTTTGAGATGGTCAGGACACGGTACTCTCCCATTTTACAGATGTGGAAACACAGAGCTCAGATGACTGAGGGTTTGGTAGAGCGGGTGATGAGGTCTTGAAGGGAGGGGTGTCCAGTCCCCTTGTGTATCTTTTTAGAAGCTGTCCCCAGCCCAGCAGACAGGTGGTGAGGCTTTGAAGTGGGTGTGACAGCCATCCTGTCCTGACAGGCCTGGGGCAGGTGCTGGAGTTCATGTACACTGCTAAGCTGAACCTTAGCCCTGAGAACGTGGACGATGTTCTGGCCGTGGCCAGCTTCCTCCAGATGCAGGATATCATCACGGCCTGCCACACGCTCAAGTCCCTCGCTGAGCCACCCAGCACCACTGGGGAGAGCGTGGACGCCTCAGCTGTGGAAGGTGAGGTCACTGGCCGGCCGCTCCTGGAAATGGCTTCTGGAGCTCCTGCCTGCCTCTGGGTCTCAGGTTCTTCATTTACCTTGCCTTCATTTCGGGGGTGCTGCTAAGGCATGGCACTTCTAGAAAGGGTCCCCGTGCCTACCCCTTTCTACCTCTGGGCAGCAGCGGGCAGGAGCCACACCTGGGCCACTGAGTGCCCAGAGCTGCTACCTGAGCCTCTTGTAGCTGCCCTTCCAGCTCTCTTGGTGTCCTCTCAGGGCATCCTCAGAAGGCTATAGACTCCGGTCAGGGGTCAGGTCAAGGGTCATGTCCCTCCTGTTGAGCACGGGCCCACACCCAGTGCCCACTGCCCATGTAAGATCCTCTCACTTGTGCTGTGGAGACTGCAGGGCCGTGAGGCGGTCCCTGAACACACTAGAGAAGTACCTAGAGGTCCTGAGGGGACTCAGGAGCCTCCTCATCCCTCTGGCAGATGACACTTGATTATAAATGACAAGTTTGCTGTGTTCTGTCTCCAGGAGGAGACAAGCGAGCCAAAGACGAGAAGGCCGCTGCCACCATGCTGAGCAGGCTGGGCCGAGCAAGAGGCAGCTCCTCCACAGGCCCGGGCAGAGAGCTCAAGGAGGAGCGGGGCGGCCAGGCAGAGAGTGCGTCCAGTGGTGAGTGGTGATCGGGTCTCATGGGCTGGCTACCTGGGAGGAGGTGACTGACAGTTGGAAGGTGGCCCTGCCTGTCACCTGTGCAGCCTGGGCCCCAGGACAGGAAAGGCCTGTGGCTGGGAGGTTGGCAGCGTGCACTCCTGTAAGTTTCTGGCTCATGTCTAGTTCAGACAGTTTGTTCTACAGGACTCGTTCCAGCCACGGAAGAGACCTCTTTGGCCTCTGGACAGAGTCCCAATCCGGCCTCCCGTCCCTCCTCAGGCGCAGAGCAGACAGAGAAGGCAGACGCTCCCCGGGAACCGCCACCTGTGGAGCTCAAGCCGGACCCCACGAGCAGCATGGCAGCTGCAGAAGCAGAAGCCTTGTCAGAGAGCTCAGAGCAAGGTGCCCCTCCCCCAGCCAGGGGCTCGTCTCCCTCCGCACCCTCGTGGGTGACCGCTCTCTTATGTCTCTAGCCTGTCCTCTTAGGTTCATCCTTCACGTCATCTGCTTGCTTCCTTCACTCTTGAGCTGTCTTCGTCGCCCATCCCCATCCCCTGCACGTTCCTGTTGTTGGTGCGGAAGCATCCTGACATAGCCCTGGAGCTTCCCACTCAGCCCTGCGCATGACACATGGTGTGCCGTGTTGCCCAGAAACCTCACACACATTTGCCTGAGGTGGCATACTTTCTAAGTGGCCAATACTAGTGCTGCAGATCCTGGAGTCACTGTCACCTAAAGAAGTGGGGGCGAACTTGGGCCAGACCCAGAAAGTGCTCTGGTCTCAGCCACGTCCTCAGTGCTTGCTCTTTTCTGTGCAGAAATGGAAGTGGAGCCAGCCAGCAAAGGAGAAGATGGACAAGAGGAAGAGGGTGCAGGGCCTGCCACAGTCAAGGAAGAGGGGATGCATCTGGATAATGGGGAGCCTCCTGAGGAGAATGAAGAGTCTGCCGGCACAGATTCTGGGCAGGAGCTTGGCATGGAGGGTCAGAACCTGCGCTCGGGCACCTACGGGGATCGCACTGAGTCCAAGGCTTATGGCTCCATCATCCACAAGTGCGAGGTGCGGGGCCGTGGGCGGTGCCAGCCCTGAGCCTCCAGGGTCCCTGCAGCCCCTCACGCGCCCTTCCTGCTGCGCCTGCAGGACTGCGGGAAGGAGTTCACGCACACAGGGAACTTCAAACGGCACATCCGCATCCACACGGGCGAGAAACCTTTCTCATGCAGGGAGTGCAGCAAGGCTTTCTCGGACCCCGCAGCGTGCAAGGCTCACGAGAAGACACACAGGTACCTGCCTTGTCTCCTCCAGGCTGGGCGCCTGTGTGGGACCCTGAGAGTACCCCTTCCTGTGACCTAGCACCTTCTGACCCACAGCCCGTTGAAACCCTATGGCTGTGAGGAGTGTGGCAAGAGCTACAGGCTCATCAGCCTGCTGAACCTGCACAAGAAGAGGCACTCGGGGGAGGCGCGCTACCGCTGTGGGGACTGTGGCAAGCTCTTCACCACGTCAGGCAACCTCAAGCGCCACCAGCTGGTACACAGTGGCCAGAAACCCTACCAGTGTGACTACTGTGGCCGCTCCTTTTCTGACCCCACCTCCAAGATGCGCCACCTGGAGACTCACGACACCGACAAGGAGCACAAATGTCCTCACTGCGACAAAAAGTTCAACCAGGTGTGCACCCTCCTGAGCCAGCTCCCCAGGGAGAGTCTGTGGACAGGGACTTTCCTAGGACGGTCCCCCGGAGGGCTGTGGTTGCTTTTCCTTCCAGTGCTGAGAGCTCTGCCCCGTGGGGAAACCAGGAAGGCCGTTTTTCCCTTGCTCTCGGGGTTGGGGAAAGCCAGGTTCCAAGGGGACCCTTCTGTCTGCGTGTAGGTGGGGAACCTGAAGGCCCACTTGAAGATCCACATTGCCGATGGCCCTCTCAAGTGCCGGGAGTGTGGGAAGCAGTTCACCACCTCAGGTAGGCCCAGAGCACCCTTCCCAGGCTTGCCCCCGGCCCTCACAGTGCAGCACGCTGGTCTAAACTTTCATCTCCAAAGGGAACCTCAAGCGGCACCTGCGGATCCACAGTGGGGAGAAGCCGTATGTGTGCACCCACTGTCAGCGGCAGTTTGCTGACCCAGGCGCTCTGCAGCGGCACGTACGGATCCACACGGGTGGGTGAGGAGGCTATGTGTGGGGCTGTGGAAGGGGCACGGGGAGCCGAGCAGGTGCTAGTGCCGTGTGCCTCTGCCCCAGGTGAGAAGCCGTGCCAGTGTGTGATATGTGGTAAGGCCTTCACCCAAGCCAGCTCCCTCATCGCCCATGTACGCCAACACACAGGGGAGAAGCCCTATGTCTGTGAACGCTGTGGCAAGAGGTAGGGACCTGCCCCCACCCCAGGGAGAATGAGGACAAATCTCAGGCTGTGTCCCAGAGTGGTGGGGACCTCCAAATCCCTCCACACTGAAGCTCCCATGGGTCAACATGAGCCCCTCATTTGTGACTTTGTAGATTTGTCCAGTCCAGCCAGTTGGCCAACCACATCCGTCACCATGACAACATCCGACCACACAAGTGCAGCGTGTGTAGCAAGGCCTTTGTGAATGTGGGGGACCTGTCCAAGCACATCATCATCCACACTGGTGAGAGCACGTGTGTCCCTGCCTGCCCTGTGTCCCTGCCCAGCCCATCCTGCAGGACCCTGGTGGAGGGTGGAGGTAGGGAGCCCCGTGCCACACTTATTTAGCAGGTAGCCTCGAGGTTCACATGTGGACTCCACCTGCCTTCTGGGAGGAGGGTGCACTCGGGCTTCTGGCGGCTGCCTCAGAGAACTTGCTAGAAAAGCTGGGGCTGCTGGGTACTGGGAGGCCTGCAGGCAGCAGGAGGGTAACTTGCCTCCTTACCAGGAGAGAAGCCTTATTTGTGTGACAAGTGTGGCCGTGGTTTCAACCGGGTAGACAACCTGCGTTCTCATGTAAAGACCGTGCATCAGGGCAAGGCGGGCATCAAGATCCTGGAGCCAGAAGAGGGTGGTGAGGTCAGCGTGGTCACTGTGGACGACATGGTCACATTGGCTACGGAGGCACTGGCAGCGACAGCGGTCACTCAGCTCACAGGTGTGCACTGTGGGCAGGGCGGCAGGCAGAGGGCAGCTATAGCAGCTGGCCTCAGTGGCAGCAGTGGGGTAGCTCTTTGTGGCTTCTGCCTCAGACCCTGCTGACTCTGTCCACAGTGGTACCGGTGGGGGCCGCAGTGACAGCTGACGAGACGGAAGTACTCAAAGCCGAGATCAGCAAAGCTGTCAAGCAAGTGCAGGAAGAAGGTGAGAGGGGCAGTCTGGGGCATAAACGCCAGTGGACCCAAGGTCCTTCCCATCCTGACCACAGCCCCCACCTCCACAGACCCCAACACCCACATCCTCTACGCTTGTGATTCCTGTGGGGACAAGTTCCTGGATGCCAATAGCCTAGCCCAGCATGTTCGGATCCACACGGCCCAGGCACTGGTCATGTTCCAGACAGATGCGGACTTCTACCAGCAGTACGGGCCAGGCAGCACGTGGCCAGCTGGGCAGATGCTGCAGGCTGGAGAGCTGGTCTTCCGTCCTAGGGATGGGACCGAGGGCCAACCCACACTGGCAGAAAGTCCACCTACAGCTCCTGATTGCCTCCCACCTGCCGAGTGAGCAGGTGGCCTCTGACTGTTTATTTAAGGACGGATGGCACGCTAGGACTCGGAATAAATGATTATTTTCTAATGTTGCCTGTGGTCCCTGTGTCACTAGGAGGTGGGGAACAGGCACCTATACAAGTGACTGTAACTCAGGGACCATGCTTCCTGGGATGCCCCGCTGTCCCTCATGCAATTGGAGCTTTGTACTGTCCTAAGCTCTTCAGCCACAGGTGGGGCCCCATGGCTGGCGTGCATCGTGACTCACCCAGGAGGCCGGTACCAGGGTCCAGCCAGAGCAGCCACGCAGGGACAGACCACTGGCTGGCTCCCTGCTTTACCTAGGCCACAGCAGCGCCGTGCTGTGACGGTGCTCACTGCTGCATGCAGTGTGCTACTAGGCTGGCAAGGGGACAGGAAGGGAGGAGGCGCCCCACTGACCTGGGCAGGCCTGCTCTGCAGTCCCAACTGCATCCCCCAGGAAACGTTTAGTGCCTCTGCTGCTTGAGGTAGGTACAGAATTAGCCCCAGGAATAGTGGGCTCCTGGCCACTACAGGGATGGGAGAAGGGATGGGTCCTTGTTCCCAGATGTGGGGTGGGATCTGCTGTGCAAGTCAAGAACCACCTTCACACCTGAGGTGTTTTGTATTTTTTAATAAAGTTTGTAATCCAATGGACACACAGAACAAAACTGCGCTGAGAAAAACAGTTTCATAAATTAATAAGTGTTAGGAAGTCAGGGAGAGGTCCAGGTCACAGAAGAGGGAGTGGAGTGGCCAGGTCTCTTGTACAGGTGCTACGCGAACAGTTCCATGTTGCAGGAGCAGGGCCCGTGCAGTGACGAAGCACACGTATACAAATGAGTGACGGTACAAAGTCTGAGTATGAAAATAAGATTTTCTTTGAAAACACATTTTTGGCACAGATTAAAAAAATGTATGTCAGGGAAATTTGATTTAAGTCAGTATTATATATATTTATATATATTATATATTTATATATACACATCCCAAGTTCTGCATATCCGACCAAGAAAGAAAATCCTTCCGTTCACTGTTACTCAACTGTAAACTGTACATCCGATGAGCTGAAGGTGGTGGTGGTGGCGGCGGTGGCAGGAGAATTAAGAATGACATGTCCGATGAGCAGGGGACGGGACGAGGAGATGGGGCAGACCCCACTGAAATGTTCCCAAGGCTTCAGCACGAGTCCCAAGTCCTGCAGTAGAGTCCACGCGTGCTCACGCACACATGTCCAGAGCATCACAGCCTGTGTTGACTGTGCGAGTCACTAAGTGAGTGCAAAGGCTGTTCTGTTTAACAAGAACAGAAGGATCCCATGGCCCGGGTCCTGTTCTCCAAGTGCGGAGAGAAACCCAGCCCCTAAGGTTTCTGCGTCCATGGGTTGGTGGTCTGTCCTGGGGGAATTTCATGTAAACATCCAAGCAGCACCACCCCCAGAGGAGGTCTATCCACAGAGCTGGGCGGCCGAGGGCGGGGCGGCTGGGGGCGCCTGGCAGCCTGCCCCTCTGCCTGGCTGGGTTGTCCACGGTGTTCTTTTTTTTTTTTTTTTTTTTTTTGCAGCAGAGCCTCAGGAAAATGCCCTGAGGTGGCGACCGTTGAGAGCCTCACACAGAGGCAATGACAATCATGAGGTGAGGAGAGATGTTGGAGATGCTGGCAAGGAGATCAGGGGCCAGCCGGGAGAGGTGACTTTCAGAGAACTCACAGGGTGGGAAGATCTGCAGCACATAGGCGGGCTGGAGGAGGAAGAGGAGGAGAGAAAGTGAGTGGGAACTACTGTCTTCATGACCCTTCCACCATGCTTGTACCTGGTAGGCCTTTCCCACAGGGCATCGGTCAGGGCATGGTGCCATGTCACCAGCTCTATACTCAAGGTCAACACTACACCTCTTGGCTATCCCCTACCTCCTCTCTCCAGAATGGGCAACTGGTGACCATTACCCATGTTACATGCATGCCCACCTCCTTCAGGAACCCCTGGGGTATTCTGGTTAGTACTAGAAATATCCATGCCACCAGCAGACCAGCCCTCCTGCCCTGCCCTAAACTGGTCCTACCTGTGGGGTAGGGATGGGACAATGACCAACCTGATTGGAGCCAGGGTTGGGAACATTGATAATCCCTGCTGCTTGCTTGGCCTGCAGATAAGTGATGAAGGCAGCCTTGAGGGACTCGGTCTGGCTCACCACATCCTCCTGGTCACGGCCACAGGGCAGAGCCAGCAGCAGGCAGTAGTCGGTTTCCACCTGGAGCAGAGGGGAATGGTTAGGAGGTCCTGACTAAACAGCATGTGTCCTAACTAAAGTGCTCTAAGATGGCTGTGTCGCAACACACGTGTGCACCTGCGAGCATATATGTGCACGTGTGAGTGCACACACACGAGGTCTAGAGGTATCTCTCTAGCCAAGCAGAGTTTTGCTTATTGCCCGCCTAGAGTATCACTACCGTGTCGTCCTGTTCCCCTGCCACCTTCCCCTTTGAACTGCATGGGCATTCACCCAGCCCTCGAGTCTTACTGTCATCCTCCTGGCGACCCCTTCCAGCTGTGAGGCCTCTAGTCGCATCCTCTGGGCGATCCGCAGTGGGGGACCACCTTCAGAAAGAGGCAGGGACCGGTGAGCCAGGACATTGTTGCCAGAGACGAAGTGGAGCTGCACAGCAGCCGTGTCGTTCTTGAGGGCCAGCAGGCCCTGCCACACGATGGGGTACTTCTGCTTAGCAGGATAAACAGAGCAGAGACAGGGTCATGGCATGCCCAGCGTGGCCCACAGCAGCCTGTGTTAACACTTAGAACAGAGTCGCTGTGCCAAGAGCAGCCTCTGCCATCTCACCTTCAGCAGCTGAACCATATCCACAGGCCGCTGTGGTGTCACGTGTGGGGTAGAGTCTTGTCTGGGGGCTGGCTGGCCATCAGCGTGAGGCAGAGCCAGTCCAGGTGGGGTGCTTGGGCCTGAGTTTGCAGGAACAAACAATGGCTGCTTCGGGGCAGCCTGAGAGGAAAGAGGGCTTGGGAGGTCCGGCTTCATGGAGACCGCCACAGGGGAGGGGTGGGCTGGCTGGGCTGTTTCCACTGGCGCCCTCTGAACCTGAGCGTGTGGTTCAGATGGTCTGTTTGTGGTGATGGCTGGGAGACGAGTCTGCTCCACCCCTCCTGTCTGCGTCCCCTTTGCTTCTTGGGAGACCTGAGGAATCTTGCCGCTCGGTGGCTGGGCAAGCTGGCTGGGTTGGGAGGGCTGGCGGGGCGGGGCAGGCGGGACAGGCTGCGTGGCCTGCGTAGAGGGGGCAGGCTGTGCAGGCTGCGTGGACTGCAAGGGCTCACCTTCAGGGGGCGCCTGGAGATAGAAAACAGAGGGACAGTCAGAATTGGCAGCACTAAAGCCACTGCTCCCAGACAAGAGCTCCATGGCCCAGAGAGGCCCGTGTGTCTCCCGGGCAGTGGAGCCGGCCTTAGTGATAAGCACCTAACCCGCTTCTCACCCTGCAGGCAGGAGCCCGTGCACAAAGCATGAAGAGTCATATCCAAGAACTGACCCGCTCCTCACTCCGCGTCTATGAAACCCCTCTTTAAACGTCCCGTCTAGCTTGCCTATACCTTGCTCGTGTCCTTAGTGGAGGCTGGGTTTTGACATAGTTTATCCTGCTTGTATGCATGAGTGCATGACGTGAGACACAATGGTGTGACACTGTCCAGGTGGAGGTCACAGGACAGCTGTGGATTGCGTTCTCTCCTTCCACTTTGACGATGGCGGCCAGACCCACACTTAAACATATGCCCTCACCCACTGAGGTACCTTGATAGTCTGCCTGTTTTTCTAAGATTTATCTTATGTTTGTGAGCACAGTCACTCTCTTCAGACACACCAGAAGAAGGCATCGGATCCCATTACAGATGGCTGTGAGCCACCATGTGGTTACTGGTATTTGAACTCGGGACCTCTGGAAGAGCAGTCAGTGCTCTTAACTGCTGAGCCATCTCTCCAGCCCCCAAAACTTATTTTATTTTTTGAGCTCTGCTTGTCTCTTTAAACCACAGTGCCCCCAGGTGTGTACCCCAGGTAGGGAAGAAAGCTGGCTTCCTCACCTGGGCAGAAGTCTTGGTCCTGGAGGCTAGGTTGATGGAGGAGGCGACAGGAAACTGAGTGTGTGTGAGCTGCTGAGCGGGGGCGTGGTAGGTGCGGATGTCACCGTACCTGTACTCTTGGAACAGCTCACCACTGGAGTGCACAATCTGCACCCCGTGGGTTACAACCACAGGTGGAGTCAGAGGTAGCCCCTGGAGCTGGCTGCTGGGGGTGACCGTGAGGATGCGGGCTTCACCATGAGGGGGCGGGGCAGGGGCAGGGACGGGGACAGGGACGGGGACAGGGGCTTGGACTGCTTTGGCATCTGAAGTCTTAACCACTTCCTTCACCAGTTGCTGGGTGGCCTTGTTGGCTGGTGGCACCTTTACCACCCCCTCTGTGGCCCTGGGCTGTTCACTGACAGCAGTCACGTGTGGATGCACCATGATCCGCACATCCCTGGGAACTGTGTATGGGTGCAACCGGTACTCGGACTGCATGACCAGCACTTCCGACTGCACTGGGGCTGCAGCCCGAGCCACAGGGAGGTGATAGTGAACCTCTTCCTCAGGAGGATGCTGTGTGGCCAGAGCAGGCACACCAGTTGTGGCTGGCTGGGGCGTGCCCACACGCTGTGGGGCCCTCGCCTCTATCTGCTGGGGCTGCAGAGGGGCCCGAGGAGAGTGCAGTGTCTCTGGCCGGATGCTGTAGGTGATGCTGGGCAGGGTGGGGGTGCTCATTCTCACCTCTCCCTGGGACAGGTGACCTAGAGACACAGTCTGAGTGATGCTGTGGGGGGGCATGATGACAGACTGCTCTGGGTGTATGCTGGAGATGAACTGCGGCACTGGGATGCCAGCAGCCAACATGACCGTGGCGTTGGTGGAAAGCGCGGTGGAGGTCGTGCTGCTGGGGTGGCATGGCCTAGGGAATGGGCCTGGAGTAGGCCCAGCAGGGCGAGGAGAATGGGTATCCGGTTTGGGGGTTGCCAAGTGGGCGATGGTCCTATCTGCTGGGGTGCTGGGTCCAGAAGGAACATGGTTCACCTCTGCAGGCAGTTTGCTGGGCAGGGCAGGAGGGTGATGGGGAGTGAGGGTGGGCCCCAGGTTAGCTGGCTGAAGGACCTTGGTCTCAATTTTCAGCGTGACAGGGTCAGCGAGCTTCTTGTTCGTGGTGACTATGCTTGGGGTGAGGACAAGCTGGTTGTGGACCAGCACCGGGGGGGTGTTAATGCCCTGGGTGAGAACCTTCACTGTGCCACCCTGGGTGACAGGGGTGGACACTGAGAGGTGAATGGGTTCGGGCTTCTCCAGGGATGGCCGGTCCGTCTTCACAGAGGAGATGACAGGAGAGGCGTTGTATGTCTGGGCAGTCAGGACCAGGGTGGAATGGGCAGCCACGTTGGCAAAGGCTGAAGGGGTCTGAGGGCCTTTGGGTGCAGACTGAGTCGGGGTGACAGAGTCGGCTTTCACTTGGGACTTGGATACTGACTGCTGAAACTCAATGTCCATTGCGCTGGCCGGAGGGATCTGGCTGATCTTAGCACTGATCCGCTGTGGGCCTTCCGTCTTCTGTCCCGAGTAGCTCAGCAGCACGACCCCTTCTGAAGTATTCACACGCAGCCCCGCGCCAGAGCCAGTGTCTGCCGGTCGGTCATCAATCACTGACATGGACCCAGGGTGGAAGCGGCTGTTCTCATTGCTGCTGGCCCTCTGCTTGCCCTTGGCTGCTGGGGCAGTCACTGCACCTGTCACGGCTGCTGTGCCTGTTGTGGCCGTCACGCCACAGGCAGCAGTCACAGGGCCAGGGGCAGCATTCACTGTGCCCACCGTGGCGCCCACCGTGGCACTCACCGGGGTGGTCAGGACATTGACAGGCCCGGTGAGGACATTCACGGGCCCCTTTAGGAGATTCACAGGCCCAGCAGGGGTGCTCACCAAACCTTTCAGGGTGGCTACTGAGCCCTTCACAGGGCCCTTTAAGGCATTCACCGGGACCAGAGAGACATTCACCAGACCAGTCAGGGCACTCACCAGGCCAGTCAGGGTCTGAGGAGCTGGCTTTGCCAACGTTATCTTCTGCGAGTTCTCCAGGTCAATGCTAACAGGCATCCGGCTAATAACAGATGTGATTTTAGGGGCAATGACTGGAGCCACCTTCTCTTTGTCGGCAGCCACTGGAACCTCTGAGGCTTGTGTGTCAGCATTTGGTACTGCAGCTGCTGACACATCTTCTAAGGGAGGATGCTTAGGGTCACACGGAGGGGCCGGCGCCTCCTGCAGACAAGGCGCACTCACGGGTTCTGCAATGGCTGTAGTGACACTTGTGGAAGTAACTCCTGTGGCAGATACATATTTGGGGTCCATGAGGATCTTCCTCAGTGTACTGGAGCTGGTGTCCACATCGGAGGCCTTTGTGTCTGGGGGAAGAGCTGGAGATGGGGTGGACTGAGCCCGAGGCTCTTCCTGTCTTGTGATCCACTCTGTCACCTTAGGGGGGGGACTCTGATGTGGGACTCCCCCAGGAATGACAGGAGGTGGGAGCTTTGCTATGGTCACTAAAGGAATTGTGGGTGGTGGTATGCCTGAGTCACTGGGTGGGGTCACCGGGTCACTTTCGATGATTGAGTGCACCTTGAACCTGGCTTGGGGTTCATCATCCATCAGTGCTGGCTGTGAAAGGGGGGGTAGGTCAGGGGGCGCAGGGACTTTGCACGGAGTCTTTTCTTCAGCACTGACTTCCTGGGACAGACTCTCAGCAGGCGGGGTCTTGCTTGGGTCAGAAGTGCACTCGGCAGGAGGGGAGGGGGGCTTCTCACTCTGGTTTTCTTCCTGGGGAGCCTCTGGGGTTTCAGCAGGGATCTCACTCTGAGTCTGCTCAGCCTCGGAGGCACAAGTCTCTGTGACCGCGACCACTTTCTTGTTGGCATTTCTTTTCCGGCGTCGCGTTGTCTTTTGGCGCCCTTTGTCTTTCCGGGGAGGAGTGACTTCCACTTTAGACCCCTTGGCTTCCTGCACAGAGTCGCCGCTGTTTCCTCTGGTTTCCTTGGTGTCTGCAGAGCCTTCCGGTGGATCCGAGGCACTGACTTGTGGGGCAGGAGATGCTGTTGCTGTCCCTGTCTCCACGATTCCCGACACGGCCTCATGGGGCCCTGGCTCCATTCCTTCCCGTGGATGTGTCTGAGACCCGGGGGGAACAGAGGGAGGGGCGGAGAAGTTCTCTGGCTCTCCAGAGCCGTCACCGATGATGGAGCCAATGGCCGCAGCCAGTTCAGTTTCGCTGGCCTGGTGTGCCGGCTTGTGGCCATGCTCAGGGGCAGGCTCTTGAGATGCTCCCGTGGCCGTGCCCTTGTTGGTGGCAGCAGCGGAGGGCTCGGGGAGCTTTGCGATGTTCTGCACAGCCTGCTCCAGCTCCATCTGCCTAGACAGCTGCGAGCCTTCTGGGGGCGCCGTGGAGGCAGCCGCACTTTCCTCCTTTGCTTCCCTGTCAGGATCGGCTGGATCGGCTGGGTTGTTTGCCAGCTGAGGCGAGGAGCCACTTCCCTTCTGAGGGCTCTCACTCTTCTGAGGAGAGGCTGTCCCAGGCCCGGCTTCCTTGTCTGCCACCTGCCCTGCTGCCCGGGCAGCCATTTCCAGGCTTCTGAGATGTGCGGCTCTGTCCATCCCTGACCTTGTACTCCGAGCCCGGCCCCTCTTTGACTTGTAAGTTTTCTCAGGAGGTTTTCTCTCTAGGACCTCAACTGGGAAGGTGTCAGGTCCACTCTTGTCTGTGCCGGGGTCTCTCCTGTCGCGTTTGGGCTCACTTGCTGCTTCTCTCTCGCCCCTGGACTTAGGGTTACCTTCCCTCGTGCTCGCCTGAGCACTGGCCTCGGCGGCAGCCTCAACCTTCTGCTCATTCCTCCCCCTTTTCCCTTGGGGTCCAGCAGCAGCTGCCAACTTCTGAGACCTCGGTGACCGCCAACCCTCAGCAGGCCTGGGTGTCTCCGCCGGCTCTTTCTTCTCCTGCTCGCCCTCTTCGTCGGCACGCCGGCGGGTCTTGGGAGGCCTTCCCCTCCGAGGGGTGGTGGGAACAACCACCGCCTCCTGCAGCTCCCGCTCCAGCCTCTTTCTTGTCACGCGGGGCTGCTCCGCGGGTTCCTTGGCAGGGGACCGGCTCTCATGGTCTGTCATGGTGGCATAGACACTCCTCACATTCCGGCGCCTGCTCCTGCTGAGGGGCAAGCTAGGCTCAGGGTGCTCCGTGTCTCCCCCAGAGCTTTTCGACGCAGTCCTTGTGATCTTCTCTGCCTCCATCTTTAGTTCCAGCAGCTTCTGTGCTTCTCCACGAGGAGAGCTGGACCTCTTCAGCTTTTCCCGGTCTATCCTCTCACTCTTCCTGGTGACAGGCTTCTCCACGATGCTGGCGGCAGCAGCCTGGACAGACGACTTGGAACGCTTGCTCTTGTTGGTCTTCCTGTCTTTTGCAGCGACTGGAGGATTGGCTTCTACATCTTCAGAAACTGGGGGCTGAACTTCGGACGCGACTCCAGCGTTCTGAGTGGCGTCAGGCTCAATGCTCGGAGCTATGTCTGGCTTCTCCATTTTCTGTTCTTCAGCTTCCTCAGACCTCTGAGTCGGTTTTGAAAGGGGCTGGGGACTGCTAGGTTTCAGGTCTACACTGCTTTCTACCTGGGAAACTGTGGTTCCGGGAGTCAGGGGCTCAGCATCCACACAGGGAATGGCATCAGTAGCCGCACTTTCTTGAGGAGCCGAAGGTGCCACAGCAGTAGTGCTGTCCTGGCCGTCCTCTCCGAGGGGTGGTACATCTACCTGCTTGGGCTGCTCCATGGGTACAGACACAGGCTCAGACACTAGCTTTGTTTCTTCCGAGACAGAAGTGGGCTCCACAGGCTTCTCTCCTGACGGTGAAGGAGCCTCCGCTGCCTCCTCAGCCTTCTCAGGGGCTGAGGGTGCTGGTTCTGGTGTCACGACGGTGTCGGCAGGAAGCCCAGTGCAAACAGGGGCTTTCGGCTCCGGCTCTTTAGTCTCTGCGGCAGGTTCTGGGGTCTTGGGCTGAGTCTCCGGCTCCTCCTGCTTCTCAGCCTCTTTGGGCTTCTGGTCCTTCTCCTTCTCCTTCTGCTGCATCCGTGTCAGCTCCATGAATCTGCTGTGGAACAGAACCACTGGCTCCTGCACCGAGTCACTCATGCTGTTCGCACCCTCGGATGCCTGCCTGCCATACAGCCTCCCGGGAGGGAAGTCCGACTCCTCACTCTTCCTCTCAAGATGCTGCAGCCTCTTGGAGTCTTGCTCAAAGATGGAGCTATGTAAGAACCGAGAGGCAAACAACTCCTGCCTCTCCTGCTCCTCCTCCCTGTGCTCCTCCTTTTTATCATCCACTTTCCCCTCCGAGTCCGTCCTGATTTTCTTCTTCTTCATGTACCAGGACGGAATAGGCCTGGGGGCCGAGTCAACCTTTTCTTTATCTTTGTTGTTTCGAAAATTAGCAAACCGGGAGTCCCAGTCAAGGAAAGACCAATTTTCTTCACGGGACGAAGAGAGGGATTTGGCTCTTTCCAGCAAAGCTTTAGTGTCTGGTGTGATTGTCTTATCCAGTGCAAAAGAGTAAAATTTATTCCTTTCTAAAGAACTAGAGAGTCTTTCATCTCGCTCACGTAGTTTTTGGTCTCTGTCCCTCAATAAAAAAGACAGCCGAGGGCTGTCATAGAAGCTGGAAGCTCTGGGGGACTGGGACCTGTGCTCGGCGTCCTCATCAGAATCAGAGGGCACCTCACCAGGTTCCAGGTCACGCACAGACCTCTTTCGTAGACTGTCTCTCCTAATTACACTGTTTGGGAAACTGACATCAAACCGGCTGGGGTCCTGTTTCATTGGAGGGTCCCACCGGTTTGGTTCCCCTTCAGAATTCAAGACAGACAGTTTGATTTTGGCCGTGTCTGCTGCCTGTTCTCTCTTGCCAGAATCATAAGGATTGCATTTTAATGGATCGTCTCTCACGGCTGCGTTAGGATAGGGGAGGCCTTTCTCATCCCCTTTAGGGGACCCTTTTACTGACATTAGCCTAGGGGAGCCCACGGGATCATTGTCTTCATGGAAGGAACCGTGGCGGACACTCGGAGAACAGCTGGTTCTTTCTGAGTCCTCGCTGATCTGGCGTGAACTTCGGTAGTTTCTCTCTCTTTTGGTACAGATATCGAAATCCATGTGATCCATCCTTCGTTTCTTGCTGGGCGGGGAGTCATCAGTGACATCCTGAGGGGGCTTGCCCACCTCGTGGACAAGGCTGCGCCTTTCGTAGTCATCTACATCTTTCTTCGGACTGCCAAACTTCTCAGCCTTGGCTATCTCCATCTCCATCCGCTGCTTCCGGCGACTCTGCTCCATCTGTTTTCGGTAGCTCTGCGTGTGATCAATGTCAATGCCAAGTTTCTCTTCAGCATTCCCTCCGTGGGGCTTCTCCTGGCCTGCTCTGTGTTCCGCTGGTTCCTCACGAGGCCGGCAGTAGTTTTTCCTCACCTCCTCTTTCTCAGGCCCCTGACTCTCCAGGAGCTGCAGCTGTTTGGGCTGAGGTTTTGAGGGGATGGCTTTTTGGGGCTGGGCTTCTTGAGTCTCCACAGATCCGTGCGTTGGTTCTCCCAGTCCTGAGTGTACGTCTGAGCTGGGCCGAGAGCCAGGCCCTGCGGAGACAGCAGCAGGCTCCTGGCAGTCTTTGGGACTGAGAGCTGAATTAAGTCTTTCCAGCTTAGTTTTTTTTGATTCCCTTTTAAGGATTTCTTTTCTCACAGGCTTTCTTTCAGACTCTCCATCCCTCAGCAAAACACCATCTCTTGATGTGTCAGGCTGCTTCTTTAAAAGCACTCGAGTCTCCTCTGTCTCGGGGCTGGTTTTCTTGATTTCTGGTTTTTGCTTTTCTATTTTCAAGCCAGAATCTGCAAAGCGCCTTTTCCTGGCTTCCAGCTTCTCCAGGTCCAGGGCGCTGAGCTCGGGCGTCTGCTCGGCCTTGAGCTGCTTTCTGAGCTTAGCCCTGCCCTCCTTATCCCCCACCTCCACGTGGCTCGAGAGGACCTTCTCCCTCAGCGCTTTCCCTCGGGCTGGGTCCGACTTGACGGGCTCCCCCTGAGAGGCCTGGGGTTTCTGGTCCAGGGCTGCTGACTTGGCGGCGTCGCGGCCGAGCCTGGCTTTGAGCTTCTCTGGGGGTGGATGCTCGATGACCTTGCCTTCCCTTTCCTTCACTCGGGTCAGAACCACGCAAGGCACGAGCTCCAGGCGGTTCTTGGCTGGCCCTTCCTTGTCAGCCCTGTCTCTGCTGAGTTTGGTGGAGCCCCGCGGTTTCTCGGGGCTCGGCTCTCGGTCATTTTCCTGCTCTGTTTCAGAAGGCTGAGAACTAGGCGAGTGAGCCTTGCCTTTGCGCTTCTGCCTCTCAGGTTTGTCCTTTTCTACTTTCTCCTTGCGGATTACTCGTCTCTCCCTCTCCACCCGCTCAGGATCGAAAGAGCGTTCTTTGTCTGTCTTTTCAGGTTTCGCATAGCGCTCCAGCCGAGCCTTCTCCAGTTTATCATACCGTGGGGGAGACACCGAGCTGCAGCTTCCGCTGCGCTCCGAGGACCGGCGGTACAGCCTCCTCTCAGAGTCACTTGGCAGTCTCTCCGAATGTGCAGGAGATACCCCAGGGCTCTGCGGACGACGCAAGTGCACGGGGCTCTGACTTCGCTCTATGGGCCTCCTCTCGTGGTCGCGGTCGGATTCAAATCTCTCCCGTTCTCGCTCTCGTTCTCTCTGCCTATAGCTGTATTCCCGAATATCCTGTTCATAGGGATCACTCCTATATTCTCTGTATTCTCGAGGCTCGTCATAGTACCGGGACTCATAATACTCCCCTTGGTACGTCTCCCACTCCGAGTAAAACTCTCTTCCCCGAGCTTGGTAGTCTCTCCTGGAGTCCTCAGGGTAGGTGCCTGGAGTGCGAACATTTTCATAGTATGTCCGATCTTGACTGTACTCATAGGACCCTCTTCGTTCCTCTCTGCCAAACATCAGAAAGATTATGTTATTAGCTCCTCTGTCTGCTCCTCACTTCCTGTCCCACCTCTGCAACCCCAGCACTCAAGGGACAGAGGCAGGAGGTCGGCACGTGGGACCTGGCTCAACTGTCCAAGTTCAGGCCAGCCCGCAGTGCACGGTGAAACTCTCACACACGGCAGCTCTGGCACCCTCTAGAGCTTACAGTCACTTGGCCAACCGTAGGTGCTTAGCAGTTGCTCCTAAGCCAAATGAAGCACTGAGGATTTAAAAGCTGGCCACCTAATAAGATTCAAGTGTAAAATGCCAGGTTTTCATTAAGCTCTGGGCCTGCAACTCACTCTGTAGGCCAGGCTGGCTTCCAAGTTACAGAGATCCCCTGCTTCTGCCTCTGGGGCGCTGGGATTAAAGGGAACAGTGACCACATGCCCAGCACTGACAGTTATACAAAAAACTCAATAATCACGAATAAATGACACATATTTAAAGAGACCCACTGCTACCTACCTTTACCTCACTGTGCTAGACTGTATATATGTAGACATTATTACACTGTACATCAAATTTTTTGAGAAGAATGTTTCAAATGTTTAATATCTCAGGGCTAGAGAGGTGGTTTAGAAGTTAAGAGCACTTATTATTCTTGTAAAGGACTCATGTTAGTTCCTAAAAACTACAGGATGTCTCACAACTGTCTACAACTCCAGTTCCAGGGACCCGATGCCTCCTTCTGACACTTCCTGGGGCACCAGAGATACCTGGTGCACAGACACTCACGCATAAAATAAAAATAAGGAACTGGGGAGGGGGAGGGGAGGGAGAGAGTGTTTTTCAGAGGGGAAACCAGGAAAGGGGGTAATTATTTGAAATGTAAATAAAGAAAATATCCAATAAAAAAGAAAAAAATAAGGAACCGGCAGGTAGATCTCTGGGTGGTGGAGGCCAACATAGTCCACAAAACAAACTCCAGGCCAGCCAAGGATATAGAGTGAGATCTTGTCCACCCCCCAAAAAAAAAACAAAAAAACAAAACAAAACAAAAAAACCACCAATGTTTGTTGTTGTTTTTGGTGGTGGTTCAGTTTTTTCAAGACAGGGTTTCTCTGTATAGCCCTGGCTGTCTTGGAACTCACTCTGTAGACCAGGCTGGCCTCAAACTCACTGAGACCTGTCTGCCTCTGCCTCCCGAGTGATTCTATGTTAAAACAGTGTTTTCTCTCCCTCAACCCTGTATAATATACGCAAGTGGCGAAGGCCTGAGGGCGATGTTGGGACTTATCCTCTAAAGCCTTCAGCCTTATCCCTGAGGTCGGCAGCGTCTCCCAACCAGCTAAGCTAGCTCTGGTGATCCCTCTCTGCCTCCCAAGACTAGGGTCACAGGCAGGGGACCATACCCACCGGCATTTATGTGGGCTCTGGGCATCTGTACCCCAGTCTTCCTGCTTGGACTGAGCCATCTGCCCTGCCCTGTTAAAATATTTTTGATACACTGAGTTAACTAGCTCCAGGGTTAGAGATGCCTCGGCAGTTAAAGGCACTTGTTCTTGCAGAGGACCTGGGTTCAATGCCTAGCACCCACGAGACAGCTCGTAACCACGGGTGATTACAACTGCAGGATCCAGGGCTTTACTCTGCCTTAGGTGGATACCAGGCATTCACATGATGCACTGTTCACAAAAAGAATTAAAGACAAAATTACCTTCAACTTTTCTGCTTACCTAAAAAAAAGTTTTTTTCCCTCAAATTGCCAGCTAACAAATTAAGACTGGCTTTGAGTGCTCGGAGACACTCCCTAGAGCCACTTGTCCCGTGTACTAAGAACAGGAGTCACTCAGCGACCAGCCCTTGCCACATGAAACTGAACATGCTCACACAAGAGGGACCGTGATTCCTTCACATCCATTCCCTGAAACACTTCCTGTGTCGTGTGTCTGACGTGTGTGATGTCTGAGGACAACTCTGCAGCCTTGGACCTCCCTTCATCTGGGTTGCAGGGATCAAACCAAGCGCAGGCCCTCATGGCAAGGGTCACATCTGCTGAGCCATCTTACCAGAGAATTTTAAGTGAGAAATGTTCCCAAGTGCCAAACTCCTGAAAGCTAAAACCTAAGGTTTTAAAGCAAAGCATAGTGGTACACACTGTAACTTCAGGAGGTGGAGACAGGGACATGACAAGTTCAAGATCAGCCTATGCTACATGAGAATATGATGGTAATTATACAATTATAAACAAAAGTAAACATCTGTCCACACTACATAGTTACAGATCAACAGTCCTCTAGTGTGTGAGGACAGGCCTGTCATCCTAGCTACCTGGAGGCTGAGGTAGGAGAACCACAGGTTCAACGCCAACCTAGGCTGCAGAGTAAGCTCAAAGCCAACTAACTCAAGGAGACCTGGAGGTGTCACTGGCAGCCATAAGCTTCAATCCTCAATACTACCCACACACAACCAATCAATAATCAATAAAGTAATCAATCATGCTCAGTACCACCCACAAATAAAGTAATCATGCTCTAGTTAACAAGCCAGTGGTGGTAAGCTGTTCCGTCTTGGGTGGGTGAGACTGGTTCCCTCTAGCAAGTATTCTCATCGACTGCACAAACCTGGTCTTCTCCTGGCCTCGCCCTCTGCAGCTCTGACAGCACTTTGGCTGACTGTAACAGACTAACAGTAGTTAAAACAACAGCTCTTTAGCTAGATGTGGCAGTGCATTGGATCCCAGCACTCAGGAGGAAGAGAAAAGCAGGTCCCTGAAACTGAAGCCAGCTTTGTCTACATAGAAACTTCCAGACTAGTAAGGTTTAGTGAGGGTTACAAAGTAAGATACTTTAAAAAAAAAAAAAAAAAAAGGGCTGGTGAGATGGCTCATCGGGTAAGAGCACCCGACTGCTCTTCCGAAGGTCCTGAGTTCAAATCCCAGCAACCACATGGTGGCTCACAACGAGATTTGACTCCCTCTTCTGGAGTGTCTGAAGACAGTTACAGTGTATTTACATATAATAAATAAATAAATCTTAAAAAAAAAAAAAAAGAGCCCAGCAGGGGTGGGGCACGTCTTTAATCCCAGTACTCAGGAGGCAGGCAGGTCTCTGTGAGTTTGAGGTCAGTCTGGTCTATAGAGCAAGTTCCAGGACAGGCAGAGCTACACAAAGAAACCATGTCTACAACTAGACACATACACACACACACACACACACACACACACACACAGTGTTACTAGGCACAGTAGAGTAATTTAATACATAAGACAAGGAAGTACTGCCCTCTGGGGGAGCAGACACAGTGTGTCTATCCTGTCTAATATAAAGTAGAGTGCAACTCCCTTGACTGATTATGACCTGAGCCACACCCTTGTCTTTCCAGTCTATGCTTTTCACAGCCACACACCCGTGGTGAGGGTGCACGCTGCTCACTCCCTCTACACCACATGCCCTGCTTTGTGTGTGCGTGTTCTTATCGCAGGGGAGAGCCAACTGGTGCTAGAGTAAAATGCCCTGTATTTGATCCTTGGCCCAACGAGCAAGACAGAAAAGTAAAGCCATAACTAACCACAAAGGACACCTAACGAGCGACAGCTGAGGCTGGCTTCTCTGCCTGTGATATCCACTCTCAAGAGCATGTATGCACACACACACACACACACACACACACACACACTCCTTAACAACTTATTTTGCTGGGTCTATGAATCTCAATAATTTGAGTGGGGAGCAGAAGAGAACACTGGAATGCACTGAGCATGGTGGATCCATCCCTTACAGAAAGAAGTTCAAGGCTGTTTGCCTTATCACAGAGTAGAGGGAATTCACCCTACTGAAAGGTGATGCCTTGCATGTCACACAAGAACTTTCAGCAGTTAGGCTATGGTGAACTGCTCAGGTTAGAGAGGAAAACCTATCTGACTATGGAGATTCATCCTGAAATCACCCAGGACAGAGTAAAACTCAACGCACTGACAGGTGGGAAGCATGGGCCGATGCTACCCCGTGAGCTCAGTAACAAGTGACGTGACTGAGGGATGCAGGCTTATCTATCTCAGGGGTCCTGAATAAACACCTACCTTCTCTCTGTTAGCATTTCATAGAAGTCTCTCATATCCTGACCAGATTTCTCCATGCAGTGATAAAATGCCAGTTGGCTTTCCCGATTTGCAAAGTCCACCTTTTAAAAAAAAAAAAAGAATTTATAATATAACCCATTACTATAGGATGAACACATGTAGAATAAACATAAACAATATGTAAAAGTATTTAAGAAATTTCAGATTTCAATATTGGAAGTTTTTTCAGACAGGGTTTCTCTGTGTAGCCCTGGCTACCTGGAACTCATTTTGTGGACCAGGCTGGCTTTGAACTCCGAGTTTCTCTGGCCTCTCCTCTGCCTCCTAGAGTTGCTATTAAAGGTGTGCACCACAGGGCCAACCACTAACTCGTCTAATTTGAGGCCCATGCCCGGCCGTGCCTGGAAGAAGAGGAAGCTGAAGCTGGATGGCCTAGAGGGTGGGACCCCACACGGCCCTGCCCCCATAGCAATGGCACCATAGCTAAGGATTTCCTGCTCTACTCTGGATGCAAATCCAGCTGTCCTCAGAGGCTGCCTGTGGCAGCTGACAGGGACAGATCCAGAGACCCACGGCCCACAGCCCGCAAGGCGCTGCAAAGTGCTCTGAGTGCATCCATGTCATGGTCGCAGGCTTGGTGCCTGGGGGCGCCTGACAGTGGGAGTGAGAGTGTCTCTGATGTGAGACTTGTGCCTGGGCTCGGGGTATCCTGTGCCATGCTCAGTGCTGTCACTGGGAGGCCTGCTCTTTCTGTGCGGTGACTGGGTGGGGTGGAGGGAGGGGAAGCTGTGGGAAGGATGTAAAATGTGTGCTCTTCAACGCCCAGCCAATTTTGAAGTTTAAGAGAAGTTTTTTTTTTTTTTAAATATAAGACTCTGAAATTTTATACAAATATTGACAGCTACATTTTAAGGTCCCAGAGCCCAATCAGGAGTGAGAGGGCTGGATTCGATGCAATCTCCAAACCAAGGAGAGGCTGAGGCAGGATGGTAGCGATCATAAGCTTGGGGCCAGCCACACACAGAGTTCGACCTTTCCCTCCCACATGCCCAAGACAGTCAGATAGGCAGTCTATCAACGGGCAATCTGCAGTGCAGGTCAATTTTCAGAATAACCATTACAACAGGACACAGAGGACAACACAACTCCAGTGACAGGCTGCCAAGCATCAATTTTATGTCCTATTGCCAAAATATAACTATATTTTAGTCTAATCATTAGTTCTTAATACATAACTGTGCCAAACAGCCAATGAATAGAAAGCTTTTATAACTAAACATTAACACTAACACACACACACACACACACACACACACACACACACACACACACACACGTGCACGCACGCACGCACGCTGCCACAGGGAGCTTCCTTGACCAGTAAGAACACCCGGCACCCAGGAAAGGAGAAAGTCTTCGAGAAGGGCTTATATTTTGTCCACAAATAGCAAGCATGAAAATTCTAATATTTCCCCTAAACTCCGAGGACAAAGAAAAGCATGTTTTATAAACCACTCCATGCTGGTTATCTACAAAAATAAATGTGGGTAGAGATCTGAACAGATTTTGTTTGTTGCTTCTGTTGCATGTCACCCTATGTTGCTTCTGTTGCATGTCACCCTATGTGGACCTTCACATTAAAGGTATAGGCGCATGCAGCCTCTGGCCTTCATTAGTCACTGTGCACACCTTAATCTTATTCCCGCCAATTTTCCTGCCCTTGGTCTCCTTGACAGCCACCTGTGCATCCTCAATCTCGCTGTAGAGAACCAGAGCCATGCCTTTCAAGCGGTCAAACACCACCTGGAAAAACAAAACAACAACCAATCAGGAGCCTTATCCGCTGGTCCGTGTGTCAGTCCCAACAAAGCTTAAGTCACAAGGATGCTACTAAGAAAAAGTACTGTATTTAGAGTACTCTAGAAAAATGTGGGCTTTTCCAGAAGAGGCATGTCTTAATAAACACACTAAGCTCGGTGTGTAGAGGCATGGGAATCATGACACTGAGGCTCCATATTTATCACACCTTTATCTTTCTATATTTTTACTGTTTTCCTATTGTCTTCACTGTAAGGAGACCGTTCTAGCTAAGGCTCAAAGTAATGGTAAGACCACAGAATGGCCTGAGACCCGTTTCCTGCTGTTTATAGGTGCTACAGGAGCTAATTCTATTGTATGTACTTACACATAGATCAAATCTATGGATAAAACGCACAGACAGAGAGCTTGCCTAGCCCATGCATGACCCAGCGTCCAGTCCCCAGCACCACAACAACCGGGAAGCCTCTGGTCCCATTTTGGTTTGGCTGTAAGTTCTCTCCCCCTCTCTCTACCCCAGCCCTGTGCTGTTATCAATCCACACAGGGTCTTATCTGTAGCACATGGCAGACTTTTGATTGTGGCAATCCTCCTGCCTAAGCCTACCTAATGCCGAGATTACAGCCATGACCCACCATGTCTGGCTATGAGACTGGCCTGTGCTGGGATTAAAGGAGTGCGCCACCACGCCCGGCTGATGGGAATTGAACTTAGGACCTCTGGAAGAACAGTCAGTGCTCTTAACTGCTGAGCCATCTCCTCAGCCCCTAAAATCCTATTTTACTTAACTGTATATAAAGGAGTCCAAGACTTTCCTAGGATCTTGCCTGTTTGGGAAACAGCTTCACTGTTAATGATTGCAATGCTAGTGACTAAACCCAGAGCCTGACCCAACGGACCATAAATCTAAATGTATTTTTTTAAAAAAGGTATGCATGTGTCCCCATACGCATGTGCACGTGTGTGCAGGTGCCTGCAGAGCCCAAGAGCGTGTTGGATCTCTGGAGCTGGAGTCATAAACAGGGCTGAGTCCCCGGCCTGAGTACTGGGAACTGAATCTGGGGCCTTTGCAAAGCAGTAAGCACTTGTAAGCACTGGGCATCTCTGCAGACCTACTGAAGAGCATTTTAAGACACACAATATTAAAGAAAAGGAAACGTCAACAACAGAAAGACAAACCGAAGGACAGAATATTAAGAAAACGAAGTCAAAAGCAAGCGCCTACCTTTACCACGGGCCCGTATCGGCAGAAATGCCGAGTTAAATACTGATCAGACACATTTGAAGAAAGCCCATCTAACCACACACAGTTGGTAGGCATGCTTTTTCCAAAACCCAGCTGAAATTAAAAGGGAAAATTCTATCACCACAGATCACAATTACAATCCAATCACCAAGTTTTCAAAAAAGCTAGACTTCTATAGAAATGCTGAGTCAGTTGTGTGTGCGTGCATGCTGTAACTGGGTTACTGAGCCAAGGAGCTCACACATGCTAGCACGTGTCACCTGCCAACGAGCCACACCCTCAAGTGTTCAAATAATGTGTACATGTAACTGTCCTTCTACAGCCCGAAAACAGTACGGCCCTACAGTTCTAAAGCAAATCAAACAGCAACCACCCCCCCGAGTCCTGCAGCCGCTCACCTTGAGGCGGTTATTTCCAAGGTACTCTCCATCCATCTTCTTGATGGCCTTACACACACTAGCGATGTCACAGTACTGCAGGAACGCATACTGAGGCACTCCGTTCACCTTCTTAATATCAATGTCCTGAAAGAGCCAACCAGGATCACTTAGCAATGTGGCAACAAGAAGCCAAGGAGAATGATCACAAGCTGGATTCTCGGTAACTTCTTAGATGGACCATGTATGCAAACACACTGTAAACTGCAGGTGTAAAGACCGCATTTAACGAAAGCAATCCCACATACGGCTCCTGGAGAGAAGCAAGCGTGTGCAACTCAAAAAATTTCAAATCCAGGGCAAAAAGAAATTCTTAACAAAGAAAAGGTTACCTACTTAGTGAAATACTTAGAGGTAATTCCCTTTGGCATTGTCAAAAAAAGCTTTAGTAGAGCCAAACCCTTTAATACAATACCTGAGCTGGGCATGGCGGCACTCACCTTTAATCCCAGCACTCAGGAAGCAGAGGCAGGCAAATCACTGTGAGTTGGAGGCCAGCCTGGTCTACAGAATGAGTTCCAGGTTGGCCAGGGCTACACAGAGAAACCCTGTCTCGAAAAATACAAAACAAAACAAAGAAAAGAAAGAGAAAGAAAACAAAGTGAGCAGCACATGCTGTCGTCCCAGAACTCGGAAGGCCGGAGCTACTGGATGCTCAAGGCCATCTCTGCCATTCAAGGGCCGAGAGGGATACAGGGGGACCAAGCTCTCACTTTTTCTCAAAGGTTTGTTAATTGTTATTTTATGTGTTATGGGTGTTTTGTCTGCATGTGTGTTTGTGCAGCACATGTGTTAAGTGCCTGCACAGGCCACTGGCTCCTAGGGGAACTGTAATTATAGAGGGTTGTGAGCCACCAGGTAGGTACAGAAAATGTAAACTGGGCCATCTGCAAGCACAGCCAGTGCTCTTCGTCACATCTCCAGCCTCCCTTCTTCAAAAACAAAAACAAACAAACAAAACACCAAATAACGATTTTGAAAAGCCACTTGAAATTATAAAAGTATTTATTTCTTTTTGGGAAAGAGTCTATGGCCGGAAAGAGAGCTCAGTGGTTAAGAGAGGAGCTGAGTTCGGCTCCCAGCGCCCACTTCTGGCCGCTCCTGACCACCCTAACTCCAGCTCCAAAGGTCTCTGACACCCCTGGCCTCAGTGGCACAACACACAGACAGACATAACTACGTGTCACAAATACAAACCAAATTAACCTCAAAACCTGTGCCTAGCTACCCTAGAACTCACTCTGTAGACCAGGAGGGCCTACACAGCAAGATACCTCAAACTTTTTAAAAGGGGCTGGAGAGACGGCTTGGTGTTTAAGAGCACTGGCTGCTCTGGTAGAGAACCCGAGTTCAGTTTCTAGTATGTACCTGGCAGCTCCAGATCACCTGGGAATCCAGTTCCAGGAGTCCAGTGCCCTCTTCTGACCTCTACAGTGCACAGACACATCATGTACGGACATATATACAGGCAAAGCACTCACACACATACTCCTTCCCCACCTCCCCCATGGGAGAAAAGCAGGTTTCACACCCCAACTCCCAATACTGCAGAGGCTGAGCAGAGACTATCAGTTCAAGGTAAGCTTAGAGGACAAAAGAGCAGAGCACGGGGGAAATCTGAATTCATCCTTAAATATCACATACCCACATCCACTCTGTGCCCTATGCTTAAGTTCCACAGGGATCTATGGCATTTTATCGCTAAAGCAACATACCACAATTTCTCCAAAGCGCTGAAAAATGTTTCGAAGGTCATGGTAAGTAGTCGTTTTTTCAAGGTTCCCAATAAAAAGAGTTCTCGTTGCTTTGGGGTGAAATTCATCTATCCTCTCGTCCAAGGGCCGAAACTCATTTTCACTCTCTGTTTCTGTGAGTGGACGGGGCAGAGCAGAACAGCGTGCTTTAATACACTCTCCAATACACAACTGGCAAACGACCTCATTCTGCACTTGGTGGACAAGCATGTACCCTCTGCAGTCAGGAAACAACGCTGACAGGCCTGGAGTGGCTGCACAGCCAGCACTGTTTCAGAAGACAAGGAACATGCACACACTGAACACTTCCCTCTCACACAGAGGAAATTCATGAGAAAGGGTTTTGTTTGTTCAGGTTTGTTTTGAAACAGGCTCCCACCATGTCTTAAGTGGCCTTCAACATACAGATAATTCTGTGAGTTGTATGTAGACCAGACAGGCCTTCCTTGAACTCAAAGATATATTATCTGTCTGCCTCTGCCTTCTGAGTGCTGGGATTAAAAGTGTGCAACACCATGACCAGGGCTACATTCATCATTACAGTGTACGTACATAATGTGAGTGTGGGGACATGTGAATGGAGGTCAATGGACTATTCATCAGTGGGTTCTCTCATTCACCTCTACTAGGGCCCCAGGGGTAGACTCAGGTCACCAAACAAATGTATTTTGCCCTCTGTTCTGGAGGGAGGTAGGGAGGGAGGGAGGGAGGGAGGGAGGGAGGGAGGGAGAGGGAGAGAGGGAGAGAGGGAGAGAGGGAGAGAGGGAGAGAGGGAGAGAGAATGAGAGAATGAGAGAATGAGAGAATGAGAGAATGAGAGAATGAGAGAATATGAATATGAAACTATAATTTGGTTAGGCGTGGTAACACACACCTGTAATTCTAGCATTTAGAAGGCAGACCAGGAGAGTTGAGAGTTCAAAGCCAGCCTGTGCCATAGAGAGTTCCAGGCAACTGTGTGCTATACAGGGCAACCCTATCTCAACAATACAAAACAAACAAACAAACAACCTACAAATACTCTATAATCTACAATGAAATTCAGCTTAGCAGTAACAGCTTCAATTCATTGGCTAGTTTCATTTACTTTCGAGATTTTAATGATACATTCCATGTACTCTACATTAATGTAGTAATTCAAATGTCTAAATCAAGACTTCTGGGGGGTGTGAAGATGGCTCTGTAGTCAGGCACTGGCTGCTCTTGCAAAGGACCCAGGTTCAATTCCCAGCACCCAGTTCCAAAGGATCCAACACCTAGTTTCCATGACTACCAGGCACACACATGTACACAGACATATATGCAGGCACAAGACCCATACAAATACTATCCTGAAATAATTAATTTACAAAGACTTTCAGCTGTAAGAGTAACCATGTAGAAAGTGACTCGATTAACGTGTGGGCTCTCTTTGGTGTTATGCGGTTCCTAACAACTTGTGTAAGGTTTCTTTCCATTTTGTTTTATAATGAAAAGCCTTGCTCCAACATCTAAAGTAATCACAGCTTTGTTAGAGCTCCACTTATTAATGCAGATGCAGACACTCAAAGCTTTGACAGTTACAGCTCAGCACTACATGTTCTCTACTTATAAAAACGTAAAACAAAGCTGGACGTGATGGCGAACGCCTGCAACCCAGCTTAGGAGGCAGAGGGAGGTGGATCTCTGAAAACAGAGAAACCCTGTCTTCAAAAAACAAAACAAAAAATAAGATATGTAGACAAGCTGAGGATATAGCTCAGAAGTAGAGCACTGTGTGGCGTGTACAAAACTCTGAGCTCAATCCTAACTCTTACATACATAGGCATGCATACACGCAATGAAGCCAGGCACAGGAGACACACTCCTGTAATTCCAGCAGGTAGAGGCAGAGGAATAGAGTCTGAAGCTAGTCTTTGCTACAAAGCAAATTCAAGGCTAGCCTGGGCTTCATGAAACCCTGTCTTAAACAAACAAAAGATGAACTGAGCATGGTGGTCTCCATCTCTAACCAGCACTTGGGAACTGTAAGCAACAGATGCTGACTTTAAGGTTGGCCTGCTTTAAATAATAAAACTGTCTCAAAAGAATGAGTAACAACCCAACTGTTTTTGAATGCTACACACTAAGATTAGAAGGCCTTCTACTAGAAGGCCTTCTACACTAACCATCTTAAACTATCCTTACAAGCTTAAAGATTGCCATCTTACATGGATGCCCCTGAATTATATCTTCATTAGTTAACAACTAACTGATGATTGCTTAAGACCTACATGGTTAGGTACACACTGAGTATTTCTCAAGAGCTGTATAATGTCTGCAGCAATCCAAGGAGAACCCCTGATACCTGTGGTGATGCTCACTTGTAACCTAGCACTCCAAAGGCTGAGGCAGGAGGACTACCTTAAGTTCAAGGGAATTCTGGACTACACAGTGAGTTCTAGACTAGCCTGTGCTACACAGTGAGACTCTGTCTCAAGAAAACAAAATAGTAAAGAGCTCGTGATCTATTCTTAGTTGAGTATAATTTGGGGCAGCATGTATACAACTCAGTGGGTAAAGGGACAAGGAATGCCCTCTGGATTCTGGTATGATGTGTCATCTGACACCTGAGAGGACCTTAGAACTACGTGGCTGTGTGGTGACGACTTTCTAAAGTAGGGTAACAGGTGGGGAGGTGACCCTAAATGTGGGTGGCAACTGCGTTCAGGCGCTGATGCAAATGAACAGCCACCTCCAGCTCCCAACTGCCTCTTCCAGACCCTGAGACGGACACCAGAACTGTGAGCCAGAGCAAACCCTTTCTCTCTTATGTCACCTTCACCAGCAATGACTACAGTAGCAATATTCCCAAATGCCATTTTAAAATGTCATTATAAAATTACTAGATATAAATGTAACTTTACAATACCCACTTTGCCAATATTATGCTGGACTTAATGTAAGAATTATTTACATATTCATATGAACAGTATATATTCTTTTTTATCAAATAAGATGAACAGTCTAAGATTTACCATAGAAATGGGGCTATACATTCTATTCAAAGTCTTAGTTCACTTTTCTCAGAGTCACAAACTCACTGCCTAATCCTTTAAACTGCTCACAGTCTATTTAAACATTCAAATTCTGAATCAGGTAAGCTATGGTGAGGCCACTCGGCTTTAAAACAAGCCACTACATGTTTTCTGAAAGGGACAAAAACTGACCAGAGCCATGGAAGAGACCTCCAGCCTTACAGGCGGGGGCTTACAGCGGGCCAAGCTAACACAAGTGTTTCCTTTTCGTTCTCAGGGGTCGGCCACATCCACTCCCACTGTCCTCATGTCTCAAAAGACAGGCCTGCGTCTGCTCTGAGACATTAACAAGCAGGTAACAAGCAGGAGTGCTTAGCTGCGTGCACCTTCTGTCCTCTAACTAAACACTAATCTCATGTCACGACCCTGAAGAAAGACTGGGTGTTGGGGTACCCGTGGTCTCCGCGATGCAGCCATTGAGTACTGCGCTGTCTCCCTTCTCTGCCTTTCACTTCTTTTTAACGTTTTCGTCGTTTATATGTGTGAATGTATGCCACGTGTACGCGGTGCCCAGAGACCAGAAGAGGGTGCAGATGCCTGCAAATGGAGTCGCAGGCGGTTGGGAGCTGCCTCATATGGGTACTTCGAATCAATCCCAGTGTCTCTGCGAGAGCAGTGAGTGCGGGCTCTCACACTGAGCACCCTCGGCTGTTCACTTTCACACTAACTCAAGTCCCGAGGATGATGGCTGAGCCTAGCTTAAGGCAGCCTCCAGGGTCCAGGCTCTGATCCAGTAACGAGACAATCCAAAATCTGTAATAGTCACCTAAAATAGCAGATTTAATTTATGCTGGACAAAATGCAAATGTCTCCCTCAAATGATATTAACATGTAGGCTAATTCTGGTCTCACTCTTACACATCAATCACTCCCATCCTTTCGGGAAGGCTGAGTCCCGTGTGGCCGGAGCTGCAATCAGACCCTGAAAGGGACAAGTATCTCCACGGCAAAAGCACAACTCAGTGCCCCACCCAGTGACTGACCACTCAGCTACCCTTTAAAAACCAGGACACTGGGCCAGGACATTAAGAAACGAAAGCAGACAGCGCCAAGCCCTAAATACCATTCACAGCCCGCCGTGGGCAGCGTGCTGTTCTGACTGAAAGCCAACTCTGCGACCTCACCTGGTCCTACCCACGCAGTCACCTCGATCTGCATGCCGAAGAAGAGCTTCCCCTTGGATGCTGTCAGCGCTTTTTCTTGGTCCTCTTGCTGCCGGAAGAACACCAGGCCGTACCTCTCCTCGGAGGCCCCGTGGGTCTGCACTGACGTCACCTTGCCAAACTTCTTAAACTCGTGGAAAAGGCCGTCTTTAAGGCTCGTATCTACAGAGCCAAACAAGACAAGCATATTCTTCTCATGGTGCCTGCAACCCCAGAGCAAAGTGCTTCCCCCAAACCAAAATATTTAATCTAGAAAAATATCTACTTCAAAAGCAAACCATGTTCTGACTGTATCCGTGATATTCATGTACGTGTGTGTGTGTGTGTGTGTGTGTGTGTGTGATCCCCATAAATAAAACACTATAGTTCCCGTGCCTGCCTGCTTTTCTGAGTTTCAACTCTAAAGCCCAATTGCTGCTTCTGTCTATCTTGCTGCATACAATGAGAATCCTAAGCCTGATGTCCCTGAGCCTTGCTTCCTTACCGTGGCCAGCTGACTGCCTGAGGATGTCCCATGCTGACCCTGCCTGCTTCCCTCACGGCATGACTTCCCTCCTCCCCCTTTTCCTGCCAACGGGTTTGCTCTCAATGCTTAGCAAATAAGCCCCGTACAGTTATTTATACTCACCAGCTTTTTGTTTGCGACATCAAACGCTAATGAGCCACAGAAGCAGGACTTGTAAACTGCCCCGCCCACTCTAGCTCCAGAGAGCGCGCCATCCGCCATCCCCCTCAGCTGGGAGGAAACGGCACTTGTATAAAACTTTACCTGTAGAGCGCACTGGAAGATTCTGAACTTTGATCCCAAAACTTTTCCGGGGCTCATCTTTTTCAAGGGACGAAAGCAACTGGGAAGCGGGTGCGGGGACGGCAGCCGACTGAACCGAGCGGGCCGGGGAGTCGTCACTGGCCGTGCTGCTGGAGTCACTACTGCAATCAGAACAGCAAACACACAACGGGGGACACAGACCTTAGTAATGACAGACAGAAGGAGAAACGTGAACAAGGAAAACCGCAACAACTAGCTATCGGGGCCACGCTGAGGCCAAGGTTTCTGGAGTCTACACTTGGTCCTCAGAGGGCAGCTCACACTGGCTGAGTCCGGAAAGAAAAGTTAACAGTCTTTCGCCAACACAGGCCACCAAAAGGCAACTGCAGCTTCGACGACCCTCTCAGATCACTGTATCTGTCATCCAACATCCTAGAGGCGGTGGCACTAAGATTTGAGAGTTCCAGACTAGCCTGGGCTACACAGCAAGACCTTACCTCAAAAAAGCAAAGAAACACATCACTGTATGTGGTTCCCTAAGAATATCAACAGTGACAACTGTGACGAACGACGGAGTCGGCTCGGGAGATAGAGCCTGAATACTGGTTCCGGAGGAACACTGCACATTCCTTGGACAGGTCACTTAAGCTCTTGTGACTGTTACGCATACATGACTCAAGGCAAACACAGCGTTCACCTTTCAAGCAGATGCTACACACAGCCTTAGGACAACAGCATACAGGATTTTTACGAATTTTATGCATGAAACAAACTTCAAGCACAAATTTTTCCACATGTTATGTCATACTGGCCCCAGAATTTCAAATTTTGGTACATTTCAAGTTTGAATTTCAAGCTAGGGATGGCATTGGTAAGAGCACTCACTGTCTCTCCTTAAAGAGGACAGTCTCCAGCACAAGTGTGCATGTCACTTTCCTTCTAGACTCTTGAGTGTCTGAGGATGAAGTGCAGCAACTTACTTGAGCCTTGTCAGCGTGGCTTCTCTGTGGGTAATGGAGGAGTGGCAGTAAATAAAGTGGACTTTATAATATTATATGTAAGTACACTGTAGCTGTTTTCAGACAAACCAGAAGAGGGCATCCAATCTCATTACAGATGGTTGTGATTCACTGAATGGTTGCTGGGATTTGAACTCAGGACCTTTGGAAGAACAGTCAGTGCTCTTAGCCGCTGAACCAACTCCCCAGCTCTTGTTCCAATCCCACTCGCTGAGGCTGTCTTCAACCAGAAGAAGGCATCAGATCCCATTACAGATGGTTGTGAGCCACCATGTGCTTGCTGGGATTTGAACTCAGGACCTCTGGAAGAGCAGTCGGTGCTCTTACCCACTGAGCCATCTCACCAGCTCCAGGGTATATTTTCTTAAGCTCAGTAAGAAAGCCAGGGGTGATGAAGTGGGTCTCTCGCTCCTGGAGCTCCATGGAGGTTAACAGCAGGGTCTCGGGCTGAGGCTGCCGCTGGCCTGGCATTCACTGGCAAGCCTCACTGGGATTTACTGACTCTTGAGCCACTACACCAGACAAGTTATATCTGCTTAGGGTCCGTGTGTTGGTTTTTTGTTCTGTTCGAGCCAGTCTCTCACTGTGCAGCCTTGGCTGGTCTGGAAGCGGGTATTAACTTAGACTCACCTGTTTCTGCCTTCTGAATGCACACGCCATGGTTCGTGCCTGCGGAAGCAGAGGGCAGCTCAACAGGACTGGTCCTCTCCTTCTGCCACAGGGTTCTCAGGAGCAGATTCAGGGTATCAGGTACCCGGCAAGCACTTTTATCTACTGAGCCGTCCTGTCGACCCCTCCCCCCATGCTGTGTGTCTTTAATGTGACCTTGTGTGTAGCTTGTGGTTGCCTGCTCATTTCCAAAGCCAGAATTTAAGGTCGTATCCACGTTTACTTGCTGTTTTTGTTTAAGAGAGCATCTTGCTATGTAGATCTGGCTAGGCCTAGAACGTGTCCATGATCTGAGCAGACTATACTTGGTGTTTGCGTATGTATTCACTGCTAAGTAATTTGGGTCTATATCCATAACATGGAATGAAATGTTTCCCTCAATAGTTTGTGATTAGATGACATTGTGTATTCAATATTGTGGTCACCCTGGGCTGATGAGATGGCTCAGCGGGTAAGAGCACCCGACTGCTCTTCCAAAGGTCCTGAGTTCAAATCCCAGCAACCACATGGTGGCTCATAACCATC
>NC_034595.1:92428571-92440219 GCF_900095145.1 Mus pahari
AAAAAAAAAAAAATATTGTGGTCACCCTGTGGTGACTTGTGTTGCTTGACGAACTTATATATTTTTTACCTATAAAGGCATCATTAGTTAAAAAGCTATGATCTTAGTTAATGTGAGTTTCCATGACAACAGTTTCCTATTCAAGATGCTGCTTATATAAGGAAGTCATGTTTTTCTTCCTGATGGTCTTGTAAAAAGTTTCTTTTCTTTTAAAATGGGAAAGCTTAAGCTTGAACATTATAGGAAGCTTGGCAGTGACAGCTTCTGTTAGATCTCAAGGCTGTCTGTGCGTGTGGAGGTCAGAGGACAACTTCTACCTTGTAGGTCGCTGGGATCCACTCAGGTTGTCAGGCTTGGTGACGCCCAGGTCACCAGGCTTGGTGACAAGCTCCTTTACTTGCCAAGCTGTCTTGTCCTCCCAGTTTGTTTGTATTGTTGAGATGGGGAATGAGATAGAATCTGAAGCAGTAATTGTGTTTGTTTTACTGAGACAGGGCTTCTCTGTGCAGCCCTGGATGTCCTGGAACTCACACTGTAGACCAAGCTGGCCTTAAACTTACAGAGATCCTCCTGCCTCTGCTCGCAAGTGCAGGATTAAAGGCCTGCACCACCATCACCCGTTTTAAAAGCCAGAGCCTCTCTCCATAGGCCCGCCCTGGAACTCACTCTGTAGGTCAGGATGGCACCGTACCCACCTCTGAATCAATGCTTTTAAATGACTTCGCATCGGGAAGCTAATCACTTCTTTCTCCTACCTAACTCACAAGCCAGAATCAAGAGGGAGAGTGTGGTGAGTGAATCTTTTCATCAGACACTTCAAATCGTGGCCGCAGTCTTCGGCGCTTCCCTCGGATACAGAACAGCTGTCTACATTACAAAATGCATCACTGCACAGGAGAAACGCTCCCTCTCTTTTTTGAGACAGGGTTTCTTCACACAGTACAGGACTGACTATAAGTCACCCTGCAAGCTAGAGTACTGGAGATACAGATATACAGTATTAAACTCAACAATTTTGCTTCTTTGAGACAGGGCCTTACATAATCCACGAAGACTTCAAACTCTTCGTGTGACTAAGGATCACTCCTGGGAAATCCCAATGGGCCACCGTATCTTCCTAGTTGTTCTTTCTCAGACCCTTCCAGCCCAACAGCATGAACCATCAGAATCTCTAGTTGAGGGCAAGGTATAGTCTTACTACACTGTGTGTGTGTGGACTGTGCACACAAACATGCCACAGTGTATGCAGAGATGAAGACATTCCTTCCTCCATGTCAACTTCTAATTCTAGACTGAAGGGAAAACTGGGCCTCAAACTATGCTGGCGTCAGCTGATCACAGCAAACTGGAAAAAGAAAATGCATGGTTTCTCCTTCTGTTGATAGCAAGGCCAAGAAACTCTGCAGATGGTTCGTGGGTTTTCCAGACAGGGTTTCTCTGTGTAGCCCGGGCTGTCCTGGAACTCATTCTGTAGACCAAGCTGTCCTCTAACTCAAGAAATCCACCGTTCTCTGCCCCCAACACCAACCTGTGCACCACCACATGCAGTGTGCAGACAAAATTATTTTATCATTTTGAAACAATGAGCAAAATAAATAGCACTGCTAACAGGGTTGACATGAATGGAAACCAGCCCAATTATTTTAATATGGACCCTGTAGTAAGCTTTTTTTATTTTTTTATTTTTTTCTTCATTCAAGCTAAAGACTTAAGGCCCCGGATGTTTTTCCTCCCCAAAGTAGAACAACAACAACAACATAATATTATTATTTTGTTTTTTTTCAAAACAGAGTTTCTCTGTGTAGCCATGGTTGTCCTGGAACAACTCAGAGATCCATCTATGTCTGCCTCCTCCTGAGTGCTGCGATTCAAGGCTCGTGCCACCATACCCAGTCCTCAAGGCTCAATAGTAACAGTCGGTAAGGTAGCACTGTGGGTAGAGGCACTTGCTGCCACACTTGATACAACACATGGTGGAAGAGGAGAAGCAAGGATCACAAGATGTCCTTTGGGTTTCATGTGTATGCATGCACACGAGCAACAAACTTTAAAAACGTAAATACAAACTTAATATCTATATTGTATATCGAAGTTATTGGATTATTTTGTCTAATGAGTAACATTTCAAAGATTATCCTTATTTCTATTTATGTGTGTGCACATGTGTTTGTGTGTGCAGCACAAGCACGCATGTATGCTGCATGTGTGTAGGAGCCTGAGAAGGCCAAAAGAAAACGTCAGATCTCGTGAGGCTCCGGGAAGCTGTGAGCTGTACAGTTTGGGCGCTCGGAACAGAGCCTGAGTGTCTGCAAGGCCAGCTAGCCCTCCTGTCACTGAACCGTCTTCTTTTCAGCCCTGCTGATGACGGTTTTTGGTTGTCAACTTGCTTACATCTGAAATTAACTAAAATCTAAAAATGGAGAGAATTTTGCTTAATTAAGTTACGATTTAATCATAAGCAGGAAGATCCACATTTAACCTAGCTCTTGAGGCAGGAAGACTCACTTTAACCTGTGCAGCACCTTCTGCTATGTAAGGACACAGAGAACGGAAGCCTGTGCTCTTTGCCATCTTGCTCTTGCCCGACCAACCTGGCCAGCCTTTCATTGGCACCACAGCCTACCTACTTCCTCAGGGTTCTAGCGTCTACTGAAGACCAGTGAAAGCTCCAGCCTTGCGGACTGACAAACTACTGGATTCTTGGGACTTTTCGTTCTCAAGCAGCCATTATTGAATTAGCAGCCTGTAAGTCATTCTAATAAATTCCCTTTCTATATATATAGATTCATTCTGTGAATCCTGAAACTCTAGAGAGCCCTAATACAGCTCCTGAATGAGGTATTTTCAACTTGCCTTTTAAAATGATATAACTCAAAACAATCAGGGAGGGGGGGTCCCACAATCCTCAAAGGACTAGAACTAATGAAAACTAAGTGCATGGAAAGCCCCTCAACAGCACCGACCACACCCAGATGGAAATCAAGACAGTGGGATGGGCACATGTACTGATGGAGGATGAGAACTGCAGGCTCAGGAGACTTCGGAGGACCAGAGGCTCTGAAGTGTAAGCTATGGAACTAGACACTGTCTCCAAAAACAAACGAAGGGCAGCAAACCCACAGGACGGATTACTTCTCTTTCATTAGGCCGTACTGGACTTAACCTTGCAGCAATTCTCCAGCCTCAACCATGAGCTACTACAAGTATAGGCCCAATACTTAGAAGGCTGAGACAGGAATGTGGGGAGTTTAGGGCTAGCTTGGGCTACATTGTTCTGTCTCCAGCAATCACATTGTAGAGAATCTGGGGCCGTTTGTGCAGGTACTAGGCAGGTGAAATAGCACTGTCACTGGGAGAAGTGTATAGCAGGGCCCCAAATTCAACACCGTATAACCCAGCATGTCCACTGTGCCCATACACCAGAAAACCTGGACAAGAGACTCATGGGCATCCGAATACCCACACGCAGCACCGTCTGCAGTCAAAAGGTAGGCACTTAAAACCAAGGGTGAGACAGTTGAATGGACACACAGAATGGAGTGTGCTGTGGGCACGCACAGTACTACTGCTACTGTAGAGCCTTAAGGAGGGAATAAATTCAGCCTGACACATCTATGATGTGAAGAACCTAGAAGATGACGTGCTGAGTCAAAGAGTCGGACACAAAAGCACACTTGTGGTTCCATACTAGACACTGAGAGTTGTCAAAGTCATAGGCAGAGGATTAGTGTGCGCGCGCACATTCACATGGACCCACATGTATATGTGTGCACACACAGTCACACAGACCCATATGCATGGGAGTGGCATGGTGTGCCTTTTGCAATTGCTCTCCACCTTATTTTTTGAGGCAGGTCCCACTGCAGCTAGGAGCTGGATGATTCTGCTAGAGTGGCTGGCCAGCAAGCCCTAGAGCTCCTGCTTGCACATGCTCCACCATCAGCTTCTTCCTTGGGTGCTGGGATCCAAGCTGAGATCTGCAAGCTTACATGGCAAGCTTACAGACTGCGTCACCTCCCCAGCGCCTTTACATCTCAGTTCCAAAGGCTAGAGAGGCAGCTCAGCAGTTAAGAACACTTGTTCTTGACAAGGACCTGGGTTCAATCCCCGATAGCCACATAGTGGCTCACAACCATCCATCACTTAGTTCAGGGAATCCAATTCTTACCTCCCTGAGTATCAGGCACACACGGTATGCAAGCACAAGCAGGCAAAATACCCAGACACATAAAATAAAATAAACAAATTAAATATTTTTTAAAAGTATTTCAGTTTGCAAAGGTGCGAAGGTTCTGGAGACGGCACGGGTCAGCTGATGTGGAATACTTCCTGCCACAGAACTGGGCCCTTCAAATGTCTGCAAGGGAGCATGCTCTCTCATTTACTCTCCCCAGGCATCCCGCACAGGAAGAAGAGCTCCCTTTGTTTCTTCAGAACGGAAGCAGCTCCTACTGCTCTTTAGTGGGTCTCTAGGGGTCTCACAGGCCATCTTCCAAGTTTCTTTAGCATGACCTTAGCCCTGAGTCAGCTGTGACTCAGCAAAGTTAGAGCAGAGCAGCAGAGGTGGCCTGAGGGATGGAAATGACATTCCAGACCTTGCTGAGGAAAACCAGACATAACGGCCATTCAAAACAGAGCGGGGAGGAAAGCAGAGGAAAACTCACAGAAGAGCAAAGCTGTGTGTGACACAAAGCCAAACAGCTCCATGTAATAATTCCTGCCGACAGAGGCAAACAGTAACCCTCTACCCTAGGGTGAAGGGTCTGTGCTGTATCAGGTGCTGGGGACAAACCCCAGGGCTTCCCACACACTGGGCAGGTACTGGACCCTGAACTGCACCCCCAGCCCGAAGACTCTGAGTGACTGATTTTAGCAGAAAGTGCTTTTTAAAAGTGTGCACTTAGCTCTCACAAAAGGGTAACCATGACTTCATTCTTCAGAACACAGCGACAGCTGCAGCTGGTTTTTTTAAAGCTTATGATTATCTTCGGAAGTTATGTAAAATATAGAAATAGTTCCTCAAAGAGAGCTGGGTAATAAGCGAGAGACTGAAACCTAAAGCTGAGCACAGTACCGCTTGGCAGTAAAGATAGCTAAGACCCGGGCTTAACCTCCAGCTACACAAGACAATAATAAGATGAGGTGCGAGGCCCTCATGAGCCCGCTGTGCTCGGCCCTGCTGCATGCGAGGGACATGATAGCACTAAGCCATACATGTTTTAGCCTCCCCATCAGACTTGGCTGAAATAAAATGAAAGGAAGGAAGCAGGGGGGCTGGAGGAATCAGGCATGGGGGGGGGGGTGGAGGAAATGAGGCACACAACACAGGTATCTTTATAACTGGGCACAGCCGTAACATTCCAACACTGGGGAGGTTGAGGCAAAAGAATTATTGCAAGCTTGAGACCAGACTGACCTACACAGCAAGCTCTGTCCCAACATAACAACAATGATAAAGTATTGTTCAGCCTTACAAAGAGGTGATACAGAACAAGGTGGGTGAGCCTTGAAGGTATGCTAAGTGCAATGAGCTAAATGAAAGGCACAAGCGGGGCTGCGATGGCGCACACCTTTAATCCCAGCACTTGGGAGGCAGAGGCAGGCGGATTTCTGAGTTTGAGGCCAGCCTGGTCTACAGTTTGAGATCCAGGACAGCCAGGACTACACAGAGAAACCCTGTCTCAGAAAAACAACAAGCGGGGCTGGAGGGATGGCTCAGTGGTTAAGAACACTGTCTCACTTTTGGGAAACAAACAACCTTGACCCTGGAGAATTTTCAGTTTAAATTCCAAAGAAGACAAGCAAAAGGAGTTGCAATCCCTCTTGAGATTCAGAAAGCAGGTTAGAGGCACAGAGCATGCCACAGCACTTGCCTGGCCTGCACGAGGCCCTGCGTTCTTCAGAAAAGCCCCTTCTCTGGTAACCTTCAAAGCAAAAGAACCCAATACAGCCCACTACAGTGAAACACACCTAGAATCCAAGCACTTAGAAAGCTAAGGCAAGAGGATTGTTTGAGGGCAGCCTGAGCTACACCGAAAGATTCTGTCTAAAAAAAATTTTTTTTTAATTAAAGTTACAAAAACATCTAGTACAACTGCTTTCTCCACAGTCAAAGCAAGTCTGCCTGGAGGAGGAGGAGGAGGAGGAGGAGAAGGAGGAGGAGCCATCCTCACGCAGCAGCATCCGAAGGATGCAGGGTGGTCAGAGCATCAGACAGAACACAGTAAAGAAACTGCCCACAGGAGATGGCTTCCGGTTATGGCTCCATTCTTAGGGTAGATGTGAGAGATCAGCCAGAGGCATCTGAAAGCGTGCAGAGTGGAGTGAGAAAAAGATGAACACGGTCATCTGTGAGAAAGGGGAGACCAGCAGGGGACGGAGACAGAAAGAGTGGAGTGAGAGAATAACTGGGAGGGAGGGAGTGCAGAGGCAGGGGGCTGCCACGGAGTCTTGTAGGAAGTACTTATAAGCAGGGACTGAGGGAGCCTGGGGGCCAATCCGAGTCTTGCTATGCTGATAGGCAACACAGATCCACGTTAATTGGAGAGCCATGTTCCTTCTGCCAGAGGGAAGAAAAATGGTGAGAAACAGCTTCAGAGGTTCCCAGGCAAATGCTGGCTTTTATCCACCACCAGAAATCCTCGTGTAGTCCAGGTCAGCCAGGACCCTCATTTCTGGGCACTTGGGCTGCCTTTTGGAGTTTGGGGGAACTGGGAGTTAGTTTCCTTTGGATTGGACAGTCAGGAGACAGATGAGAAAATCGCAGTGACAATGACGTCATAGTGGGATATGTTTATTCTCTCAACTGTCAAGTATGTACCACCAACTAAAAACGCTTAGAAACGCCTGAACCAAGGCAGCCCACAGATCAAACAGAACACTGGAAGGGTGTGGGGGTTGTTTTGGGAGGTGTGTTCTGTTTTGTTTTACACCAAGGTCTGTCTTAGTTATTTTTCTATTGCTACGATGAAACATCATGACCTTATGAAAGGAAGCATTTAATTGGGGGCTTATTTATGGCCTCAGAGGGTGAGTCCAAAAACATGGTGGGAAGCATGGCAGCAGGCAAGCATGCATGGCACTGCAGCAGCAGCTGAGAGCTCACATCCTCATGGCACTGCAGCAGTAGCTGAGGGCTCACATCCTCCTCCATAGAGAGAACAAGGCTGGGTCTACTATGGGTTCTTGAAAGCTCAAAGTCCACCCCGAGTGGGCCACCTTCTCCAACAAGGTCACGCCTCCTAATCCTTCCCAAACAGTTCCACCAACTGGGAACTAAGCATTCAAGTACATGAGCCTACGTGGGACCATTCTCATTCAGACCACTGAGTCTTACTATGTAACACTGGCTGGCCTTGAACTCAAAGAAATCCACTTGCCTCTGGCTCTTGAGTGCTGTTTACCATGACCCACCTTTTTAAAAACAAACAAACAAACAAACAAACAAACAAGAAAATCCAGATGTCGTTCTGCAGCTCAGGCTTGAATGAGATCCCCCTTCCTTAGGCCCTTGAGTATAACAACCCCAGGTGCCAGCCACTACTGCCAGCAAAATGTAGGATATTTCATTTCAAATGAAATCCCAACTGGGTACACCTGAGGCAGCCTGTGGCAATGCCTAAGTCAAAATACTTTGAGGTTTTGTCCTTTCCAAGTTTAACTTTAGAGTTAACTCTCCGTCCTGTCCAGAACAGGAGAGAAGCCTGCTCGTGCCTACTTCTGCACACTCTCTGGAAGTACCCTCAGGCCCAAGAGTCTGAGAGGCTCAACTGTACCCCGAGACAGCTTAGCTTTACAACTTGGGGACCCTGGCTTACTATTGAGAAACCTCGGCCTAAAGCTGTTCCCTTTAAATGCGACCATTTCTTTAGAATTTTCACCAAAGACACAAAGCCATAGCACACTATGGCTGTGGCACTGTGACAGGGCACATTCAAAAGCAGCTGTCCCTATTGAGAATCAAGAAGACCCCAGGAACGGTGTTCTGCAGCAGCACAGCCCACCCCACTGCAGTCACAGACACACAGTAGGAACCTCTGCTGAAGAGGTTAGTCGCCACTTTAAAAAACCTTCATATTAACCTTCCTTTCCTCATCAACAGTTAACTTACTTGCCAGAGTGAGGAGGCAGGAGCCTGGAGAGGAGCTCAGAGGTTAGCAGCCCTACCTTGAGGACCACAGTTCAAACCCCAGGACTGTAAGGTGGCAATCATGCAAACAACCCTAAACACTAACTCCTGTTCCACAAGTCTGGTGGCCTCTCCTAGCCTCTAAGCAGGCATGAATATACGCACACGCACGCACCCACAAATTCAGGCAGGCCTAAGATATACAGTGAGAATCTGTCAGGGTGGGCACCTATACTGATTGGTAGTAGACTCCTGCTCAGTGGGGATTAAATCTTAGCTCCCATCCCCATCATTAAAAAGAGAAAAGTTGGGCTGGAGAGATAGCTCAGTGGTTAAGAACACTAACTGCTCTTCCAGAGGTTCTGAGTTCAATTCCCAGCATCCACAACCATCTGTAATAGGATCTGATGCCCTCTTTCTGAAGTGTCTGAAGACAGCTACAATATACTCGTATATATTAAATAAAAATAATATTTGAGAGAGAGGGGAGGGAGGGAGTGGGGAGAGAGGTTAGAGCCAGTGAGAGGGCTCAGAGGTAAAGAGCACAGACTCAAGAGGACCCGGGTTCAAGACCCAGCATGGCAGCTCTCAAGTGTAACTCCAAGATTTGACACCCTCATACACAGACATACATGCAAGCAAAACACTAATTCACACAAAGAAAAAATAAATTATTTTTTTAAAAGAAAAATGGCAAGGAATTACTAAATAAAAAGTTGAGAGCCAGGTTTTTCCCTCCTATAGGCCAACACCCAGGAGGAGGGATGGGAATCAGAGTGTTTAGAACCTCCTCCACAAAGTGGAAGCCAGCCGGGCTACTTGAGAAACTTGTATCAAAAAGAGAACAAAGGAGCCATGGCAGCACCGCTAATCCCAGCACCTGGAGGCAGGCGGATCTCTGAGTTTGAAGCCTGTCTACAGAGTAAATTCCAAAGCAGCCAGGGCTACACAGTGAGACCCTGCTTCGGAAACAAACAAACGTTACAAAGTTAAAACCCACCCTCCATCAAGGCGCAGGTTTACCAGACCCCGTTTTAATTACTTCCAGCCTAACCAAAACCAACCCTGGCACGGTGCAAAGCAAAGAAGAACAGAGCCTGGCGAGGCTAAAAGCAGTCACCAGCTGGCTGGAGAAGGCAGAAGCAGGAGGACAGTGGACTACAGCAAGGCGGGGGACAAGAGGACTTCTGACAGCAGCCGGCCAGCGCCCCGCCCCTGGGCTTGGTGGACACCGCCCCCCACAGGCACACCCACACCACCAGGATGGCCAGTCCCAGCAGCAGTTTCTGCCCACTGCACCCAGCAACTCCACAAACAAGGCAAAGGCTGGCAAAACAAGGAAGCTTTCAGGAGGTGGCAAGCAGCCAACTCAAACCGGATAATTCCAGTTCAGGCTGGTTCAAGATACAAACACACAGCTCTAGCTTCTCAAACAAAACTCAGCTGAGGACTCCAGGTTCTTTTCTCCAAGGGCAGAGCAAACCCAATTCAGCTCAGCATCTAAGTCCCAAACTAAAGACCTATTCTTCTGGCCCTAAAACCAACAGAAGACAGACAGACAGACAGACAGACAGACAGACAGACAGACAGACAGACAGACAGACAGACAGATGCACACAGTGCACACACGGACACACGCGCACGCACACACACTTCTTTTAAGCGTTGTCATTGTTTCTGGGAAACCAGCTAGGAAACGCACCTGCTCCTGGACCACCACAATTGGAACTGGACTCCCACCTTTCCTTCCTTAGCTCACACCACATCCCAGCTCAGCCATGCCCCACAGCCTTAAGACACAAGATCGAGTAGCAAGCAATGCCTGCAGTGGCCAAAACAGAACATCTGCTAAATAAGGCCACACAGTGACCCCTGCAGGTTGCCATGGAAGGGAAGGGAAAGGAAACCTGCAGTATTCGTCCAGCCACCCTCACCAACCAAACACTCTACTAAACACACTCCACCTTTCAAACAGCCCTACACTGCATGACGCGGAGTATGTGCACTCTGGGCGTGGGGGCAGGAGGGGAGGAGCTGCTGTCCCTCGGGTCTGGCCACTGACTACCAGTTCTGAAGATAACTTCCTGGAAAAATCTGGATACCATACTTCAAGGAGGCAGAAAACCTGGTAGATAATACCATTAACTGACTTACTGGATTCCACCATGAACAGTAGGGAATTACAAACTAGAAACTTCACCTGCTAGCTAGGAAGGCCCACAGTCAAGATGATAGTTTTTGCTCAGCACATTTTCTTTGATGCTGTTTTCTGAACCCTGGAGAGGCTCAAGTAATTCATGTAAGGCAATGAATGCAGCCCCTCACTTGAGCTTACATAAGAGACATCCCTCTTAAGAGTATGTACAGGCTAGAGGGTGGAGCTTGGTGGAGAGCAGCCAAAGGGCTTGGGTTGTGGAGTAGCACCATCTGGAGGTGTGGCCTTGTTAGAATAGGTGTGTCACTGTGGGTGTGGGCTTAAGACTCTCACCCTAGTTGCCTGGAAGTCAGTCTTCCACTAGCAGCTTTTAGATGAAGATGTAGAACTCTCAGCTCTGCCTGTGCCATGCCTGCCTGGATGCTGCCATGGCCCCGCCGTGATGATAATGGACCGAACCTCTGAGCCTGTAAGCCAGCCCCAATTAAATGTTGTTTTTTATAAGACTTGCCTTGGTCATGGTNTCTGTTCACAGCAGTAAAACTCTAACTAATACATCTGCTTTAAGTAAAAAAGAAATTCTCTAAACCTTTACTTGAAATCTTCCTGAAGGCCCCAAAATATACATATTTCATTTGCTAGTCCAAAAAAAGCAATATAAACCTAATTGCTGACTATCACAAATTCACATGTGTGTACTTCTTTATGAAACTGACAAGACTATAGCAACTTTCTCTGTAACACTCAAATGGAAAAAATAAGATTTCAATTGAAGCAATTCATCTTAAGCTGACTTATTTCTTTCTTTAGGATACAGGGTCTCACTGTGTAACAGGCGAGCCTGCCTCTGCCCTCAGTGTGCTGGGACTAAAGGTGTGTGCCACCATACTCAGCAGTTAAGATCACTGACTGCTCTTCCAAAGGCCCTGAGTTCAATTCCCAGCAAGCACATGGTGGCTCACAACCATCTGTACTGGGATCTGATGCCTTCTTCTGGTGTGCATGAAGACAGCTATAGTGTACTCATATACATAAAATAAATAAACCTTTAAAAAAATAAAGAAACTTAATATACTTATGAAGCTGCTCCCAAATGCGGGGCTTTCTAGTAAACTATTTATTATCATAGCAAACATGACCAGGTAATAAAATAACACTCTTATACACCATAATGGCTATCTATGAAAATGTAACAGAAGCATTACTCTAGCTTTAGAAAGATCTTACCAAGCCCACCATGGTGGCACACACCTAACACACACACACACACACATACACACACACACACACACACACACACACACACACACACACACACGAGTTGGGCACTGCAAGAGCCTCTCTCCAAAAAACCGATCAAGGGTT
>NC_034595.1:92440344-92449382 GCF_900095145.1 Mus pahari
GCAGAGGCAGGTGGATTTCTGAGTTCGAGGCCAGCCTGGTCTACAAAGTGAGTTCCAGGACAGCCAGGGCTACACAGAGAAACCCTGTCTCGAAAAAAACCAAAAAAAAAAGGGGGGGGGGTTGGAGAGACACTGGAATAGAGGGCTTTAGTTTCCATCCCTAGAACCAGACATCCCTACGGATGCATCTGTAATCCGTAAGAGAACCACAGCCGTCACTTGAGGCCAGCTAGCCTGGCAGGAGCGGTGGGGAACAAGAGACCATGCCTCAAACAAGATGGAAGGCACGGAAGGGCAGACATGTTCACTGTGGCAGGAGTGTACTCTACACACGCAAAGCAACTCATTCTCCTAATTAACCCCTAGAAAAGCACACTTGCAAAAGCAAAGCAAAGGTGTCAAGTGTCGACCAGCCACCAATCCCAGGGTTCCCTCACACATTTTTTTCAAACCCTACAAGTGTCAGCGAATTTGGAGGTGTTTCTATCTGAGGTGGAGAGGACGCCATCCCTGACAACTTGAATCAATGAACTGGTAGGGTTAACACTGCTACTACAAAGCTAGCTGTGATCTGTGCAGACCATGCAGATATGCACAAGACCATGTGCAGACTTGGTCCTCACAGGTAATTGTAAGATTATACACCAGGGTCGTTTTATCTTTTTTGTTTTGTTTTGTTTTGTTTTTTGAGACAGGCTTTCTCTGTATAGCCCTGGCTATCCTGGAACTTGCTGTGTAGACCAGGCTGGCCTCAAACTCAGAGATCCGCTGCCTCTGTGTCCTGAGTGCTGGGATTAAGATCATGTGCCAGCACGCTTGCCTCCTGTTGGTTTTGAGACAGGGTCTCACTCTAGGCCGGGAGGGCCTTGTACTTACATTGCCTCAACCTCCAAAGTACTAGAATTACATTATGCTGACAGCTTTTAAATTAAAAGTATCTTTTCCTTTTTCATCACCTTTTTATGCCTAGTGTCAAGCATTCAGGGGCCATAACTATATCTCCGTGATAAAGCTAGGTCTTCATCTGCTCCACAACAGTGGGGATGGGGGTGGGGAGGATCTAAAATTTATATTTTAAACTTTTTACCCCAAACTCAGGTAAGATAAAGTTTCAAACTGTCCAGCATTAGGGGAGCTCAGTGGTATCACAGACAACTTTATTTTTCATTTCAGACAGGGTCTCATGCATCCTTAGGCTGGCCCAAGTGTGCCACGTAAACAGAGGAAAGCCTTGAACACCTGGTCAGCCCCCACAAATCCTGGGATTACAACATCATTCAAGACCATACCCATTCATAGACAACTTTTAATATAATTTGCTCAACATTTTTATTTAAAATAAATATATCTATAATTATCTCTACGGAAAAAAAACTTTAAAAAATTTTCTAGGACAGCAAAATGACTACTAATGTGATTAAAAGAAAGTTGGCTCTGAAGCCGACAAGCTCACTGGGGGGAGGGATACAATCCATGCCCTGCCAGTGTCCTCTGGACTCCACACAAACTGTGCCCTACAAACACCACTCCCATATACACACTAACAAGTGGTTTTTAAAAGTTCACAACCGGGGCTGGTGAGATGGCTCAGTGGGTAAGAGCACCCGACTGCTCTTCCAAAGGTCCTGAGTTCAAATCCCAGCAACCACATGGTGGCTCATAACCATCTGTAACAAGATCTGACGTCCTCTTCTGGAGTGTCTGACGACAGCTACAGTGTAATTACATATAATAAATAAATAAAAAGCTTTAAAAAAATAAAATAAAATAAAAGTTCACAACCACTGGGAACTCCAGTTCCATGTAATCTGAGGTTCTTTCTGGCATCCTCAAGCCATGCACATACGTGTGCTCTCACGCACACAAACACATAAATAAAGGTAACCTTTTAAAATTTACATTTTTAGCCAGGTGTGGTGGCCCACACCTTGAATCCCAGCACTCAAGAGAGACAGACGTATCTTTCTGCGTTTGAGCCCGGCCTAACCTACACAGTAAAACTCCGTATCAATTTAAAAACAACCAAAACAATTTTTTTCTTCACCTTCAAGAAAAAGTAGACCGCTCTCCCGTCAAGCACGTTGCTCACCCAGGGTGAGGTGATGGGGACCCAGCCCCGGCTTTACACATGTCTGACAGACAAACGCTCTCCTAATGATCCAGCCCAGACTTAAGGTGACTCAGGTTCCCCACAGGCTTGAACTGCAGGTCTGCGCTTCTAGTACCACACTAAGCAAGTGAAGCCGCCAGCTTTCCTTCTCCAAGGACCTAACTAGCCACTGCAGCAATCCTGCTCTGAGCTTACAGGTGCCTTCCATGGTTTTGATGGGGCTGCTTTGGCTGGCTGGCTGGTTGGTTTTGCAGCAGAGCAGGGTGGTAAAGGTTTGTGGGTGTTGTTGTTGCCACTGCTGTGTGTTGCAGAATAAAACCTTATGCATGTTAGGCAAGCACTCTACCACGAGAGCAAGCCCAACAGTTGCTTTCTCAAAGTACACATCCCATGAACTACCTCTCCTCTAAACCCTTATGTGCTTATCTCTGTATAAAGAGCCAAGCCCTGGGGGCTAGAGAGATGGCTCCATGACTACCAGCACTTGCTGCTTTTCTTTTTTTCTTTTTAATTGCATATATGTGAGCACACTGTAGCTGAACACATGCTTGTGAGCCTTCATGTGGTTGTTGGGATTTGAATTTTTGGGACCTCTGTTCACTCCGACCCAAAGATTTATTTATTATGATACATGAGTACACTGTAGCTGTCTTCTGACGAACCAGAAGAGGGCATCAGATCTCATTACAGGTGGTTGTGAGCCACCATGCGGTTACTGGGATTTGAACTCAGGATCTTTGAACAAGCAGTCAGTGCTCTGACCCACTGAGCCATCTCGCCAGCCCCTACTTGCTGCTCTTGCAGAGGACCTGACTTCTGTCCTGAGCACCCACACAGTGACTTATACTGTCCATAACTCTAGTTCCAGGATACACAACGCTATCTTCTGATCTCTTTAGAAACCAGGCACACATGACACACACATGACACACACACACACACATATATGCTGGCAAAACACTAACACTGATACACATAAAAAAGTAAACCTAAAAAAAAATTAAATTTTAAGGAATAAAATCCTAAACTATTAACATGTTTAACCAGGCATGGTAGCACACACCTTTAATGCCAACGCTCAGGATACAGGGGCTGGTGACTGATTTTGAGGCCAGCCTGGTCTCCACAGTGAGGTTTCAGGTCAGTCAGCAATATATAGGAAGACCTTGTTACACACAAAAATTATCTAAATTATCTGCTGGTCTTGAAACATTCAGATCATTGCTTTACTCACAAAGGCACTAAATTCAAATGCCTCTCCTTACATTCTCCAGATCCTTCACAGCCTGGCCAATGCCCCCTCTTAGCTCTCAAGGCACTCCCATCATTCTGTACATGGATACCAAGCACGTATCACAAAGCAACTGTCACACTGCTAATAATAGAAAGAAATCAATAAGCTAATATGTTAGGCTCAGATAATGAGCTAAAAGCAAAATATGGCTGAAATATTATACCAGGTCCAACTGAAATATACCAGAAAATATTCCTGAGAAGGGAATTGTGACCACAGTCAATCTTATGTTCCCTCTGCTTAAGGAGAAGAGTGAGAGTGTGTGTGTGTGTGTGTGTGTGTGTGTGTGTGTTTACGCGCAAGTGTGCATATAGTGAAAGTATGTACATATTTGTGAATACACACACACACACACACACACACACACACACACACACACTTCCTTATTACTACACAGGAAAGGAAACCAGTAAGCCAAGAAATGTATTAGAATCTCTTCAAAGGGGTTAAATAAACAAGCTGAAGACCGGACTCAGTTGGCAGGCGGCTTGCCTTGCACACAGAGAGCCCAGGCTCAACCTGAAGAACCACATACATAAACCAGGGCATGGCATCACACACTTGTAATGTCAACATCCCCAACCCATGGGATGCTGTCCTCTGGTATCTGGCTCGAATCCCCGCCTCCCTGTTAACGTGCATCAGAGACATGCAAGGAACAAAGAGCACAAGCGTTCTACATTTCAAACAAACAAAACACCGCATGAGTTTAATGAGTCAGGCAAATTAAACTGTTCAGCTGGTCAGGCGTGACCCTCTGACCCTCCTGGCTCCTGTCCCGTCATCAGGACATCGTGGACAAGGTCACCTGCCACAGTTACGTCGGCATCTTTCTGCTCACCCACTTTCTCCCTGAGACTTGGTCCCTGGGTCCTTTCCAGGTACACCCTGCCCTGCCCTTCTTCACATTCAGACTGTCAGAACACAGATCTGAGAATCTATGAGAGCAAAGATCAGCTCCTCGAGCATCTCAGATCACACGTGCAGTTAAGCTTTGCTTCTCGGCCAGACTGGAACCATGGCCTTCAGTATAAAACTACACAGGGGGCTGGTGAGATGGCTCAGTGGGTAAGAGCACCCGACTGCTCTTCCGAAGGTCCGGAGTTCAAATTCCAGCAACCACATGGTGGCTCACAACCATCCGTAACAAGATCTGAGGCCCTCTTCTGGAGTGTCTGTGTACTTACATATAATAAATAAATCTTAAAAAAAAAAAAAAAAAAAAAACTACACAGGACCTGACTTTATGGACTTTCCTGATACCAACATCAACATCAACATCCACACCACACATACACTTTCAGTCAAGCTCTGACCCCTGAAATGCTAAGGGGTTCCTTTAATGGGCAGGTTTTAGAGAAATGATAAAGGAGTTAAGTGAAACAAAACAAGATTTTATAACCTGTTCATAGGATTCAAATAAACTTCATCCATTCTTCGTCCAGCTAAAATGCCAGTCCGACTTCTCTGGCTTCCTAAAGTACCAGCTTATTAACATAGCAATTTCCTAATAGTTAAATCATAGGTAGATTAAGAAGTAGAAGCTTAAAAAAAAAAAAAAAAAAAAAAAAAGAAGAGGAAGCTAGGGGCTGGAGAGATGGCTCAGTGGTTAAGAGCACTGACTGGTCTTCCAGAGGACCTAAGTTCAATTCCCAGTACCAACATGGTGGCTCACAGCCATCTGTAATGGGATCCGATGCCCTCTTCTGTATTGCAGGCATAAACACAAATAGAGTACTCAGAGAGATAAATGAATACTTAAAAAATAGATGAAGCCAGGCAGTGGTGGCACACGCCTTTAATTCCAGCACTTGGGAGGCAGAGGCAGGCGGATTTCTGAGGCCAGCCTGGTCTACAGTGTGAGTTCCAGGACAGCCAGGGCTACAGAGAAACCCTGTCTTGAAAAACCAAAAAAAAAAAAATGAGGCTACAAGTTTCCATTTACTAGTTTGATTTCGGCAATTTAGGAAACCTAAGAGAGTTATTCAATCGCATGGCCAATTGTTTCTCTTAGATGTAAGCACATGATACTGAAAGAAAATTCTGAACTTTTTAATCAGGTCAAAGAAGCTGTGTGTTCTGGGTTTATAATACATGCCACTCAAATTTAAATACAGAGCCCCTTGTTTAACAGTCTGAATAACAACAGAGAGAAGAAATGCACGAAGCCTGCCAGCGGCCATGAAGCAAGTGGCGGCTGCCACCGAGGTGGAGACTCATCCTCCGGTTCTGCAGTGAGCAACGTCAGCTTACTGTTCACAGTAAGTAAGAGTGTTGGTCTTCTGGGGATCTGGGGTTCTTCAGCTGTAAGGAGTGGCAGACTCGAATAGGGTCTTCCTGTGCAGGCATGGTGGGGATTCTCTTGCTGTAGCCTCCTGTGTGGGGGTGTTATAGGCACATGCTGCCATACCTACCTCTTAAGTAAGGTTCACATAAGCAATGAGAAACTGGGAGGCCCAGAAGTCACAAGGAAGACTAGGGCTGGAGAGGTGGCTCAGTGGTTAAGAGCACTAACTGCTCTTCCAGAGGTGCTGAGTTCAATTCCCAGCAACCACATGGTGGCTCACAACCATCTGTAATGGGATCTGATACCCTCTTCTGGTGTGTCTGACAGCTACAGTGTACTCATAAATAAAATAAAATAAAATAAGGGAAAAAGTTAAAAAAATAATAATATAAGGAAGACTACATAGTGTTACGTAAGGATTGTACCATCTACTGAACTCTACTTTCAGGACATTAAGTATTCGAACAGTTTAGCTTACAGCCTAAGCCTATGTCTCCTTGTTATTTACCTTCAATTTATTATTGTTATCTCTAACAGAAAACTCCTTCAGATCCAAAAGAGCCCAACAACTGAGTCTCCGCAGCCTTGAAGAATAATACTGTACCTCTGGGGGAAAGAATACATATATAAAATTGATAAAGCACACTGTGGTGTTAAAATATGCTTAAAGTTGACTTACTTGCAGATAATAAACAATGTACTCCACCAACACATTTAACCAAACAGCTTTTGGAAACATCTGGTCCCGTGGAGAAGTTGACTCCACACACTTAAGAAGTTAAACAGAACCTCCAGAGATCCAGGCTCACACCTCTGCCTCACCAGACTTCCATCCTTAGTTCTCTCCCTTTCCAGCAACTGAATTTCAACAACAGCTCTGACAAACCATCACTTAGACTCTGGTTAACTCGATCTGCATGTTACTCATTAAACACAAAATCCAAGATTACTTTCTTTAAACATGAAGTTATTATTTATTTAAACATAAAGTTATTATTACATAAACGTGAAGTATTATGGTCGTTACTACCGACCACTCAGTGTTTGAGAACACATAAATAGCACACTCATCCGCGCCGATGAGCAGCTGAGAACCTACCTGTCAGTGCTGGTGCTGCTGCTGCTGCTGATGGAGTCACTACTGGAGGATCGACTCCTGGAGCCGCTGCCGCTGGGGGACCTGGTGGGTCTGGACGCTTGGCTAGCCAGCCTCTGCGGGGACTGGTTTCTAGACTGGGATGAATGTGGTGAGCGACTCCTGCTGTGCTGGTAACTGCGCTCTGGCCTTCTGCCTCGTACCTCCCGGGTAATGTCGTCCCTGTAGATATCCCTGTGTACCACACTGGGCAGTGTAAACTGCTCCCGAGCCCTAGGTTCGTATCGGGGGTCATGAGCATCAAAGCGGTTTGGACTTCGACTCCGAGAAGTGTAATAGAGCCCATGTTGTAAAGTCCGCTCTCGAGGGTCTCTATAGTAATCCTGATCGTAATGTCTTGTCCGATCAAATGCTCCTGTCCCCCGTTCATGGTGTCCATAGGCACTATGTTCATAAGCACGCTCCCTGTTATCTGAAGCCCTGCATTTAGGAGGGGAAAATATTTAATCAGAAAGGAGCACGCAAAACTGAATGCAAGTCATGCAAACATTCACGTCAGAGCTGCCTTTACGCCTCGCCTCTTTCTGACAGCACAAACCTCAGTGTAAGCAAACACTCACATGCTAGGCATTTCGCCTGACTCCAGACGGCACTAATGTGCACACTTACTTTCTTTATATAATGGGCCTTCCTGAGTGGTAATCCCTTTATTGAGGGTTTTCCAACTTGCATCAAAAGGTGTGTGTTTTGTGTGTGTGTGGTAGCACAACCTTTTTTCCTGTTTTTGTTGTTTGCTTTTTAAAAGTCGCCTATAGCTTAAGCTAACCCCCAACTCATCTAGCTAAGGATGACCTTAAACTTCTGGCCTTAAGCATCAGGATTACAGGCAAGTGCACAATGCCCAGCTCGCACCCTGATTTTAATGTGAAAGTCCTTGTTCTATCTGTTTAGCTGAGGTGTATTTTTAGACAGGGTCTCACGATGTAACCCTGATTGACCTAGGTCTATGTAAACAAGGCTGGCCTGGAATGCAAGAGGTCTGCCTGCCTCTGTCTCCAGGGACTGGTATTAAAAGAGTTCACCCACCAGGTTACATCAGCTTAATGTTAAAGGGTTTTTGCAGTTTCATCTGAGTAAAACATACTATACTTTTACTTCTTTGCAGTTAACTTTGGACATATCCACACACTGCATTGAGAAGACACTGGAGCCTGTGACAGCCCACGTCTGCAGTGCAAAGATTACCAAAAAAAAACAAACAAAAAAATCAGATGCAACATTTTCCTACTCCTGAACTTTCTTTCCCTTGGAGACAGACAAGGTTCTGCTGTGTAGCCCAGGACAGACCTGTGACTTCCAACCCATCTGCTTCAGTCTCCCTAGGAACTGGAACTACAAGGCATGAGCCACTGTCAGACCTCTCCTACAGTTTTTAATGCTTGGGTACTCTAAATAAATAAATCACTAAGCTATATAAATTGCCCAAATAATTATATTTTAAAGAGAAAAGGAATCTTAAGAACAATTAGGATATCAAAATCCTGGGGTGGTGCTTAGCAGAGTCTGCACAACGTTAGCTAAGAATGAAAGGAGTTTTATCTCTTTGTGCTGCCAACCACCATTACGTCATTTGTTTGTTTGTTTTTGTTTTTTTGTTTTTCTCTGAGACAGGGTTTCTCTGTATAGCCCTGGCTGTCCTGGAACTCACTTTGTAGACCAGGCTGGCCTCAAACTCAGAAATCCACCTGCCTCTGCCTCCGGAGTGCTGGGATTAAAGGCGTGCACCACCACGTCTGGCTACATCATTTTTAAATACCTACACTCCATGGTTCATTTTTTTTTTTTTTAAACGTGTGCTCAGTGAGTGGAGGACTCACGCAGTGACTCAGTTCTTGGCTTTGATGGCACTCAAGGTGCCTGAGATGAAACCAGCAATGCTGGCAACTGCGAGCTACTAGCAGCTATTAGCAATCAATTAACTTGTCATCACTGGTTTTGTTTTGCAGTGCTAGGATCTGACCCAGAACCCTGCACATGTGGAGGAGGCAGTGTTCTCCCACTGAGCGACATCCTCAGCCCCCTGAACAGTCTCAGTTAGGATATGAATGGTCACCAGATATGCATGTGCGTGCGTGCATTTGGGTGTATGAGAGCACATACGAAGTCGTGTGGTAATTTAAGGGTGTCAGGCATGGCAGCCTGCACTCTTTTATGGAAGCAGAGATAAGTGAGTCTCAGGGTGAGGCCAGAG
>NC_034595.1:92449434-92454253 GCF_900095145.1 Mus pahari
GGGGGGGGGGAGGAAGGAAGGAAGGAAGGAAGGAAGGAAGGAAGGAAGGAAGGAAGGAAGGAAGGACAGACAGACCCTACTCTTAAGAAACTCTAAGTGGTCTATTCTGAGGGCACAGACCACTGGAACGTCTCTGCAATCTCAACTTCTATCAATAATATTCTATCAAAGAAATAAAGAATCATGGGCTGATGAGATGGCTCAGCAGTTAAGAGCATCGACTGTTCTTCTGAAGGTCCTGAGTTCAAATCCCAGCAACCACATGGTGGCTCACAACCATCTGTAATGGGATCTGTTGCCCTCTTCTGGAGTGTCTGAAGACAGCTACAGTGTACTTACATATAATAAAAAAAATAAGAAAGAAAGAAAGAAAGAAAGAAAGAAAGAAAGAAAGAAAGAAAGAAAGAAAGAAAGAAAGAAAGAAAGAGAAATAAAGAATCATGAAAGATAAAGAATTACAATCTCTCCAACAAGGCTAGATTCCAAGTTCTGTGACAGCTAAGATCATCTTCTCAGTCCACCCCTAGGCTTCCAGCATCTGCATCAGAACTCATTTTCATCTTCCAGTTCGCTCAGTACTAACTCTACTGGCCCAGGCTGCGTGCATGCGTATGTCTGTGCATGCATGTACATCTGCGCATATCCAAGACCATATGGAGGACAAACTGGGTGTCTTCCTTGATCATTTTAAACCTCATTTTTTTATTCACACTTTCTAAGATCTGGGATAGATTAGGCTGTATAGATTAGGCTGGCCTCAAACTCAGAGACATTCACCTGCCTCTGCCTCCAGTGCCGGGATTAAAGGTGTATGTAGATCACTACACCCAACATAGACTTTATTTTTGAAGGTTTCTCACTTAACCTGGTGCCAACCAACTGAGGTAGGCAACTGGCAAATAAACCTCAGAGGTGCCCTGTCTCAGCTCCTGAGGGTGACAGTGAGGGTGACAGTGCCAATCACTGTGCCAGGCATTTCCTGGGGACTGGGACCTGAGCTCAGTCTCTGTGGTGGCCTGGAAAGCATCTCATGGGGGAGCTATCTCCTCAGACGCGCAGTCAGCTACCTTGGCTTCTGCTGCTGCTATCATGGGAAAACTTCTAGGCTGGTTAAGAGTGTGTGTGTAAGTAATATATTTCCTTCTTAAGTGTATTAAATGACATTATTTTCCTTTTTCATTAACTGTAATTCCAAAATTTGACTATTTCAATGTCTAACAAGAAGGTTCCTTTGATATGTACAAGAAAACGTTTGTTTCTGCACACTACCAAGTGTTAATTGGTGAAGCCATAATTAATGATATAACAGAAGCAATAAGCAGCATTTCTAGGCAGTTACTGCTACAGCTGGTATTTCACAACTATGTGCAGTTCTTATCCATTAGGGAAACACAGAGGCAGGCACGGGAGGAGCAGAGCTGAAATCTAACTGCTAGTCTCGGATTCATTTATTAGTACTAAATGCATCTAGAGTTAGTGGGGAGGAGAAAGTATGACTTGGGTTAGAAGAGGGGCTAATATACACAGGTCAGGACATACCAACCTTTTCCAACTGTGGAAACACGACCTATAATCCCAATTAAATCTAGGGAGAGAACTGTGACCATAACTTCCCCCATTTTGGCCCCTCTTACAGGGGTAATCCACCTTCTCAGTGGGCAAGGGTGTCAAATGATATTTAGATGAACCACAAGGAAAAGATCTTAGTGACCAGACAAAGAATTCCACAGGAAGCAAGGAGTCCCAAACAAACTGTAACTCTTAAACCCCCAGACTTCTTTCTTGAGATAGTAGACAATTATAAATTGATCCACATTCATAAAAATCTGCATCTCTAAAGAGGAGCCAGGCAGATGGAAACGAGGAAAATTTCTCTATAATTCCAACCAATGAGGAACAAAGTTGCTGGGAACTGTTCACTGTATAGACATCCAGCCCAGACAGTCTGACTGCTGTATCCACAACTGGTCGGTCGTACAGTCCAAAGCTAAAGTTCCCTCAGCAGGGCGGTCACCTGCTTGAGAAGCAACAGTAATCCTTTTCCCCTCGGCTACTGGAGTCTTGAGCTCATAGCATCCCATACATCCCAGCAGTTAGAAGCGGCTATATCCAGCATTTATAAATGTCCATTGCCTCAGTTTCCCCAATTCCATCAAGTGTAATTCCACGGAAAGTGAGTAGATCCAAAATGGGAATCGAGGGTAGCCTGCGTTCCTCCTCACCCACGCACACATTTCCACTCCACGCTGGCATATCGTTTGTAGCATCCAAGTGAGGGAATCAATGATCTGCGAGATACTCTGTGACAATCCAATCTGTTTGTAGACGTCACATACTGAAAACCGAGAGGTGCTTATCAGCTTCTACAAGCTTTGTAGGCTCTGAGACTCCGGATATATTCCAAATAGCCCGAAGACAAAACCGGCAGCCAAATAGCTCCATCTGGTAGTAAGGATATATCCAAGGAAGGCCTTGATAATATCCAAAAGGAGGACACGTCCTTCTAGAAGCCAGGTAACCCCAAAACTGAAGCTCTACAGGCACTCTTCTGTCATGTGATCTCCCATTAGATATCCAATCTGCTGTAGGAAATATCCTCTACGATTCAGTGAGGTAGCAGCCACTGGGATAGAAATAACTTCCGTTTCCAACCCAAAACAGGAAACATTGAAAATGCCCAAAACTTTAAATCCATCTGGGGCCCCTAAATACGAGTTTCTGTTTCTCACCACATCAAATACAAAATACCTGCCTACCGAAACCTTGGAACTTACCCATCGAGTCTCCGCTCATAGCGTCCTTCTCGTGCATGAAGTGATGGTGGGGGACCATAAGCAGGCCCTCCACCACTTCCTCTGAACCCAGAAACCTCTCTACTACGAGACGCTATGGAAATTGTCTCGTCCAGTCCCCGGGCAGCACTCGGAATAGTTCCTGGCTCATTATAATCCGTGCGGAGGTCTCGGTCTCCCATTTTGTTGACGGAGTTGTGAGCTTTCTGTGCACTTTTGATGTCCACAAAATCCACAAAGGCAGCCACTCCTCCTTCAGAACCCCGCTTGGGGAGAATCTTGACACTTTCCACGCGGCCATATCTGGGGGGCGGGGGGAAGAAGTAAAGTTATTTATATCGATAATTTTCCAAAGAGTAATTAATAATTTTACAAAATGTGTTCTTTTAGGATAATTTATACACACACACACACACACACACACACACACACACACACGATACGACCTACAAAGCTTTCTGTTGGAGTACCTGCTTCTATATGCTTATTGTGTGGAGAAGCAGAGACCCAAGTCAAGTTTCTCGCTCTACCTCCTTGCATCTGAGGTAGGGGATCTCACTGAACTTGATCTGGCGAGCTGTGATCCCAGCAATGAGATTACAGGAGAGTGGCTAGCTCTGGTGAGGAGGCCAGGACTGAACACATTCAGGTCTTCATGTTTGAACGGTAAGCATTTTACAAAACTAAGTTATCTCCCTGGTCCCCAAAATGGCTATTTGAATAACTCTCATTTAAAACACACATACACTACCTCACAGATTGTTAAAGCTCATTTGTATATGCTCTGAAACAATCATTATTACTCTCATTTGTATTTCCTGAAACTATCCTTACCCTGTCAAGAACACTTAGCTAGAATGAATTCCTCAAAAGTTCTCAGTAATCCTTGCATTATAAGAAAGATTATTAAACCTAAAATAGAATCAAAATGGTTTTAAAACACTGAAGTGAGACGTGGTGGCTCATGACGGCGGTTCCAACACTCAGGGGACAGTCAGGAAGAGAGAGAGCTAAGAGGACAGACTGGCTTCATGGCAGGTTCTAGAACTCATGAGATAGTCTGTACTTCACCATGACAGTTTTCTCCTTATTCAGTTTTATATTCGTGCAGGCACACACGCTACAGTGGGCAGGTGATGGTCAGAGTTGGTTTTCCTCTGTGCACGGTGTGCGTTCTGAGGATAAACTCAGACTCAGGCCTGCACGGGGGCGCACTATTACCCTTTACCCACTCAGCCATCTCACCAGCCCAATAACTGGACTTCCTGTGCTTCCTTTTGGGGGTGGGGGAAAGGCTTGTAACACTCCTGCCTATGCAGGATCTGAGGGCTGGACTCCCGGGCACTCACTGCCACCATAAATGTCTGCACAGCGCTGGGAATGGAACCAGCCTTTCGTGTGCTTTTCACAGGGATGTCAGAGAGGCAGGCACAGCATCAATGTGCTGACAATCGACAACTGTGGTTTCACCTCCCCCCAAAAGGCTAACATTACCAGAAAGCAGATCTCTTCCAGTCCTAGGATGATTTAAGTTACTGCTTCTTAAAAATGAAACACAGTATTAAAGTCTGCCTTGTCAGAAAACTCTTGTATAGGTGAACAAACTATTTGTAGCAACTGGTTGACAAGGACCAGTAAGATGGCTGGCAGGTGAAGCTGGCCCAGGCTGGGGACACGCCTGAATTCAACCCAAGAACCACAGGACACAAGTAGAAAACAGACTCCAGAAGGCTGTCCTCCATCATGGTGTACAAGTGCACACTTGACCAATCTCACACACAGAGAGACAGACAGACAGAGACAGACAGACACCAGTAAGCTGAGGGAACAGTTTGGGTCTTTTGTAATTTAGGGGAAAGTTTAATAGAAATTTAAATGGTTCTTCCCATACAAACAAAATACCTTTTAAATATGTGACAAGAGACTTGAGTCTATAATCCCAGAACTCGGGAGGCAGAGGCAGGCGGATTTCTGAGTTCGAGGCCAGCCTGGTCTACAGAGTGAGTCCAAGGACAGCCAGGGCTATA
>NC_034595.1:92454309-92461294 GCF_900095145.1 Mus pahari
AAAAAAAAAAAAAAAGTTCAAAATCACCTTTAGCTATATGGTGAGTTCAAAGTCCTAAACTCCAGGTGAGCCTGAGAGAGAAAAGGAGGGGAAGGAAAGGGAAGGAAGAGAAGGGAGGGGAGAGACACCTTGACCACATAAAGATCCCCCTCGTTTGTTTGTTTGTTTGTTTGGTCTTCTGAAACAGGGTTCTCTTCTCTGGGTAGCCCTGACTGTCCTGGAACTCATTCTGTATAGACCAAGCTGGCCTCCAATTCAGAGATCTACCTGCCTCTGCCTCCTGAGTGCTGAGACTGAAGGTGTGCAACACCTCTGAGCAATTTTTTTGCTTTTTTACTTTGTGTATGTGTGTTTTGCCTGCATATATTATGTGCAGTGTGTGCGTGCCTGGTGCCTTCAGAGATTAGAAGAGGGGCTGAAATGCAGCTACTGATGGTTGTGAGGCACCGTGTGGGTGCTGGGAACTGAACGCATGTATCTTCAAGAGCTCTCTTATCTGTTGAGCTGGCTCTCCAGCCCCGAGGACTTTTTTTCCTACACACACCATTTCCCACCCCTAGCTGAACAGAGGGCTGACTAATCATCTAAGCTTTCAGGACAGAATGGAAATCTAACCAAAATACTGTCAGGTTTCATCAAGGTTTGTCTTTCAACATTCTGAACTGTCTTCAGTGAACACTCACAGCCCTAAGAGACCCTGAGGGATGTCACTGCGCATGTTAATACCCTTAGAGTGTATATCTCAGAACTCAGGAACACAGAAGATGTGATGGCATGGCTTTAAAAGGCACGTGCCAGGCTGGAGAGATGGCCCAGGGGTTACAGTCGTGCACTGCTGTTACAGAGGACAGGGGCTCAGCTCCCACAAGCTCTAAACTGCCTGTAATTCCAGCTTCAGAGAACTTGATGGCCTCTTCTGGCATTCATGGGCACCTGCACATGTATTAATACCCACATATACCATGCATACATATAGTTTAAAAGTTTCATTTTTAGGGGCTCAGAGATGGTTCACCGGATAAGAGCACAGGCTGCTCTTGCAAAGGACCTGGGTTTGGTTCCCAGCACCCACAGGACAGCTCACAATCAGAGTATCTGATGTTATTCTCTGGTCTTCATCCATGAGCACCAGACACACATGTGGTACACAGACATACAGGCAAACAAAGCAAAACACTCCAACACTTAAGCTAACTAAATGTGTCTTATATTATAGTTATATATAGTATATGTAGTTATAGAAAATAGTCTAGTTAAATAATATGGATGTGTATATATTTATATATACACGCACATAGTACATGTAGTTATAGAAAATAGTCTATATAGTTAAATATGGATGTATCTATATTTATACATATACACACCAGCGCGTGTGTGCACACACACACACACACACACACACACACACATATACACACACACAGTTCTTCCAGCAAACCTGAGTTCATTCTGAGGGTCAATGTCAGGTGCACACTATCTGTAACTCCAGCATCAGAGCAATCTGACACTGTTATCCAACACAGGTGCCTGCACTCGATCACGTGTGTATACCTACACATATACATAATTAAATACAATTTTGAATTTTTACAAGGTACTGTTCTGGGGACTTGATACCTATTGGGAACTTACAACTGCACCTTCCTAATAGATGGAAAGAAGAGCCTTCCCAGTCTAACACCAATCCCTCGGCTCCACACAAAATGTACTCCGAAACTTCTGGAGCAACACTGACTAGACAGAGCTGAAGACGAATCCACCCCAGCACCACAGTAGCAGTAAACAGACGAGGCAGTAAGAGAAGCACCTCACTGGGAAAGCTGGCTGCGTGTGCGTGCCCCGGGCTCAGTCCCTAGGACCCAAAATTAAGTAGCATCAGTAAACATTAAAAGTTATTAACACCTCCCGCATTAGCTGGATTACCAACAGAAATGCATGAGTAATTTTAATTCCACCTTTTGAAACTGGTCTCATAGGCAACAACCAACCCCCAGATGATCATCTGCATGACCCTCCCACTACATACACCAATCAATCCTCCCTGAGTCACTCTTAAGACAACAGAGCTGACCCGGCATGAAAAGAACACAGTCAGGTTACAGCGGAACTGAACCTACCAATGACATTTCCCATCACGGTCTCCACCTAGCAGCTAGAGGACCCCGTCTGAGGACTGGGAGCAGTCATTCGGTGACAGAGTGCTGGCCTAGCATGCCCGAAGTCCCAGGGTTCAAATCCCAGCATACACACACACACACACACACACACACTTTTAAAAAGCACAACCTCAACCCTCTAACTTCTAGAACCCTGGAAGCAAAAGTATGAGGATCAACACTATGGGGCTGAGCAGTGCTACAACAAGACCCTCTCAAAGCAAAACGATGAAATGCCAAACGTGATGCACATTATGATCCCAACACTGTAGGGAAAACCTTGGTTTATTTAAAAAGCAGAATAAGAATATGCTTTTAACCCCAGGTGTGGGATATGGGCTATTTTCAGACTGCCCACAGTGGCTGACTATGATTTGTCTCAGGCTCTAGCAGGGGTGTGATTTTGCCAGTTGCATAAAGTTTCTGCGACTGTGTGATGCTCAGAATTCTGGGGACTTTTTCAGAGAGGGTATATAAATGCTAGGACCCAGGGAGAGTTGGGGGGTTGTTAGATGGTTGAGTAGTCATGTGCAAAGAAGAAATTAGCTCTCCTGATGGCAAGGATCAAACTTCCCCCAAGGAACTCGAAGGCCCTAATCAGCAGAAAGTAGTCTACCATAACACTGCTCCTGTCCTCCTATCCTTTTAAGTGGGGGTTGAAAGGGTGAGAAAAGGGTGGAAAGGGGGTGGAAAAAAGACGCCACAAAGTAGCCAAAGTCCATCTACACAACACTCAAAAGGTATGTGCAGAAAGGTCAGCCAATCCATCAGTCTAGGATACATGATAACCTATTTCAGGTTGAATAGGGGTGAGAGGGATTTTCTTTGTTTCTTTTTTTTTTTTTTTTTTTTTTTTTTTGAGACAAGCTCTTCCAAAGTAGCCTGGCTGACTTCAAACAGTGACCCTCCTACCTCAAGTGCTGGGAGTGGCAATGGGAGCCCACCAATCCCTACAAGGTTTTACTTTACAAACACGTTTCTGGGACTGGAAAGAAGGCTCAGTGGCTCAGAGCACTTGGTACTCTTGCAGAAAACCAGGTTTTGGTTCCCAAAACTCACAAGGTGGCCCACAATCACCTGTAACTCCAGTTCCAGAGAAGCTGATGCCCTCTTCTGATTCTGACCCCCATAGGCACCAGGTACACACACGGTACACATACATACATGCAGGCAAAAAAGTCATGCACATAAAATACAAAAATTTTTAAAAACACACTGGATATAAATGGAAGGAAGGGAGAGAGAGAGAGAGAGAGGAAGGGAGGGAGGGAGGGAAGGAAGGAAGGAAGGAAGGAAGGAAGGAAGGAAGGAAGGAAGGAAGGAAAAAAGACAGGCAAGCAGGCAGGCAGGCAAGCAAAAGGTTCTACAGTACCTCACTATGTGTCAACTGACACACTTTCTGACACTGGACACACTTGAAAGGCATTTTCAAAAAAAAAAAAAAAAAAAAAAAAAAAGAAAGGTATTTTCTACTTTAAGTATACCTGACTATGGTAGTAATTTGTTATGATAACGGCCAACTGTTGTTTCATGGTGATGTTAAAAAAAATCTAATGTACGATTAATTTATATATGAAATTTATTTATAAAATTTAATTACTACAGGCTGGAGAGATGGCTCAGTGGTTAAGAGCACTGACTGTTCTTTCAGAGGTCCTGAGTTCAATTCCCACCCAGAAACCACATGGTGGCTCACAACCATCTGTATTGGGATCTTTTGGTATATCTGAAGACAGCAACAATGTATTCATAGACATAAAATAAATAATTCTTTTTTAAAAAATTTAATTACTAAAGGTGATTAAAAACTCAAAAATCGGGCTGGTGAGATGGCTCAGTGGGTAAGAGCACCCGACTGCTCTTCCGAAGGTCCGGAGTTCAAATCCCAGCAGCCACATGGTGGCTCATAACCATCTGTAACAAGATCCAACGCCCTCTTCTGGAGTATCTGAAGACAGCTACAGTGTACTTACATATAATAAATAAATAAATAATTAAAAAAAAAAAAAGAAAACCCTCAAAAATCAGTCAGACAGTGATGGTACCCACCCTTTTAGTATCCGCACTTACGAGGCAGAGGCAGGGGGAATCTCTGAATACGAGGCCAGCCTGGTCTACAGAGGGAGTTCGGGACAGCCAGGGCTACACAGAGAAACCTTGACTTGAGAAACAACAATAACAAAACTCCTCAAAATCCCTAAATCCAGCAAAACTGTCCTTTTTCTGGGGTTGGGGTGGCGAGACAGATCAGGCTACAGCCCTGGCCTCCCTGAAGTCACTATGGAGACCAAGCTGACCTTTAATTGCAGCAATCTTCCTTCCTCTCCCCACCTCTGGGTGTTGGGATTACAAGTGTGAGCCAACAGACCAGGCTCCTGACCTCACTATGGAAAAAGCAAGTATCCTGAGCCAGCCCTGCCTCTGGAGTGACAGAAATGGAGAGGAAAGAGCAGGATTCACAACTATTTGTTAATGTAGTTCTCTCTGCCAAAGCAAAGAAAACCCATTGGGCTGTAGTACATGCAACATTGGGGAAAGTGGCAAAGTTGATCAAAACGCAAAATCCCTGCATCTACAGGAAAAGCGACAAGCTGCCCCACCCCTACAAAGAAGAGAAGAAATGACTAAACAAATCGACCCACAAAAGATGGACAAGGTCTGGAACCAGAGCTCAGCGATGGAGCGCATGCCTGGATAGGAGTGTGTGCCTCCCATGGGTTAATCACCAACATGGGAGGGGAAAATGTCGCTGTGGGGCTAGTGAGCTAGCTCAGCAGGGAAGAAGGGCTGCTCAGTTCCCAGCACCCAGGCCAGAGACCAGAAACTCAGGTCTCTAACTCCAGCTCCGTTCCCAGCACCCAGGCCACAGACTGGCAACTCAGGCCTCTAACTCCAGCTCCCAGGGACCTGACTGGAGCCCTCTTCAGGCCTCTCCAGGCACCTGCACTACAGAGTCATGATTCCTTCTCAAGGCATTAGAGCTTTTGAACGGGTGTTTGAAAACAAGCAAGAATTAGTCATTCTGGTGTAATTATAATGCTAACAGTGCTGTGGAATCTTTGAATAGTCTTACACTCTGGAAGGACTGGAACACTAATAGATAAAATGAGACATCTGAGATCTGCTTCAGAACAACAGTCAGAGCTGGAGAGAGAGAGGACTTCTTGGTTAGGAGCAAACACTGGCTGGGCACGGTAGCCCACGCCTTAACTCCTAGCATTTGGGAGGCAGCAGCAAGTGAATTCTGAGGGAGAACAGGCTGGTCTACGCAGTAGGTTCCAGGCCAGCCAGAGCTACATTGGTAGCCCTGACTCAAAAACAAAATCAAAACAAGAATAGATTGCTCTTGCACAGAGGACTGGGAGTTCAAGTTCCAGTACCCAACTCTAAGGGATCTACAACCCTCATGACCTTGGCACACACTAATAATGTCAATGATGATGGTGATGGTAGTGAGGAGGAGGAGGAGGAGGATGAAGCACCAAGCCACCACTGTGAGGCTTATGCCAGGGACAGGTGTACCGATACTATGGGAAAAAGCAGCTCCGACCCAGGCCTGCAGCTTCTACTTACAGTCCCCGCAGCACAGGCAGGCTGAGACAGAAAAATTGTTCCAAATAAAGAATGTGTCCATTGGAACACAGCGGTTAAGAGCATTTGTGCTTTCTTGCAGACCTGGGTTTGTTCCCAGCATCCACCTGTAACTCCAGTTCCAGGGATCCAATGACCTCTTGGGGCCTCTGTGGGCACCAGCATGCCTACAGTGCACATACATACATGCCGGCAAAACTCATGCAGAAAGTAAAGCAAATACACCTTCTTACGAAGTGGCATCTCTTTTGGGGTTCGTGCCTTTAATCCCAGCATTGGCGGCAGAGGCAAGTGGATCTCTATGAGTTCTAGGCCAGCATGTTCTACACAGCTTGGTCTTCCCTGTCTCTAAGGGGAGGGGGTAGGTTTTTAAAGGAAAGAAAAAAAGAGTCCACGTTCAACTACACAGTGAATTCTAAGCCACCAGTAGCTACAGGAAGAGACCCCACTGACAGAAAAGACCAAGGGGCGAAGGGAGAACAGACTCAGGCTGTGCCAGGGTCTCTCTGAAACTCAAGAGCTCGGTGTGCTCTATGCTAAACTTCAGGAAACCATTTTCCCAAGTCCACATTAAAGGCTGCTGCTTGCCCGATTCAGTGTAAGGCTTCTTCACCATATCAAATCCTAAACCCTGTTCTCAGCATGATGTAAGGTTGGTAAATGAGTTATGCGACTAGCCGGAGAAAAAAATCACACCACAAACTGACAAGACCCCGAGGTTGAGAGTGAAATGGCGTTGAGTCTATTGTTCGTGCCCTGGAGGCGATGTCTCTCCTGGAGGCGATGTCTCTGAAAGAGGAGGAAAGGGTAAACCAGCAAAGCCACTCCCAATGCCACCTTCTTTTCTTAGCCAGCCTCACCATGTTGGATTCCAAAACCTTGCTAAGAGCCACCAGGGCCATGTCCTCACACGTGGCAAGAGTGGGCGGCAGAGCGCCTGGGAGCTGAGTTACAAAGGATTGTAACTCCTCAACAGAGTTGTGCATGTAAGGGCAGGAGTCCGGTCTCTCAGGGCTTTAGAAGACGGAAAGGGAGACGTTAAAAACCTCATCATCCCTTGAGACAAATCAGTGGGTAAAGGGGCTTGCTGTGGGAGCTGGGAGATTTGAATTTGGTCAACCTGGATCAACCCCCAAGTTATCCTCTGACCTACATACTACATTCTCATATTCTCTCTCTCTCTCTCTCTCTCTCTCTCTCTCTCTCTCTCTCTCTCTCTCTCTTCCCTCCCTCCC
>NC_034595.1:92461499-92469552 GCF_900095145.1 Mus pahari
CTGAAACTAACTCTGTAGACCAGGCTGGCCTCGAACTCAGAAATCCGCCTGCCTCTGCCTCCCAAGTGCTGGGATTAAAGGCGTGCGCCACCACTGCCTGGCTGTAATACTAATAATTAATAATAGAGTGAAAATTCTGATTAACTGAACAGGTCAACTCAGTGTAAACTCATATGGTTACTGGAGCAACCACTCAGTGAAAAAAGGTGCTTGCTACATGACCTAAGTTCAATTCCCATGGTAAGAGGGAAGAGCCGCAGGCCGTCCTGACCGCTGCACATCTGCTGTGAGTTCATATGAGCACATACAAATGTAAATGAACACATAGCATGTTCATGATTAAACATGCATGTACAAATGATATACATCTCAGCTCTGAAAAAAAAAAAGTCACAGTTCTGAGCACTTAAAATCTTGATTTCTGCGGCTGGAGAGATGGGTCAGCAGTTAACAGTGCATAGCATTCTCTTAAAAAAAAAAAAAAAAAAGAGAGAGAGAGTGCCAGGACAGTTCCAGGGAATCTCCCACAAAACACCCGTCAGACACCAAGGGGGAGACTACACCACCTCCAACCTAGTTCTCTTTGTTTGGAGGCAGGGTCTCTCTACATAGACCTGGAACTACATGGAGTTTCTAGAATTCACTATGAATGTTCTAACTCCCTAAAATATGAAAATCCACAAGCTGGAAAACTGCAATCCCAACACGCACCAGCATGCAGGAGGGAGGCTGGGGAAAGGGGTCTCCATTCAAACCCAGCCTGGGTCCACACAGCGAGACTCTCAAAAACAAGCATGGTTTGCTATGCTTAAACATGAGTTTTCTATACTTAATATCATAAATAATCAAATCCAAATACGCAAGTCAGAAAGGCAGCTCCGATTTAATAGACTGCTTCCCTACCATGCATGAAGCCCTAGGTTTGCTGCCCACCACGTAAACTCAGCCTGATAGGTCATGCTATGATCCCAGCTCTCAGAAGGTAGATGCTTAAAGATCAAGAATTCTAGCAAATTCGAGGCTGGACTAAGATTAGGGAGGACCTGTCTCAAAAATAAAACAACCCCGAATGGTGGCTTGACCCCAGCATCTGTGAGAGAGAGGCAAGAGGGGAATCCAATCCCTCTGCCTTCAAGGCCAGCCTGGTCTATGTATCAAGTACCAGGGCCAACCTAGGGTACATGGAAAGAGGCCCTGTCTCAAAAAAGTTCACTGTACTTAAGTTAGGATTTTAGTCATTCTACTGTAAATTAGACGCACACCCCCCTCTGTTTTTTAATTTTTTTTTTAAGGCAGAGACTCCCTATGCAGCAGCCCTGCCTGGCCTGGAGCTCACAGAGATCTGCTTGCCTCTGCAAGGTATCCAGGACTAAGGTAAAGCGGCTCAGAGCCACACCCAGCCCTGACACTCTCCATCTGTAACTTAGTGGACAGGAACATATGGGGGGGGGGGCGATCTGAAATCTGCAAAGCTCGTTTCCACACACTGAAAACTGCCTACGTATCACTCAAAAAAATAATAAGTCAATAAATCCCAAGCTGGGAGGGAAGAAATGGCCCAGCACTAGCTGCTCTTCCAGAGCACTGGAGTTCAGTTCTCAGCAACCACACGGTGGCTCACAACCATTCCTAACTCCAGTCCCGGGGGATCTTCGTCCTCTTCTGGCCTCCATGTATACCTGACATAGATGTGGTGCAGATAACACCCCTGCACACACAAAAGAGTACAATAAAATTCACTCCAGAGCTAAAGCTAGTAGTTCAACTTCTGTTACCATGCAAGTTTTGTAGATCATTCTAAACACTGGAATGGCTGACTACGGCTCAACCCAGTGCTGCTTTCCTGGGTGCTAGAGGTTAATAAACCCAAGGAGCCAACAGCAGGAGCCCGCCATCTGTGGGGCTCTGGGCTCCATCCTCGGCTGAAATAGAGAGGGGGAGTAGAAATAATAGGAAGGAAATAGATAATCCCCAGCCGGACGTTCGGTGTCTTAGTGAAATACTTTAAATACTTTTACAAAGTAAAGTAAAGGGTCAGGCCTGTAGACCCAGAACCTCGCTGGCCGGGAGAGAAACCAACCTAGGCTATAGTCAACCCCGTGACTACTGTGGCAGCCTGGTGTACGACTCAAAAATCAAAATTAAAAAAATGAAAACTAAGAGAAAGTGAGAGGTGGAAGCAACCCAGAAAAGCAGAAAAGCTTGCTGCCTTCGTGTCTGTCTCACTGTATAGCCTTGACTATCCTGGAACTTGGCTCTGTAGACCAGGCTGGCCTTGAACTCAAGAGTCCACCTGCCTCAGCCTCTCCAAGGACTGGGCTAAGGCACACCATGGCACCACTATCTTTATAGCATTCTACATAAAATATCCAAAGTTTCAGTGTTAACAGGGCTAAAAATATCTCATCAACCCAGCCTGAAACCTCTTCCTAAGCATACTGAACAGGAGAGGCCCAAGCAACCCGGAGGCTGAAACAAAGGTGGCCAGGAAGGTCCCTTCTCCAACACAGATGGAGATGTTCCTTGAAAGGACCCCTGTGTCTTCCCACAGTCTGCCACAGACATTTTCTTTTTCAGAAATTAAAATACATTTTAAGCACTCTATATTAATTTTAACGCTATTTCAAAAATAACTAAACTTTCCTGAAATTTTAAAATATTCAAAAAAGAAGTCCATCATTAAATTAGATATTCAGAATCACAGTATTCAAAACTAGAGATAGCCGGGCGTGGTGGCGCACGCCTTTAATCCCAGCACTCGGGAGGCAGAGGCAGGCGGATTTCTGAGTTCGAGGCCAGCCTGGTCTACAGAGTGAGTTCCAGGACAGCCAGGGCTACACAGAGAGACCCTGTCTTGAAAAACCAAAAAAAAAAAAAACAAAAAACAAAAAACAAAAAAAAAACCTAGAGGTAATGTCATAGAAATAACCTGGACTCAAGTAAAGACAGGATATGGCAATGACGGCCTCCGAACATCCTCAGTGAGTGCACGCACAAGGATGAAGGAGCTGTCCTATTATCTGATTTTTGTGACCAAAAAGATAGCTGGGTATACGTGATGGCTTTTAACTAGAAAACCACTGTGCTAAAATAAACATTTTTTTTTTCCAAAGAAACCTTGTCTCGATAAAAAAGGTTTTTAAGCAGTTTCATTCTTTTGACAATGTTTTAAAAAGACTTCCCCTAGGCAGTCACTAACTACATAATATTTATCCTATCTGCAATGTATCACTGAGGGGTGGTCAAGGAAAAGCCACTGCGATGCACTTAACCCTGAAAGGAAGACGGAGAGAAGGGTTAGTCTTTGAGGGATTCTATCCCGTTTGTTAACTCGAATTCCAGGCACCCTGGCACACACCTCGCTCTACCAGACAGCAGCCAATTGTGTGGTGCCCCCTCCAGCCCCTTAGCCCCACTATCACACAAAAGAAAGAAAGGACTTTCTCCATTGTGGCCCTGTAATGGATCTTTGTTAACTAAATCCCTATTCAGAAACAGTCATTTAATTTTCTTAATTCAACATATGGAAAGCTGTAAAGAAAACGAACACAGAAGACTTATTATATGCAAGAAGGTACAGCCAATTTTTAAAAATACTCCATGTTCTTGGGCTGCCTTTCTTCGGCACTGGGGGGAATGGGGGGTGGATCAGCACCCTTCCTCCATCTGCTGTGCAGTGAAAGCACTGGTCAGAACCCGAGCAATCGAGGGGGGGGGGCTTTATCTCTGCCTCCACAGCTGTCTGATTTCGCCTCCGCGGGTTTTTTTTTGTTGTCCTTTTAATCCAAATACCTACTGCAAAAGCCTAACCACTGTTAAAAGAACATTCGTCTTTGAAGCGTTTTATGTAATGTATTCCCAGTGTACACCTCGTAATCCTGTAGAACAGTTATTAGTTAATGTTGTAATCAGCTAGGGAAAAGGGTAGGTAGGAAAGGCACTCCAGTTCAGTTTAACACGGGCATCTTGGAGTTCACGTTCTGAGGTCTACAGGGCAGAGGCTGAACGCCATTAAGTTTCCTTGTCATTTTAGTGCCTTTCCATCCCTTTCGTTTAAATGGTTCAAATTCTATTTTTCCTTCCTCACAGCGATTACATATTTAACAAAACACATTCCACTATACGGAGAAAGAGATCTATACTTAGCTCCACAACTGGACCGGCAAGAACATTTTTGTAGGCAGAAAGATAAGCAACAAACCAGAACCTGTGAGTACCTGCTTGGGGGTGGGAGGGGGTGAGAACTGGGAATTCCAGGGTCAAGGGTGAAGGGGGGGGGTAACTTTCTGTTACCTTCTCATGCTCTGCTCCCATTAAAGGTGTACTAACCAAATAAAATCCATTCGTCTCAAAGTGAGAACTGTCGCTTTTACGATGCAGGAGTTTTGGGGACACACGTCTGCAGAGGCTTCAAAGAATCTTTTTACCAAGAGCATCTGCTTTTGCTCTCTCTACAACAGATAAAGCGCTGCTGCAACCGCGGGGTCTGCAGTGTGCCGGTGAGCCCTCCTGCGAGCCTCCGCCCGCCCGCCCGCCCGCCCTCCCGTGCATTCGGAGCGGCTCCGCAGATTCCCACATAAAGTGGGTCCTGGCCGCCATCTTAGAGAGTCATTCACACCAGCCGGACCGCGGCACCACGCTTCCAAGCCTCCCAGGACTGCGCCCAACCTCCTCCCTCGCTGCTTTCCCTCTCCCTCGGCTTGCACAGGGGGTCAAACTCCAGGTCTGAGGCCAGCCGTGCCTCGGAAATCTGCACGATGTAAAATGTCAAGTCTGACCACCCAACACAGGAGCAGAGCGAATGAGGCAATGCACGTGTTTGCACGTCGGGTGCGTATCAATTTCCCATGCAGAGACCCAGGGAAGAGCCACTGGGCGATTAAAGGGGGAACAGCGCAGAGGGTTTCCAAACCCTAAGAAAGCGGAGTGCTATCTCCTCCGCGCTGTGGATGTGCTACTAGAGGGCAGAGACCCGGGTCGAGGGGTGGAGCGGCACCGGCAGAGAAAGTTCCCATCCGCTGGCGCTCCAGCTGCTGCAGTCCCTTTTCATGCCCGGGCACCCCGGCCAACACTCCATCTCCGGACCCCCCCCCCTCCCGCGGACCTCCCCCTCTCCCGTGTCTCAGGCACGACGTAGTAAACACCCGGAGTCCCAGGCAGCGCGCACCTCCCCCAGGCCTGCGGAGGACATCCCGGCAGGTTATGAATGGCCTAAGCCCAGCTCCTTTTCACACGCGGGCACGCGCACACGCGCGCCCCGGAGGCGAAGATTTAATACCCCGGTCAGAGCAACGGCCAACAGAATCAATGGCCCTCCATCAGAGAGAGAGACAGAGAGAGAGACAGAGAAAGGAAGGCGCGCACGCTTCCCAGGCCTCACCAAAGACGTTCTAGACCGGGCGACACAACCCATTTTCCCAGGTTGACTCTAATGAGGACGTTCCTTCTCCTAATTATATTCCCAGCACCCACTGGATAGGGATAATGGGAATTCAGAGTACGCCCCACTTGGAACCTTCCAGGGTACTGGATATCAGGAGAAGTGAATTTCCACAGGCGATCGCAGATCTGCTATGTTCTTTCTCAATGTGCGAAAGTGTGAATAAATTCTCATTGTAAGCGGGGTTGCATGCTGAGGCCTCTACCAGTTACCACCCGGACACGCGTTTCTGGGACCAAATAAGCGCTAAATGCTACCAACGCGTATGAAAAGCAACATTTACTTTTTCTTTTCCTTCCACAAGCAAAAAGTATTTAGAGAAACCGAAAAGTCACACCTAATCGCGAAAGATTTGCACTTTTTGACTACTTCACTAACGAATTCCGGGTAAAGGATCTATTGTAAAAAAAAAAAAAAAAAAAAAAAAAAAAAAAAAAAAAAAAAAACCGCTCGGTCACCAGCGCGGCGCGGGAATGCATCCGCAGCGCCTTGGCGTTCGTGCTCCCTTCCCCGCGAGCTCCGGGACACGGGCAGCCCATTTAGCCGCCGCCGAGTGCCAGGCAGCCCGCTCCGCCCAGCCGCACAGAGAGCTGAAGCATCCGCGGCTGCACGAATCTCCGGAGAGCGGCCACTGCTCCGGGTGCCTGCCACCTCCCGGTGCCGCACGATGCCAGGCGCACAGCCCCGGCTCTGCGGGCGTTCGGGGCCCCGGCCGATCGCGCTGGACTGCGAGGCGGCGCGCAAAGAGGCGATCCCGCAACCCCCCAGCGCTCCCGCTCCCTCGGTGGCCGCACAGCAGCCGCCCGCCCAGAGCGCCGGAGCCAGCCGCGCGTCGCCGCTCTGCCGGTGGCCAGCAACGGGCCGGAGAGGCGCCCGAGGTGCCAGCGCGGCCCCGGGCCTCGTGTCACTCACCGTTTGAAATGCTCGATGATCTTCTCTTCCCGCACGTTCTCCGGTAAGTTTCCCACCCAGAGGTGCCTGGTTTCCCGGACCATGCTGGGCGGTGTGCCGGCGACCGCGGTGGCTGGCTCCCCCTCGCCGGCTTCGTACGCGGCCGTCAGCGCAGGGAGGCGGGCGCCGGGGCGGCGGCGGCGGCGGCTGCGGCGGTGGCGTCGGCAGCGGCGGCGGCTCCTCCGGCTCCCCCCGGTGCAGAGACCATCCCTCTCCCCCAGGTTCTGACTCTCGGGCCTCGCAGCTCCGCTCTGCCGCCACCAAACACCCGAAGCCGACCCTCGCGCTCCGGCGGCGCATGCGCGCGGGCGGCGGCGGGCGGGGGAGCGGGAGGAGGGGCGAGCGAGACCCGGGCGGCCGCGACTACGACGGAGCCGGCGCTGTGGCTGCCGGACGCTTCCCACCGGCGCGCGCGGCCCGCCTCCCGCCGCCTGGCCACCGCCCCCTGGCCGCGGCCGCGCGCGCGTCCTCCCGTCCCGACGCCGAGGGCCTCCCAGCCGGCGCGCAGGCGCGCGGAGTTCCGAAGGGGGAGGAATGCGGAGCCGGGAAGCGGCGCCCGCGCAGTCAGCTTAGTGCGCAGGCGCAATGGAGGGCGGGAGGCCGGCCGCCGGAGGCGTCGGGGGGAGGATGGGGCCGCTTCTCCCTGCGGTCAGGCGTGGCTCTGGGGAAACACAAGAGAACCCGGTTAGTTTCCATGCCAAGCGGTTTCTGGAGGCCAAAGTCCCTATGCCTGTCTGCCCTACGGCCCGCCCCTGACCGTTTCCGGACGCCTAGATTCCCCGCCTGCTTGGGAAAGTGGTCGGGACCAGGCCACCCTTTTCACCGCCCAGACACGGGACCAGCGCTGCTGCAGAGAAACCCATCCCTCCCAAGAATCATTGGCTTGTAACATTAAGCAACTTTTTATATAGGAGCTTGCGAAACCGTCTGCAGATGTCTTTGCTCATGGTTACAGTAACAAAAATTAAAGCTGAAAGGATACAGAAGTTTGAAATAACTTGGTTTTTTAAACAGGATTACACCTCCGGACCTTCCAGACTTTTGAAACTTGGCAGTTGACCTTTTACGTAAAGCTGGCTTTCAGAAAGATAAAACCGCAAAAGGCCACTGTGAAGTAACAGAAAAAAAAATATCTAACTCATTAAAACCGTCAGCGACTCATGCTTTAATTTTTCATACACAAAAATAAAATGGTGCTTCAGGTACTACCTACACTTTTTGTTCCGTAGTGCCCTTAGGTACTACAAAGTGTGCAGTACAAACAAATTAGGGTTCTACCTAAGGACCTCATCCGCGTCCAACAAGGTGTGTTAACATATCACTGAGCTACATTCCCAGTTCTTGGTAGTGTTTTCTTTGTTTGGCTTAATTTGAAAGGGTCTTCTAGAACCACTGTTTATATTTTTGAGAAAGGGTCTCATATAGCTCAGGCTAGTCTCACACTTCTAGCTTTGTGACCAGCTCGCAGGACTGAGACCGTAGACCTCGGCTACCATTATACTTCACCAACTGAACAGGCAGTATTTTGAATTGGAAAAATCATAAACAATAGCAATAATATTGGGGGGTCACATAATTGTTTCTTTTGTTCCATAAAAAGTGAACGTACAGCCGGGCGTGGTGGCGCAAGCCTTTAATCCCAGCACTTGGGAGGCAGAGGCA
>NC_034595.1:92470262-92474628 GCF_900095145.1 Mus pahari
TCTTGTTACAGATGGTTGTGAGCCACCATGTGGTTGCTGGGATTTGAACTCCGGACCTTTGGAAGAGCAGTCGGGTGCTCTTACCCACTGAGCCATCTCTCCAGCCCTTAAACTAGATTTTTAAAAAAATAATTTATTTCATGTGCGTTGGCATTTTGTGTCTGTATGAGGGTGCCAGATCCCTTGGAAGCAGAGGTATAGACACTTGTGAACTGCCATTTAGATGCTAGCAATTAAACTCAGGACCTCTGGAAGAGCAGCCTCTTAATTCCTGAGCCATGTCTCCAACCCCAAAACTAGATTTTTTTTTTTTTAACAAAAATATCCTCCTAGATTAGCCAGAAGGTTTGTTAATAGTGGTACTGATGTCAGTCCTCCTGGTGGCAAGCACTTAGGGGGCAGAGGCAGGACTATCTTTGTGAGCTCCAGGACAGTCATAGCTACATAGAGACAACCCTGTCTTAAAAAAAAAAAAAAAAAATCTGTTCATAAGAAAACTCAGCAGGTAAAGGTGGCTTGCCACCAGGCCCCAAACCTTACACAAGGTAGGAGGAGAGAAGCCCTCACAGTAATGCAGTGACACACACGCCCTGGGAAATGGTCATCGGGAAGCAACAAAACCCGGAGGTAAGTGGGCTGAGGCATCCCTGCCTTGTTGCTTTCTGATTTCTATTGCTAGTGCAGATGCTGTTGATAACAAGGCAAGGGACAAGCAAGCACCTTTTGCAGAGCCCCAAACTGAGAGTTTCTTTTTCTCGGTGCTTTGCATTTTTTTTCAGGAAACACTGGTGAAGCTGTTCTCCCGTTTCCATCTGTGTTACAAAATCCTTAAGGGAGATTTCTTCATGAACCTTGATGAAGAGAAGAACAAAACAAAGAGGGGCAGGCAGACAGACAGACAGACAGACAATCTAATCTTCTGATGTTTCAAAAGGGAGCTTGGGTCAGGATAGAAAGATGACCAAGCACCGAAGAGTGGTTTACTGTTCTTTCAGAAGTCTGAGATGGATCCCAGCACCAGTGTACGGCTCACAGTAACCACCTGTAAGTCTAACTCCTCAGGTATCCCAGGCCTCTGGCCTCTAAGAGCATCTGCACTCTCCTGCACAAACCCAAAAAGGAAAAGCACGCACACACATATAATTAGAAATAAAAACAGAGATGAGCATGGTGGTGCACACTTTTAATTCAGCACTCAGGAGGCAGAGGCAGGTGAATCTCTGTAAATTCAAGTAGGTTCCATTGACAGCTGGGGCTACATAGAAAGAGCCTGTCACAAAAATATATTTTTTTAAAAAATTACAATATAAAAATAAAACTTTAAAAAATGCTTAGTGATGGCTAGGTATGTTTGTACACACCATTAATCACAGCACTTGGGAGGCAGGGGCCAGCAGGTCTCTGTGAGTTGGAATCCAGTCTACATATTGAGTTCTACAACAGCCAAGGTAAAATAGTAAAACCCTATCTCAAAATAATATTAATAACAACAACAATAACAACAGTAATTGATACTCATGGCAAAAGAGTAACCAGAAGGCTTCTAGGTCCTAACTCCATGATAGAGCACTTAATCTATGATGCACCGCCCATACCCATCCCTGCAAATCACAAAAATGTAGGTTGCAATTTAGCTGTGAAAATGGATCAAGTGCATCTCATTTGAATATTAAAGAGAACTCCAGGAAGGTGACATTAAAACTGAGCCATTTGCAGAGGCGAATTAAAATAGATTTGCTTTTAATCAACTCCTATTTTCACACCGTGAAGAGCTGCTGTATTTAGCATGCTAGACATGCTCAAAGAGTTCAGTCATGCGGAATGGCGGCTGAGATGGGGAAAGCTGCTGAGCAGCAGGCTCAGGCTTTAAGCAGTAGCCTCATCTCTCGAGTGGGTAATTAATATACCTATTTAGGCAGAAGGACAGAGTAGTCACCAGATACTTAAAGACAAATTGATACAAAAAAAAATAGTTACAAATACTGGGAGACATGTACTTAAAATATATGCATTTCTTCTAAAAGTCACCATATAAAAATATGTAAACAAGCTCTAAAATGACCAAAGCCCCAAGCACATGAGAACTGGACAATAGTGATTTCAGACAAGCCTGTTCTAATCAGAGTCGTTGTTTTTCCAAAAAATGAAACAAAATAAAATGCTCAAAAGTATTTGAATACTTAATGTTTCTGAGAGGCTAATGGTAAGAGAAAGAGCAATGTAATACCAAACTAGCACACAGAATGAGGAAATTATCTTCATAGATTACCAGAACCCCCAATAGTTGAATATTGTAGGTACACAATATAGACCTATAGACTCTAACAAGAACTAATAGTTCATCATCTAATGTTCATGACTCTAAGAGAGTTAAATAATGTGTTTTCTGTTGGTTTTACTTTTCCAGAAAAATATAATAACTTAATAATTTCTCAGAGAACTGGTTCCTAACTTTCTACTCTTTTTCATCCTAGAACAGTTATTGGGGAGAAGATTTCTCCAGGTACAAGTGCTGCTGCCCTGTCTAATATCCGGAGTATTCGTAGGCTTAAACTGAAAATACACTGGAGGGATACAAATCGTGGCTGCTGTTTTAGGTAACAGAATCTGAATTTCCTTGTTTCTTTTAGAATAGCTTCCCATGACTCCAAATGGCCAAAAGTTTCCCTGTAGTCCAGGATGGCCTCTATTTCTCAAGTGTGGGGATCACAGGAGTGAGCCACTTTAACCAGCTAGGATGGGAATTTAAAAAAACAATTATTTGGCTAGGTGTAGTGACACATACCCTTAGTCCCAACACTTGGGAGGCAGTGAGTTCCAGGACAGCCAGGGCTATACAAAGAAACCCAGTGTTGAAAAACCAAAATAAATAAGATAGATAGATAGATATTCCTCTGTATTTTCTAAACTTTTATAATTGGAAAAATCATAACAAATATACTTTGGGATTCTTTATTTTGCACTGTGGTGCTGGGAATCAAATGCAGAGTTTCCATACATGCCCTTTGAGCTCACCCTCAGTCCAATTAAATGAGCTTTTCTTGGAAGGCAGCACCTGAATCAATTAGGGCTCCTCTGAAATGTTAGTACTTGTCTACCACAAATCACTATGTACAATAGATCCCATATGAACAAATGGTAATGTTACTAACAGTCATTTTCATAGATCTTTTTCTTTTTTTTAAATTTTCATTTTTTTTCTTTTTCTTTTTTTTTTTTTTTTTTTTTTTTTTTTTGAGCAGGCCTGGACTCCCTACCAATTGCCTCTGCCATTGCTGGGATTAATGGCATTTTACTGCCTCATTTATCCTTTAAAACCCCAAAAGTAGTATTAATCTTCACATTAAAAACAAAACAAAACAAAAAAACAAAAAACAAAAAAACAGGGAAGCCAAGCAGTGGGGTTACCTGCACTCGGGAGGCCAAGGCAGGCAGAGCTCTGAGCTGGAGTCCAGCAATGGTCTACATCGAATGTGAGTTCCAGGACACCCAGGGATAAACAGCAAAACCTTGGGGGGGGGGAGGGCAGACTCTAAGGAAACTCTTTGCCATAAATGATACACATTATCCAAATACCCTAGATCTAGCAAATTGTAACATTTAAACTATCAGGACCCAAACAGAATATAAGTAAATATAAGTAAAGCAAGTCCGGGCTTTTGACCAATTAAGAGATTATCTAAGTGTACTTCATGGACTATTAGAAATAAAATATCAAATACAATGTGGTTAACTGCTTATGAAATGTGCTGACATTTCTCACAGTTTTTGAGTTTTCAGCTCTATGGCTCCTCTTAGAAAACTGACTCTAGCCAGGTGGTGGTGGTGCATGCCCTTAGTCCCAGCACTTGGGAGGCAGAGGCAGGCGGATTTCTGAGTTCTAGGCCAGCCTGGTCTTCAGAGTGAGTTCCAGGACAGCCAGGGCTACACAGAAACCCTGCCTCAAAGAAAAGAAAAAAGGAAAGAAAAGAAAAGAAAAGAAAAGAAAAGAAAAGAAAAAAGAAAAGAGAAAAAAAGAATGAAAGAAAACTGACTCTAGTTTGAAGGCGGCAAAGAAGTCTGAAGATAACTTTCTTTGAAGAGTCTACATGAATTTCAAAATACTCTAAAAAACACACGCCCATCCAGTGGAAGTTATCACTTATAATTTCACTGACAAAACACCCTAAATAGGGGCTGGGTAGATCTCAGTCGTTAGGGGCACTGACTGCTCTTCCTGAAGACCCAGGTTCAAATGCCAACTCCCACGTGGCAGCTCACAACTGTCTCTAAATCCAAGATCTGTTAGTCTCACAAAAATGTACATGCAGGCAAAACACCAATGCACAGAAAGAAACAAAAAACAAAAACCGCTTTTTTTTTTTTT
>NC_034595.1:92475573-92483477 GCF_900095145.1 Mus pahari
GCCTGGTCTACAGAGTGAGTTCCAGGACAGCCAGAGTTATACAGGGAAACCCTGTCTCGAAGAACCAAAACAAAGCAAAACAAAAATTGTAAAAGATATTTCTAAAAATCCTAGTTATTCAACAATGTAATCAAAAAAAAATTGTAAAGGTTTTAGGACACTTAAAAAAAAGACAACTCAGTATTTGCTTTATTTTCCTACTGGAGGAAAAAATTATTTGAAAGACCCTATTAAATATAATTTCTGTTCAGAGAAACGTGCGGCATGGATTCTCCAAATTTACAGACTGCATGACTCCGTGTTCATTTGCAACCCGTGTATTACTGCTTTGCTAGAATTCTACCTCTAGCCTGGCTTTCCACGCTAATGGTTCCGGAAGGAACCAGTCACCAGCTCACGGTTCCCACCGGGAAGGCGGATCCGGCTCCGCCCAGAGCCCGGTCGGGTGACCTCACAGAGGTCAAGGGCGCTCACACACCTGCAGGCCGCTCCGCCACCCCCACGCCACCCCACGCCGGGGAGCAGCAAGGCCGAAGGCAGCCTGGGGTCTCCCCGACGTGGGGCTGTCACAGCCAGCGTGCTTTCATTAAGAAGACTCCGGGCTCACACTCCGCCCCACACTAATAACCCGAGAGGCAATTCCTCTGCCTGCCCTTCAAACTCTGGGTTCGCATCCGTGGACTCCATGACAAGTGGGGTTTTTTGGTTTCTTAGTCTCCCCCTCCGCCCCCCAGGAACCCACAGCCCTGACAGTCCCTCCCACTACACTTCTTGGGAAGTGCGATCGCCGTCCCTGTGGTCACAGCGGCGCGAGCCCACGGCGAAGGGAACCCGAGCGGCCAGGCGACCTCCGCCTGCACACGCGGCGGCCGGCAAGGGCACCTTCGCCTCGGCTTCCCAGGCGAGAACGACGCGGCAGCCCAACCCCCGGGGCCTGCAGGGTCTCCCGAGTCCATCGGGAACCTCTCAAAAGTGAATCGGGAGAGGGTGGACAAGATGACCCCAGTGTCTCGGCTTTGCCCGGCCTGTCTCCAAGCCGAAGAGACCCGTTTCCGAGACTGGGGGGGGGGGAGGTTGAGAAAAAGAGGACAGGACAAGGGAGGTCCTCAGACACACTTCTCATCACACAGGCAACGCGGGGGGGGGGGGGGAAAAAAAAAGATCCTTAAGAACCGAAAACATACCCTACACTATCACATGCCTAAGAAAACAAAGGTCATTGTGAGAGAACTTTGGGGGAGAAAAAAAACAAAAAACTGCACAGCCAGCGCCGAACTGCGCACGCGCGCGGCAAGGCCACTCATTTCTCTCCCTCCTCCCAGCCCTTCCAAGGAACGCGAGGTCGGCCGAGTGCGCTTGCGCGGCCCGCGGAGGGAAACGTTGGATGGGGAGGCGACCTTTCCATTGTGAGAGAGCACCGCCCCCGCGGGCCCGCGCGCGCCCGCGCCACTCTCACAACCTCCCGGGCGCGCGCCTGGGCCTCGGCCCGACGCCGCCAGGCGCATGCGCGGGGAGGGATGCCAGTGAAGGGTGGGGAAGGCCGCGGAGTTCGCCTCCGCCGCTGGCCGAGCTACCCTGAGAAGTTTCTGGAAAGAAGGACCCAAAGGGAACCTAAGGGGAAGGAACGGGAGGCGAGCCTTTTTTTCTGAGAGAAGACAGCGAAAAGTCCCAATAAAGAGTACACGGCCTTAGCCGAGCCCACGACCGACGACCCACTCCCACCCAAGGAGGAAGCGTGGGGTCAGGGAGCGGACATTGGAGAGATGGAGGCGCAGCCGCCTGGGCGCGGGGCTCGGGAGTGGCAGGGGAGGCGCGGGGTCAGGGTCCCCGAAGGCCGCCGTCCTCAGCTCCGCTCCCGCGGGCGCCCTGACACGCCCGTCTGCACTCGGAGGGCCTCCGGGGTTCGCGGGGATGGGACGCGCACACGCGCGCGAGCTCACGGACAGCGTGGGAAGGAACCCCGGCCGCGCGCGGGGACGGCGCCGCGGGTCCCCACGCCGCGGCCCGCCCGGCTGCCATTTTGTAGCGCGGCCGCCATTTCGCGCGGCCCGGGGGCGGGGGAGGCGCTCGGGGCGCGGCCCCGCGGCTCGCGGTGGGCGTGGCCGGTGATGGGCGTGGCCGGCGGCGGGCGCGGCCCCGGCCCCCTTTGTTCTCCGCCTGGGGGTCGCGAGGCCCCTCGGGCTCGGCCGCCGGCTCGCCCCCGCCGCAGCAGCGTGTGAACGGCGAGAGGCAGCCCCGGGGCGTGCGGGATCCCGGAGCCCATCGGAAACGGGGTGTGTCCCCCGTGTGTGGGGGGGATGACGTCCTGCGTGGGGAGACTGAGATCGCCGCGGTGGGAAGCGGCTGACGGGCGAGCCCCACCTCTGCAAACAAAGTCAAGTTCGGTCCGGAAAGCAACAAAGGTGCCGAAACTCGGCGGAACCGAGCCCCAGGAGGCGGGGCTCGTGCAGCCCACGAGGTGGAGGAGCGCTGAGAGCTCGGCTTCCATTGGCTGGCCCTCGGAGCACAAGGCTTGCAAGGCCCATTCTCCCTGATCCAGAAGCCTGAACAATAAATACGCTGTGATGGCTTTCTTCTCTCTGTCGACTTCATCTTCCACTTAACTTATTTTCAAAAAGCCTTATGAGTTTATTTTTAAAAAATAAAATAAAATAAAATACGTGCCTGCCATCCATCGCCTTTTCACATTTTCACATTCCGAAAAAGCAATTGGCTTCTTGGGGAATATTTAAATGAGAATCTTGGTTGTGTGTAGTGCTGAAAATTCTGGCACTATTTCGCAAACCCAGAAAACTTGGAAAACGCTGCTGAATTTGACTTCCAGCTTTTGTGCACTTTTCTTCCCCTTAATGGTTGACGTGGTTTTTCTTCACAACAGCCTGGTCTCATAAAGGAACCAGCCCATCCTGACTCATCTATTTGTGTCTAGGCTACAGTAAACCTCTTTTTTTTTTGTCTTCTCAATATGTATAATTATGGCGACTGCTTATGTTTTCTGTAATAGTGGGGTAAAGCTTATGATGACAGACTGAAAAGGTCAAAAACATTGTTGAGGGAACCAATCGGGATTTTGATGACTGCCAGACGAGAGAAATTTAGCAGAGGCGTTTAGATTTCAAATTTCATGAATAGATGGGCTTGGTAGAGTTATAAAACTGTATACTGTGTCTTTAAGATTACATAAATAATCTGAAACCTTCAGTAGTGATTACTTAAAATATGTTGCCTTAGTCGTGTTTTCTTGTCTGTAACCAAGTAAAACAATTCAAATCATTATTTGGTTAGTTGGTTTTCGAGACAGGGTTTCTCTATGTAGCAGCCCTGGGAAATAAGTGAAATCTTATCCTGGGATGTTAGAATAATATGGCATATATGATGTATTGACACTCCGAGAATGATTTCCCAGCACTTCGTTGCACAGAGAAGGATGGTCTGATTGAATTTTTAATTGTAATTCCTTTAGAATTTTTCACTGTTTTTGAGAAAGACTCAAGTAGCTCAAATTGGCCTTGAACTCAGCTTTATAGTTGAGGATAAATTTGAACTAAAGATCCTCCAGTCTCTGTTTTGTGTTGTTGTTGTTGTTTTGTTTTTTTGTTTTGTTTTGTTTTTCGAGACAGGGTTTCTCTGTATAGCCCTGGCTATCCTGGAACTCACTTTGTAGACCAAGCTGGCCTCGAACTCAGAGATCCGCCTGCCTCTGCCTCCCAAGTGCTGGGATTAAAGGCCTGTGCCACCATCGCCTGGCCGGTCTCTGTTTTTTTATTGTACCCAAGGTTTTGTTGTTTTTGTTCTGTGGGGTTTTTAATTTATGTGTACATGTCCTTTCGGGTCAGAAAAGGGTGTGGGTCTCATGGAGCTGGAGTTATTAGCAGTTTGAAACTGCTGTCTTGAGCAAGGGTAGAAAGAGCCCTAACCACTGTGCCATCTTTGCACCCGCCGTTCCCAGGTTCTTAAGACAGTCCTACTGAGCAGACATGCTGTGTCCTTTAGCTCATGCCTTTGGATTTTTATTTCCATTTTTTGCTTTTGGTGAAATTGCATGTGCTTTGGAACATTAGAAACACTTAAGTTTCTCCTCATTATTCTAGGAAAAGACAACTTTTCATGCCAAATCAAGCAGAGGAGGGAATTTAAAATTCTAACAATAATAACCTTTGCCTGATCAAATGAAATGAGCTTTTATTTATTTGTATTTATTATTTTTTTAGAGATTTTAGTAATACGGGAATATGGGAAGTCCTTCAAAATATTGTTGGCAGCAGTTAGTACTCCTACATATTACATTCCCCTTTAAGACAAAACATTATAGTTACTTGTAAAATGCCTCTCTGCACTTCAGAAGTACTGAAGTAAAGGAATAAATATTTAATAGCCAACAGTCTAATAGAAAAAGTCTTCTAGGTTTGTCCTTCTCTCTGAGTGCAAATTGGTCTTCCCTAGAGCGAAATCCCATAGCTTCAATAGACTAGTAGATCTGTTATTCTTTTTTTTTTTTTTTTTTTTTTTTTTTGGTTTTTCGAGACAGGGTTTCCCTGTGTAGCTCTGGCTGTCCTGGAACTCACTTTGTAGACCAGGCTGGCCTTGAACTCAGAAATCCACCTGCCTCTGCCTCCGGAGTGCTGGGATTAAAGGCGTGCGCCACCATCGCCCGGCTAGATCTGTTATTCTAAACAGCAGGCACAGTGTGGTCTGCATGTATGTCTGTGCACCACCTTTGTGTCTAGTGCCCATGGAGGACAGAAGATTGGAATCAGATCCCCTGGAACTAGAAGTTAGAAGGTTGTAAGCCTCCGGACAGCAGTAGGTGCTAGCAAGCAAGCCTGGGTCCTCTGGAAAAGCAACCAGTGCTCTTAAACCCCAAGCCTTCTCTAAAAGCCAAGCTTTTAATCCATCTGTTATAACCTTTGAGCATCCACTGTGCACCTGAGCCTGCTGGTGCTTTAAATACACCAGTACATAAGAAGACAAGAGTCTCCTGGTGGGGACTGGGAGGAATCCACGAACCAGCAGAAGAAGGAAATGAATAAGCAGAGGTGGCTTGTGGGTATAGCTCAGTGGTAGGGTGCAGTGCTCACTGTCCTCAGTCTAATTCTCTGCATCCTTCCCCCACCAAAAGTAAGTGCTAGTGTGAAGAATGCAGGGCAATAAAAGATAATGTGGGCCCTGTAATCCTAAATGGTCTTTAATCTAAGCCTTCTTGGTAAGTACATGTTTATGCAAGAACCCAGGGAGCAGTCCTGTGGATGGCCAGTGAAGAGTTCCTAGCCAGAGCCTTCAAGTAGGACACAGAACCTAAGCAGCACACAGAAACAGAATGACAGAAGAAAGCAAGCCAGGAAGAGCGTGTTAGAAATGATGGATTTTTTGGTTTTTTGGTTTGGTTTGGTTTGTTTTTTTGTTGTTGTTGTTTTTCGAGACAGGTTTTCTCTGTGTAGCCCTGACTGTCCTGGAACTCACTCTGTAGACCATGCTGGCCTCGAACTCAGAAATCCGCCTGCCTCTGCCTACTTCTTTATTAGTTGACTCAAATGTATTTGTGATGTTCTGACTACTTTTGTTATTCCTAGTGGAGGTTTTGTTATAAAAATCCTGCTTCCCAGGGTTGGGGATTTAGCTCAGTGGTAGAGCACTTGCCTAGCAAGCGCAAGGCCCTGGGTTCGGTCCTCAGCTCTGGAAAAAAAAAAAAAAAATCCTGCTTCCTTAAAAGGGTCAAGAGAGATATTGAAAAATGCTAAAAGATTTATGTCCTCTTGCAAAAATAAGAAAAAAAGAAGGAAAGAGAGAAAAAAACAAAACAAAACAGAACAGAACAAAAGAAAAAAACTGTGTGGTATCCATTATACTGGGGAAATTGAAACCATTTGTGCAGACAGCATCCTGGATGTTTGTCTAACCATTGGCTACTTGGCCTTCTGAAGAAACTGGGCAGATGTTTTGGTTTCAGAGACGAGCTCTCTATTTAAATTTAGAGTTTACACATATTGTGGTCATTATGCTAAACACCCCTGTATAATATTCTGCATTTGCTGAAAATTTTTTGCTGATATGAATTTGCTAAAAAGCAAAAAACATGATAGAACAAATTGGAATGTAGCATACTGGGATTTGGTCTTTTGTTGTGTATGGACTGCTAAGTCCTGGCCCCCAAGGCCTGGTTGCCCCCAGGGATGAGAGAAACTGCACATACACAAGTGATGCTGTGACCTTGCCCCCCAAGTTATCCCTGATCCGTCAATATAGATGCCTACAGCCTATAGCTCAGTGGAAGAGAGATGGGTGTGGTTTGGGTTCTCAGACTTGGGGGTCTGAGGACACCATGAGGAAGAAAACGAGAGAAGTGGAGAGAGAGAGACCCTTGGGGTAGGTGAGTCATGAAAACATGGCCATGAGGGCTGACCAATTAGACTTAAGAGCAGCCCAGATAGAACACAGCAAGTTATAACTCAGGGTTATTGATAGGGAAATAGACATAATAGCACAGAGGGTATATATCTGCCCAGCTGTAGTGCATTAAAGGCTTATTAGAAATATAAAAGTTCTGTGCCTTTTATCTGGGAAGTGAATGATCAAAGGCAGAGTAGAAACTCTGAAGTAGAAGCCCAATTGAGATTCAATAACCAATACAACAGTAGCACCAGGAAATACCCCTAATTCCAGTACTTGGAGGCTGAAGCAGAAGAATTGCCATAGGTGTGTGTGTGTGAGAGAGAGAGAGAGAGAGAGAGAGAGAGAGAGAGAGAGAGAGAGAGAGAGAGAAGTACAGTCAAAGCTGGGGAAACATGTATCTCCGGGGCAGAGATTTTAAAAAGTTATTGATTTATGCTTTATAGCCCAGTAGCTCTGAACTGGGTCCTCCTACCTTAGCCCCCAGAGTACTAAGAAGATAGTCTCCAGCCTCCAGATCGTTTGGGTTTTGTTTTGTTGTTTCAAGGTCTTGCTATGTTGCCCAAACTACTGTCAAATGTCTAGGAACAAGAGATCTCTCACCTCAGCCTCTGCAGTGGTTGTAACTCTGAGCATCCATTGGCTCTGAATGAAAATATAAGAAACACAATAGATTCGCACTGCGCAGGAGCAAAGGGAGCTGATCCGAGTGTAAGAGGCTAGAAAGAGGTAGCTCCTCGTGTACTAAGGAGATGGGCTGACTACATGAAGGAGCTGGCCTCAGATGGGACTATAAATAGCTCCCTCCTGGAAGGCTGGAAGCAGAATGCATTGAAGCAGATGCAAGCAGATGTGGATGAGTGAATCCATGCAAGAAGGGCCACTAATTGGCTGAAAGAGAGTTCTGACGATCATGTGTCTTCATTCTTACAACTTCAGTGGCCAGTCAAAGGAGCTGGATTCCCATTTTATGTCCCTGGGTAGGTTATGTAAGTGTTTTTGGCTGTGTTTCCGTGTGTTTTATTCCATACGAAATGATCGTCTTCTAGACCAATGCCTGGCAAACAGCAGTTACTCATTAAATATTCATTGGATTTTAGAAATGAATCCATTATCTGTGCTGCATAGGGTGCAGCCTGTAATGCCAGCAGCACTAGGGATTAAAACAGCCAGCCTGAGCTATGTACAAAGTTTGAGACTAGCAGTCTGGGTTATATAAGACGCTGCTTCAAAAAACAGGAAAAAAAGAAAAAAATGTATATTTTTACAGATACACAAACACACACACACATACATACACACACACACATGTGGAGGACCATGAATTTAAGTACATCCTTAGCTCTACAGTGAGTTTCAGGTTAGCCTGGGCTACTATGGCTAAAGAAATGGCTCAGGGGGGCTGGAGAGATGGCTCAGTGGTTAAGAGCACCAACTGCGAGGCAGAGGCAGGCAGATTTCTGAGTTCGAGGCCAGCCTGGTCTACAGAGTGAGTTCCAGGACAGCCAGAGCTACAC
>NC_034595.1:92485544-92489855 GCF_900095145.1 Mus pahari
CTACACAGAGAAACCCTGTCTCGACAAAAACCAAAAAAAAATAAATAAAATAAAATAAAATAAAATAAAAAATTGAAGATCAGCCTTTATTCTCCAGTGAGTTTCAGGACAGTCTGGGTTACATGAGACCCCGTCTGCACGATAATGACCACACCATACTCTTATGTGTTGTAATTATCTATTACATCACACAGTTGTGTTTAGTTTTTCTCTTGTCAAATGAGATAAGGTTGATGCACATCTCTGCAATCCAGAGGTCAAATTCAGACAGTGAAGCTTAAGTGTGATCTCATTTCCCACAGTGCATAGAGAGAACTGACTCCTGAGAGCTGGTTGCCCTCTGACCTCGCACACGCCATGGCATGCGCACACTGCCGCTCAAACGTGCACATGATAATGATGTTGTTAAAGGTGGACAACTGTTCCTAAAAAATGACGTCAAGGTGGTCCTCAGGCCTCCACTGCGTGTGCACACCCTCGCATTGGGCGTTTGCACATACAAGTACCATGGGCATGTGTGGAAGGGAAGGAGAATGGTACGGCCCTGTGAAAAGAACTGTTAAAGGTCAGGAAGACATTTAAGTCAGTCAGGAAAGTGAGCGGATCGGAAATTAAGCCCCAGAGTACAGGATCCTGTGGACATGGGGTATTAACATGCTATATTACTTCTTTGTTTGTTTGGTTTGGTTTGGTTTGGTTTGGCGATACAGAGTTTCGCTATGTAGTACAATCTGGCCCCAAACTCACAGAGCTCCTCCAGCTTCTGCCTCCCTAGTGCCGGGATTAAAGGCGTGTGCCACCATGACCTGCTCAGCAGAGAGTCTTTAAGAAAAGAAGAAAAGGTCAGAGTGATCCTTGACTTCCTCTTCTGACCTCTGTGGGTTCCCAGGTAAGTCCACACACATGCACACGCACACTACACACACACACACACACACACACACACACACACACACACACACACACACACACACCAGTGCATTCCCACATCCTTCATTGCTAAGCTGCTAAGCTCTGCAGGCTGCTTCCTCATCTGTTGAGTCTTTACCCTTCTGACGCTTGGGTCCTGAGCGATCCTGCAAGGGGAGAATCGTCTGAGGCCACTGTTTTCCCGTTGCCTCCTTTCAGCACGGGAGAATCAGACGTTATACAATTAGCCAAAATCACATGAGAGGGTCCGGATTAAATTTAGGAACTGAGACATTAGGAACTCTTTGGGGATCCCATATGTCTTCCTAAGTGTGGCAACGCGGGGATGCCTAATCAGACTACCTGCTGTTACCCAGCACCGGGCCTTTTAGGATTAATTAAAAACAAACGCCCAGTTCTCAGAAAACTGCAGAAGCCAATTGCAGGCTGAGGGAAGAGCCTTGCTGAGTAATGCTGACGGGTCCCCTTCCTGTAAAGCCAGAAGCCCGGTGTGTGTTCTAATTGGCCCCAGCAGATTTTTCTAGGCGATTGTGCAATGGTAAAGCCAAGCATTTAGCCTCTGGGGATCTCGGCTATTTACTGTGAAATTTCTCTCCACCACCTGATGTGAAGAGTCTGCCTGTACTGGTTTCCTGTGGCCCAATTCTGGGTCACGTTGTAAGGCGGTGCCCACGTGATCTTAACCTACTTTGTCGTCGTCCCCTCCCCACCCCACCCCCCCGTGCCTCAGCAAATAACAGCTGCGGCGACGCCCACAAAATATGGCTGCCCTCGGAGCAACCCCAGTTCACCTTGCTTTGTGCACGGGGCACCTTTCCATCTGACGGACCTCAGCGCCTTTGCAAGCACTAATTATGCTCGACAAACACCTCACTGAGACGGAGCTGCAAGCCCTGCCAGCCCCGTTTTCTGATTGGACATCTTGGAATGCATCTCTTCTGCCCTCAGAGGAAGGACAGACCTGGGTCAGGAGCCTAGCTCCGTTCACCTGCTTACGGTTCGCCTTTGCGCCCGTGAGAACTACTGGCCCCAGCGCCGTGCGTCCCTGGGACTCTGCAGACGAAAGTGTCTGTGGGCGCCTCTGAAAGCCCGGCGTGGCTTATGCCACTGCCTCGGCTTCTTTGCCTTTAGTCGGGCTAAATGGCTTTTGTGCTAGAATTCCCTTGTCAAAAGGAGAAAGAAAACCTTTGCATTTCTACTAGCGTGGATGCAGGTGCGGTCCTCACGGGCATTTCCAGCCCTATTCTGACCTTTTCTTCTCCCTTCCCCTCCTCTCGGGACAAAACACCACACTCATTTTTGGTGCCATTCAGGGTGGACTTTGGACTCAGGCTGGCTAGTGCTGCCCCCTAGAGGGAAAGCAGGTAGCATAGAAGTCATTGTCCTGACAATGCAAGAGACTTTTTTTTTTTTTTTTTTCGAGACAAGGTTTCTCTATATAGCCCTGGCTGTCCTGGAACTCACTTTGTAGACCAGGCTGGCCTCGAACTCAGAAATCCGCCTGCCTCTGCCTCCCGAGTGCTGGGATTAAAGGGCGTGCGCCACCACGCCCGGCGCAAGAGACTTTTGTTCTTCTACTTTATGGTTTTGGTTTTGTTTTTGAGTCGAGCTTTCAAGGGTGACCTGAAACTCCCTGTATAACCCAGCAGTACCCCCAGCTAGCCTCAAACTTGAAGCAGACCACTGACCTCAAACCCCCAAAAGCTGGGGTTTCAGGAACAAACCACAAATAGCCCAACTCCACTCTTTTCTGGTTTTGTCTTTTTTTGTTGTTGTTTTTTCGAGACAGGGTTTCTCTGTAATAGCCCTGGCTGTCCTGGAACTCACTCTGTAGACCAGGCTGGCCTCGAACTCAGAAATCCTCCTGCCTCTGCCTCCCAAGTGCTGGGATTAAAGGCGTTCGCCACCATGCCCGGCTCTGGTTTTGTCTTTTAAGATTTGTTATTTTATTTTATTTCATGTATGCATGGGCACTGCGTGCACGCCCAGTGCCCTCAAAGGCCAGAAGAAATTGTCAAGAAACTGGAATTACAGGTGTGAGCTTCCAGGTGGGTGAGAGGAACTGAACCCGGGTCCTCTGCAAGAGCAGCAGGTGCGCCTAATCACTGGGCCATCTCTCCAATCCTGCTTCTTTGTTCTGTGTGTGTTTTGGTTTGTTAGTTTTTGTTTTTAATTAATTGATTTCTTTTGAGACAGAATCTCTCTATAGAACCCTTGACTGTCCTAGAACTCACTCTGTAGAGCGGCTGGCCTTGAACTCTTGAGATCCACCTGTCTCTGCATCTCAAGTGCAGGGACTATAGGCCTCTGTTTCCACCACTGCCCAGCTGGGTTTTTTTGTTTGTTTTGTTATTAAGAAAAAAATGTAGAGCAGGGCGTGGTGGCGCACACCTTTAATTCCAGCACTTGGGAGGCAGAGGCAGGCAGATTTCTGAGTTCGAGGCCAGCCTGGTCTACAGAGTGTGTTCCAGGACAGCTGTAGGTACTGCCAGACACCCCTATAATGCTACCACACTGCTTGTGGCTCCAGCTGCAGGAATTCTGATGCCATTTTCTGGACTCCAAGGGACAAGGGAACCTGCACTCAGGTGTATATTCACCCAGATACATGTCCATGGATACCTGTGGATACATGTAACACCATGTAAGCCTGGCATATGTCACCATGGATACCTGTGGATACATGTAACACCATGGTGGGCAGCCTGGGGGGGGGGTCACTGGGGCTGCCAGGCTAACTCCAGGTCCAGTGGGAAACCCTGACTTCCTCCTCTGGCCTGTACGGACTCGCTCAAGCTGGGCAAACACACACACACACACACACAATTAATCCATGTAAACAACCATGACATTCCTGTCAGCAGTTTCACAAAATTCTCTGCCTCTAAGCCTGACTGATTTCTGAGTTCTAGTTCAAAAGTGTGACTTCTCTGGACACTGACCAAAAATGCTAAAAATGTCACCCTGCTGTTCCCGGCTTCTGCTGTGTTTTCTCTGAAGACTCCTCTTCCCATTGTCCATTGCAGATCCTAATTCAACAAGCCTGGCTTTCTGTCTTGGGTCCCTCCTTCCTCAGGAGCAGTGCTCAGGAGATTGGGTGGGGTGGGGTTGGGTGGGGAGTAGGGCAGGGAGAAGCCATTTGACCCCTGGGACTCACCCAAAGGGCTGGCCATAAACCCTCACATACACACACACACACACACACACACACACACACAGAAACTAAAGTTTTTTTTTGTTTTTGTTATTATATGTAAGTACACTGTAGCTGTCTTCAGATACCCCAGAAGAGGGCATCAGATCTCATTACAGATGGTTGTGAGCCACCATGTGGTTGCTGGGATTTGAACTCACGACCTTCAGAAGAGCAGTTGGCGCTTT
>NC_034595.1:92490430-92501539 GCF_900095145.1 Mus pahari
TAGCTGTCTTCAGACACTCCAGAAGAGGGAGTCAGATTTTGTTACGGATGGTTGTGAGCCACCATGTGGTTGCTGGGATTTGAACTCCGGACCTTCAGAAGAGCAGTCGGGTGCTCTTACCCACTGAGCCATCTCTCCATCCTGGGTTTTAAAGATTTCAAATTAATTGCTTAATTTGTCCTCTAAACCAGTCATAGTCTCACACACACACACACACACACACAACTGTAACCACAGCACTCCGAAAGCTGAGGCAGGAAGGTCAAGGGTTCAAGACCAACCAGTAGCTCATGCTATAAGGTTGCTAAGTATAAGCTTAAAACCCTCCTGCACAGCCATGTGGCCGGCTCACTCCTGCAAACCCACTACTGGGAAAGCAAAGGCAGTGTTGCTGCTGGGAAAGCCTGGGCCGCAGTGTGAGACTCTGGCTCAAAAAAAACCCCAATAGGCAGTTGTGGTGGCATAATGCCTTTAACTCCTGCACTTGGGAGGCAGAGGTGACAGGTATTTGTAAGTTCAAGCCCCTGAATCAGACTAATTTGGGTAGAAAACCCCAAACTGAACGTCTCCAACTGATGAAAACAAGTTGTCGGGGACAGGGTCTTAGTCACCAGTGGAGAAGTGAGGCTAGATGCTCGTGAGGGACCCCTGCAGGTCCAAAGTGACAAGAGAGGGCGTGTTCTAGACAGGTGCCGTGTGGCTAGGGAGAGACACCCCAAACTTGCACATGTATAGGGGAGAGCCAGGACTCTGGAAAGAGGCTTCAGCAGGGGAAACTCTTTGAGTCTGGGTCCAGAGTTTGCATCCCATGTGACAGGGCAAGACAGAACAGAGGTTCCTCCATCTTGTATTCTTGCTGAGGCCAGTTCATGCTTAACTACAATTTGATCTCCTTCATGGAGAATCCCATGGAAAATGACATGACTCTGTTCTAGGACCGGAGGTCAAGATGCCCCAGCTAGGGCAGGAGAAATGGCTCAGCGGTTAAGAGTGCTGACTGCTCCTCCAGGGGACCTGAGTTGAGTTCCCAGCACCCACATGGCGGCTCACAGCTGTCTGGTAATTCCAGTTCCAAAGGATCTCACACAGACATGCAGGCAGAACACCAATGCATATACAAATAAATACATCTTTTTAAAAAGATACCCCAGTTAATTCTATGAAAGTGCCGCTATGTAAAAGCTCTCCCAGCAGCCACTGAGCAAGATACTAGGATGTGCATCTGCCTTTGGAAAGTCCTTTCCTGCAATATCTAGTGGTGCTGCCCTTTGTCCTAAACTCCTGACTGTACTCTCAGCCAGTCTAAATAAAGGCTTGCTTGCTTTTTTTTTTTTTTTTTTTTTTTCAAGACAGGGTTTCTCTGTATAGCCCTGGCTGTCCTGGAACTCACTTTGTAGACCAGGCTGGCCTCGAACTCAGAAATCTGCCTGNCTCTGCCTCCCGAGTGCTGGGATTAAAGGCATGCACCACCACGCCTGGCTTTGTTTTGGTTTTTGAGACAGGGTTTCTCTGTGTAGCCCTGGCAGTCCCAGAACTCACTAGGTAGACCAGGCTGGCCTCGAACGCAGGAGAGTTCAGCCTCGAATCAGCCTCCCAAGTGCTGGGATTCAAGGTGTGTGCCAGGACACCTGGCAAGAAAAAGGTATTTTTAAATGAGGTGTGTGGTTTAACCCATATACACACTTCCTTGAATACGGCTTACTAAACCAGGCTACTAGGTCATGTGGAAAGGTGGAAGGTTTGAGCCAGCTGTTACAAATAAGAGGGTGGATCCCTTGATCAGCAAAGTGACAGCCAGAGAGATTTTGGTGTAGGAGCAATTGCTACCTTGCAGCTGAAGGGCAGGGAAAGAGAGCTTGCCAGTCAATATGAACCCTGAGGCTGCTAATCCACACAGCAAGGACTCCATGGAGCTCCTGGTAGGCTCCCACTACATAGACCAGGTTGGCCTTGAATTTACTTCAGTTAAGGTCCTGAATCGCTCTTGCTGAGGACTTGAATTGGCTCTCCCAGCACCCACGCTGGGCAGACTATGGTTATTTGAGCTCTGGGGGATCCAACACCCTTTCCCCTTTCCGGCCTCCGAGGCCCCCTGTGCTCCTGTGCATAAACTTCCACAAGTACATAATTAAAAAAAAAAAAAAAGAAACCTAGTTTTCAGTGTGGGTTTCTAAGAAGATGCTAAATACGGAACTATGGAATGTAAGCTATTTCCCCTTGAGACTTCCCCAGTCCTTGGGTGAATGCAGAGAACAAAAGAATGAGCTCCGATGGAAAGCTTTTTGGTTTAAAATGCTGGGTGGGGCGCCATTTGCAGCCAGCTCCAGCTGAGGCTGCAATCCACCCATTGTGATTCAGCTCTTCCCGCTGTTCCTCGGAACTAGGGAAGGACAAAGCCTCAGCTCTCACCTCTCCTAGAAAAGGCCACAAAAGCCAGATTTGGGAGCTCTGTGGGCGGCTAAGCATCTGTGGGTTGATCAGAGGTTCAAAGTTATCTCAGGGCCTCCTAGTGAGTCTAAGGCCCACCTGGGCCACTGGAGACCCTGTCTAAGATTAAGAAAAGAAAAGGAAAACAATAAAAATGAGAGAAGCAAAGTAAAAAGAAAGTCTAGCCGGGCGGTGGTAGCGCACACCTTTAATCCCAGCACTTGGGAGGCAGAGGCAGGCGGATTTCTGAGTTTGAGCCTGACCTGGTCTACAAAGTGAGTTCGAGGACAGCCAGGGCTACACAGAGTAACCCTGTCTCAAAACAAAACAAAAACAACAAACAAACAAAAAAGTCTAGCAATACTTATAGTCCCAAGCAGTGGCTATCAATGTGTGGGTTGTGACCCCTTTCATAGGGGTGCTGAAAAACCCTTTCACCTAAGACCGTCGCAAAACACATATACAGTACAATTCAAAGCGGTAGAAAAATAAGTTATGAAGTAACAGCGAAAATAATTTTCTGGTTGGGGGTCACCACAACTTGAGCTGTCATAAAAGAGTCGCATGCAGCGTTAGGAAGGTTGGGAACCACTGGCCTAAAGTGATAAGCGATCCACTTTTAGAACCCGTTAAATCCAATCCTTTTCAGGAAAGGCCGAATTTGGCTCTGGGGAAAGTATCAACCTGAACAAGTAGGTTTCCTGAGGTGTCCTCAGACTGCCAGGAGCCCCAGGATGGAAGGTAGGAATGGGAGTGGCTTTTCTAGGGTCACTCCCTTAGCCCCACCCCCTCAATCCAGTAAGGAAATACGTGGGGCTGAGACTTAGCTCTTGGCATGCCCCAGGCATGGCCTAGGGCGCAGGAATAGTTTTTAAAGTCTACCATAGTTGGAACAGAAGAGATGGCTCTGGACTGAGAGCACACACTGGTTTTTTCTTTGTTGTTTGGTTTTTGTTTGTGTTTTGAGACAGGGTATCATTATGCAGCTCAAGTTGGCTGGCCTGGAGCTCACAGAAATCTACCTGCCTCTGCCTCCTAAGAGCTGTCATTGCAGCTGGCCTTCCTTTGTTCATTCCCGCCCCCCCCCCCCCACACACACAGGGTTTCCTCTGTATAGCCTTGGCTGTCCTGGAACTCACTTTGTAGACCAGGCTGGCCTCAAACTCAGAAATCCATCTGCCTCTGCCTCCCAAGTGCTGGGATTAAAGGCGTGCGCCACCACTGCCCGGCTTTCTTTGTTCATTTTTAAAGATTAATTTATTTGTATTTTATGTATATTGGTGTTTTGACTGGGTATATCTCAGTATGAGGGTGCTGGGTCCCTTGGAAACAGGAGTTACAGACACTTGTGAGCTGCCATGTGGGTGCTGGGAATTGAACTGGGGTCCTCTGGAAGAGCAGCCCACTGAACTATCTCTCTAGCCCACTATTCTTCACACACACACACACACACACACACACACACACACACACACACACACAGTACTTCCTAGAACGGAAGCACTCTGGGGCTTACTAACCTTAATTTAGAGGCGCTTCTCTAGGAACTTATTAATTCCTTCTAGACAAGTCGCCCTCCATGCCCCCCTCCCATGTAGCTGCACACATCCTTGCCTGGCAGAAGACACTATGTAGTCCAACGGGGTTGCGAAGGGATCCGACAACCTCCATACTGACATACATACAGTCCAAACACCAATATACAAAACACAGGACTTAAGACTGTGCCCTTATTTCCCCTGAAGGCTCAAAGGGCATATCTTAGCCTTTTCTTTCTCAGACTTTGGCTCTGTTATGAGTGACCATAAAAATCTGGGCCTTGGGCTGGTGAGATGGCTCAGCGGGTAAGAGCACCCGACTGCTCTTCTGAAGGTCCTGAGTTCAAATCCCAGCAACCACACGGTGGCTCACAACCATCCGTAACGAGATCTGACACCCTCTTCTGGAGTGTCTGAAGACAGCTACAGTGTACTTACATATAATAAATACATAAATAAATAAATAAATAAATAAATCTTTAAAAAAAAAATCTGGGCCTTCAGAGACAAACCACACACATTGGGAGGTAACCACATGTGTTGGGGATTGGATCTAATGCTTTGAAGTAATCCGGGCCCCCCAAATCGGGAATCTGTGTGCCGAAACGCTGAAGGTCCTTTTTCCAAATTGGTTTTTGATCAATCAATAAAGAGCCAACAGTCAATGTCCAGGCAGGTAGACTGAGGTGAGACCTTTAGATTTTCACAGGCTAGGAATTGGGAGAAAGGAAGGAGGGAGACAGGTTAGATTTAGAACATCAGAAGGAAAATCATCCGGAATGTAGATGAGAGGAAATGTGGGCCCGGAAGGGCTACCCAGAAGGAGCCAGGACAGCAAAGATAAAATATAGAATTAGGAGCTGGTGAGATGACTCAGTGGGTAAGAGCACCCGACTGCTCTTCCGAAGGTCCGGAGTTCAAATCCCAGCAACCACATGGTGGCTCACAACCATCCGTAACTAGATCTGACTCCCTCTTCTGGAACGTCTGAAGACAGCTACAGTGTACTTACATATCATAAATAAATTAAAAAAAAAAATGTTTTTGTGGGCTGGAGAGATGGCTCATCAGTTAAGAGTACTGATTGTTCTTCCTAAGGCCCTGAGTTTAATTCCCAGCAACCACATGGTGGCTCCCAACCATCTGTAATAGGATCTGATGCCCTCTTCTGGTGTGTCTGAAGACAGCCACAGTGTATTCATATATATGAAATAAATAGATAAACCTAAAAAAAAAAAAAAAAAGAATGGTTTTTGTGAGTGTGCGCACAGGTGTGTGGATGGGGAAGGGTGGGCCCGTGGAAGTCAGAGGACATCCTACAGGAGTAACATACTCAGAATCCTGGAGTAGGGTGGCCTGGGAATTTAGCTGTTGTACAGGGTTATCACAAAAGCCTCCAACAAGGGAGGGGGGTAACCCGGGGGAGGCAGCTGAAGGAGGCTCACCGCACATTTGAGCACAGTCAGTGATACATAATGAATTCCAGGTCAGCCCTACAGGCCTGTCCAGGCTGGGGCTACGTAAGGAGATGGTGTCACAGGAAACAACAAGAGGGATGTGCTCCAGGTGACTCATGGGTAAAAGCAGTTGCCACACAAGCCTCACACCCTGAATCCTGTCCCTGGAACCCACATAAAGGTTGAAGGAGAGAGCTCACTTCCGAAAAATTGACCTCTGACCTTTATCTGCATGCCCCGGCAGGCCTGTTCACATACACACACACAAATAAACTATATGTGTGTATATGACAGATGTGTGTGTGCACATATGCATATATATCATATAATTTGGGAGTCTGAGGGGGTGGCTCAGTAGCAGACGTCCAAGAGGCCTTGAATTTGACTCTCATCAGCACTAAATAAATGGAACAAAAAAAATAGGTTTATGGGGCTGGAGAGGTGGCTCAGAATAAATAGAATAAAAATAGGTTTATGGCTCAGAGGTTAAGAGCACTGACTGTGCCGGGCATGGTGGCGCAGCACTCAGGAGGCAGAGGCAGGCAAATTTCTGAGTTCGAGACCAGCCTGGTCTACAAAGTGAGTTCAAGGACAGCCAGGGCTATACAGAGAAACCCTGTCTTGAAAAACCTAAAAACAAAAAACAAAAAAACAAAACAAACAAACAAAAAAAACACTGACTGCTCTTCCAGAGGTCCTGAGTTCAATTCCCAGAAACCACATGGTGGCTCACAGCCATCTGTAATGAGATCTGATGCCCTCTTCTGGTGTGTCTAGAGACAGCTACAGTGGACTCACATATATAAAATAAGTAAATCTTTTTTAAAAAATAGGCTTGTTATAAAAGTATTATGTGTCTATTCAAAAAATCATTTGTAGCGGGTGTGGTGACACATGCCTTTAATCCCAGCACTCGGGAGGCAGAGGCAGGCGGATTTCTGAGTACGAGGCCAGCCTGGTCTACAGAGTGAGTTCCAGGTATTGCCAGGGCTACACAGAGAAACCCTGTCTCGAAAAAAAAAAAATTGTCTATTCTAAGGAATTCAAGGGATAAAGAAAAGCGGAAGAGGTACCAGGAGACCCTGCAGTTCCACCTCGGTGTAGACTCAGGAGGTAGGAAAACATTTATCCACACACAAAACCTGCACGTGAATATCCACAGAGCTTCTCTTCATTCACACCAGCTAGTTGTGGGAACAGGCCTTGAAGGTCAGCTGAGGGTGGACGTGCGGAAGGAGTATGCTCTTACAATAGGGTGTCATTTCTTCACAACAGAGACGGGTGACACTCTGCTGCGGGCCACAGAGCTGCCACAGAGCTGGCTCCCTCTCTTTCAAGACCAGGTCTAGATATGTAATCCTGGCTGGTCTGAAACTGGCTTCGAACTTGGAGCTATCCTCCTGCCTCAGCCTCCTGCAATGCTGTAGTTAAAGGTATGCACCATGCCTAAGAAACATTTGTTCTCCTTGAACGGGACTTACAGACAGGTGTGAGCTGCCGTGTGGTTGCCAAGAATCGAACCCAGGTCCTCCGCAAGAGCAGCCACCTCTTCAGCCCTCTCTAGCACGCTTACAGACATTGATTGATCTGGTCTGGGAGAAGACAATTAGTTTCCAGAAGGGCTGTGTATGGGCCATCACCAGTTTCCACACCGACTCTCTGGGTTCCAGTTCCAGTTCGTTAGTCACCTCTCTCCAAATTCCCGAGGGTAGACGCATTCATTCCACACATACTTACTAAGGGCAGGCTCTGTGCATGCTGACAATTGAGGAAAACAAACAAGTCACACGGTGGGGGTGCGGGGGAGCTAATGTTCATGACCTGTGACCACAGACTGACCTCTGGCCCAGCACCTTCTGTTCCTCACAGCACCAACCCCACTCCCTTGCTTTTGGTTATTTCCGCATTCTTTAGCTATCCCAGCAGAGGGAATCTGCCCTCTGCCTTCCTTCCCACCTCGCCTCAGGGAAGCTCACATGTCTGTCTTCACACAAAGTCTTGTGTTTATAAAAAGATAAAGGGAGGGGGGGGGGATAGCGGGGCGTGGTGGCGCATGCCTTTAATCCCAGCACTTGGGAGGCAGAGGCAGGCGGATTTCTGAGTTCGAGGCCAGCCTGGTCTACAAAGTGAGTTCCAGGACAGCCAGGGCTACACAGAGAAACCCTGTCTCGAAAAAAAAAAAAAAAAAAAAAAACTGCTTGTGGACGTTGTACATCGTGGTGCGCACTAGGCTCCGCACCACGATGTACAACGTCCACAAGCAGAGGCCAGCCTGGTCTACAAAGTGAGTTCCAGGACAGCCAGGGCTACACAGAGAAACCCTGTCTCGAAAAAAAAAAAATAGACACAAAAACCAAAACAAAAAAGAAGGAGGAGGAGGAGGAGGAGGAGAGACTGGCCATGAGCACCAGGAGAGAATGGAAGAAAGAGAATGGGGAGCGGAGAGGAGGGGGCAAGCAGCCCCTTTTATAGTGGGTCAGGCACACCTGGCTGTTGCCAGGTAATTGTGGGGCGGAGCTTAGACAGAATGCTAACGTAAAGCCTGGTGGGCCAGCCTTATGTGGATGTCCTGCCCGTTTGCACTTCAGGTGGCTCCCTGTATAACATGGTGACACACCACGCTTCCCTAGGGCTGCCCGCTATGTTAGTGCCTGGTACCTGCTAGGTCTTTCGTCAGCGGCTGCCACTCGGGCCTCGGGCTGCGTCCCAGGATCCTGGCTGGGTCCAGGAGTCCCCTGGTCATTCGCCCTGCCCTTCAGTCACTTTTAGTTCTAGTGCCAGAATAGTGGTGGCACGTTCTCTGCCATTTCTGATTATCCACCCTGGAGAGAGTGGAAGGGCACCGTCTGGAGGACGAAATCCGACAGGGCTTAGGCCCAGGACAAGGAAGCTCACTGCTTCCTGCAGCCTCTCCTAGGTGTCAGGTCAAGCCTGACTCAGACTATGGAGGAGCCAAAATGGAAACTTACCCGCCTCAGACCGAGGGTGTGGGGGGACTGGGTGTGTTGTGCCCAAAGGGCAGATGGAGGAGAGAGGAGGCCAGTTGAAGTCCGCCCCTCCCAGGCAAGCTACTCCCTCCCACCTCCCCAGGAGTCCAGGTTGGGTCTGCCTCCAGAGGGCTGGGGTCAAAGTACACAAGGAGGGAGGGTGAGCCTTGGACGCACTGACCACTTCCTCTGGGGCAAATGGCTCTCACCTATGGAGGCCACTGTCCTGCTTTTCAAGACAGTACCTGCCTGTCTGGTCCTAACTGACTCCAGTTCATCTTCACAGCCCCATTCAACCTTCCCGCCTCCACAGGCTAATGTTGTCTCTAAGTGGGTGTTGGAGGTAACAAGCATGTGGGAGGGGTAAGGAGAACCTCAGAGTGGAAGTCTACAAGCCACACCTAGGTGTGGCAGCTGGCCACCTGGGGGGAGGGACTTCTCACCTCTAGGCTTTTTTCCTTCAAGGAAGGGGCTCCCTATGTAGCTCAGGCTAGACCGAAACACACTCTGTAGAGCATGTCAGCCTCTGGTAATAGCCCTCTTGCTTCTGAGTCCCTAGGGCCGGGCTATAGGCATATGCGGCCATGCCTGGCTTTCATCTCTAAAATTATACCAGGGTCATGTCTCTCCATCTTGTCACCTCCTTTGGGATTTGTTGGGATTGTCTATCCTGTCACAGTCCACTCCCCTGGACAGTCAGCTGTGTCCTGAACACCCTCTGCAAGGTAGGCTCTTTGCCCTGCTGTTTCTCTCAAATTCCATGCACGGCTCTTTCTCCTGCCTCCCTTTTCAGGGTACCAGTGGATCAGACAGACCCTCAACCCATGCTTCTGCTTGCTTCTACCCTGCCCAGCACTGCCCTGCCTATAGGAGGAGCCAGCCCAGGATGGGAAAGCTGGACACAGTAGCATGGACTGTGCAATCCCTGCACCTAGGAGTCAGGAGGAGGATGGGAGTTCAATGTCACCCGGGCCTCCACAGATGGAGTTGGAGGCCAGCCTGGGTTACATGAGACCCTGTCACAACAAAATAGATGAGAAGCAGGCACGGGAAGACGCACTGGTGCGAGGCCACGGTGGATGAAATTGTCCAATGGTGTCACGCGGAACCCTGGCCTCCTTGTGCAAAGGACAGGTTTGGATAGTCCCCCTTAGGAAGCCAAGATTTAGTGCCTTCCCAAATGTGACTTCTGCCCCCCCAAATCGGGCCTGTTTCCAACAGGTATCCTGACTAAGAACTTGCCAGACCCTAAGTCTAGCTCTAACCCAGGGGAAACAAGGCTGCCTTTCTCCTGATCTTCCAGCCTCACCCCAAACAGGAATGTAGGAACTGTCAATTATCCCGCATCCTCCACTCAAAACTTAGAGGTTTTCTCAAGAACAAGAGCAGCCAACCAGAACTCTACCTTGCCCCTCCCACTCGGAGTGTGACTGCCATTCCTCAGTTCCTCCTCCCTCCTGTCTTCTCAAAGGTCTTTCCCAGGCTGCCCTGCAGCAGCTGCTTCCTGCTCATCATTTTTAACGATCACCCCTACTTCCTCTAGGGGATCCCCTGAAAAAGCGTCCCAAAAAAAACGCCTGGTAAAGGAAGTATTGAATGAAGTTTTTCCAGGCTACCTCATTGGTAGAACCCAGACTCTCAGAAGACACTGGTCCAAGCCCCATAAAAGAAAAGAAAACAATTTAAAGAATTCCTGCTCGTGGTGACGAAGCTGGGTGGGAGTTGTCCCCAGCTCCAAGAGCAGCCGCACAGCAAAGTTTAGATCAGGTATGGAGACATTCGTGTGCTAACAGACATCAGTTTCTCCACAAAGGGAAGGTTGTTGGGAAACCTACCCTGACAGGACAGGATTTTTACCCACCTGCTTTTTACAGAGCTATAAAACAGCTCCTAGACAAGGGAGGAAGGCTGGAGTCCAGCAAGCAGCAAGAAGAATGTGCTGTGTGGACAGCTCAGAACTTTTGACCAAGGCCCAGGCATTTTCCATACAAGGCAGGTCATGAAAGGGTTCAGTCCACAGTTCAGCCTCTGAGAAATGGCATGATTCACACACACCGGATGCCATGCCTTTTCTTGGGGAGCAGGACATTGCAAAACACTCTAAAGTTCAAGGGCTGGGCTAAGCTCCTTCACGGACCGAACACATCAAATGCTTCCCTTCTCAGAGCTGAGAATATGGTTCTGAAATCTCCAGCTGCCTGCAACAACACAGGCAGGCTCACAAGCACGCGTGCACATGAGCACACATACATGCATGCACACACGCACGCACATGCACACACGCACGGACACGCACACACACATGCATGCACACACGCACAGACACGCGCACACACACAACGCACATGCACACACACATATAGTTAGTGGGATGGATCAGAGGTGAAGGCAGTTGGCACCAACTATTTATTTATTTATTTATTTATTTATTTATTTATTAATTTATTTATTATATGTAAGTACACTGTAGCTGTCTTCAGACACTCCAGAAGAGGGCGTCAGATCTTGTTTCAGATGGTTGTGAGCCACCATGTGGTTGCTGGGATTTGAACTCCGGACCTTTGGAAGAGCAGTTGGGTGCTCTTACCCACTGAGCCATCTCACCAGTCCCTGGCACCAACTCTTAAGATTGCCAGAATTCACTGGCGGAAGGAGAAAACTGCAGGTTGCGTATACAGACACACATATACACACACACAC
>NC_034595.1:92502104-92506268 GCF_900095145.1 Mus pahari
TATATATATATATATATATATATATATATATATATAAAATCAAACAACCTTCAGGTTTTTGTCCATTTATTTATTTGTTTGTTTGGGTGTTGAGAAACATTGGTCTCATGCATTCCAGGCTGGCCTCGAGATTTCTACAATGAGACTTAAGTTCTGATTCTCCTGCCTCATCTCCCGAGTGCTGGATTACGTACAGGCACTACCACTCCTGATTTATGCAGTGCTGGAGAATCGAACTCTGAACTCTGGCTGTCAGGCGTTGTGGCAAGAGCCTTTGTTCACTGAGCCATCCTGCAGGCCCTTCTTGTACATTTTTTGAGACAATGTTTCACAATGCACCCACGGTTATCCTGGAATTTACTCTGTAGATCAGGCTGGTCCCGAACTCACAGAGATCTCTGCCTGCCTCTGCCTCTCCTGGGATTAAAGGTGTGGGCCCACCGCCCCCAGCTTGTCTGTTTTTGAGACATGGTCTCAGGGTGGCCTTGAACTCAAAGCAATCCTCTGTGCCCCCGACCCCCCATTTCTGGAATTACAGGTATCTGCCACAAACACTATACCTCTTTACATCCTTTCCAGACAGGGTCTCAAAGTACCTCAGGCAAACCTGGTACTTACTATGTCCTCAAAGATAACCTTAAACTTTGGCTCCTCCTGCCTCTGCTTCCCGTACTTCCGGCTCTGCCATCGCCTGGTCCCCTCTGAAGGTCTTTCTGGTTGAATAGGCAGCAGCAGGCTCTACATGCTAGTGAGGTCATACTCCAAGCACCTGGGTGTGGCCTCAGACGATAGGGACCCTGGCACAGGACCATGGGCAAGTTCAGAGCTCCCCAGCAACTCCTGATGGCCTTTTGTTCAGAGTCCAAGTTCTCAGGTCTTTTTGAGTTTCCGGGCGTCCCCTCCTAATAGGTGAGAGTTTGGGCCAGCACGGGGCTTAATCTCCGGCTGCAAGTCTCCTTTCGAGAGGCCGCATTCCTGAGACAGGTGGAAACGTTTCATGACTCGTTTGGGATGTTTTCTCTCTCCGAACTATGAGCATTGAGAACCCCACACGTTGAGAAACTGGTGAGAAGCCAGAGAACCTTGGCGCCGGGTATCAACTCGCTGGCTCATGCTGCCCCCTAGCGTCTAAATGCTACATCTGCCTTGACGCAGCCCAGAGCTGGCAGCTTGCAAACTATGGCCTGGTTTCCCAAGACCCCTAAACGGGGAATGCAGAATGCATGTCCCCTCACAGGAGTCCCAATGCACATCACCACTTTATCAGTTTCCCTTTAATTCATTCATATATATATATATATATATATATATATATATATATATATATAAAATTTTAATTTGGTGCTGGGGACAGAAGCCAGTGTCTCAAGTACATATATGCTAAATGTACTCAAATCACTGCAACACCCCCTCCTCCCCCAGTTACCCATATATTTAAAACGAAGCCTCATGTAGCTCTGGGTTCGATTCCTAGAAACATAATTCCAGAATACAGGAGGTGGAGACAAGGGATATGAAGTCAAGGCAATCTGGGAATCAAGGCCAGCCTGGGATACTCAAGGCACTATCTCACTGAAACAAAACCCCAAATAAAAACAACCAACTTCCCCCCACCCCAGACAAAAACAAGACGCAAGGAAGGAAAATATGTTTATTTTTTTCCTGTGTGCACCTTAGAAGTTACAAAGCACAGAAGTGATTTTTTTTTTCTACTTTACATTTTATCTCTATTAGATGTGTGTGCCCAAACGTGTATCTTGGTACGCAGGTGTAAACCAGAGGACAACTTATAGAACTGGCTCTCTCCTTTCCTGTGGGTCACAGAGACAGAACTCCGGCTGGCCATCAGACTCAGAGGCAGGCGCCTGTGCCAGCTGAATCATCTTGCCCGCCCTAAAGTGGATTTCTTTAAAAATCCTAGAAGAGCCAGGCGGTGGTGGCACATGCCTTTAATCCCAGCACTCGGGAGGCAGAGGCAGGCGGATTTCTGAGTTCGAGGCCAGCCTGGTCTATAGGGTGAGTTCCAGGACAGCCAAGGCTACACAGAGAAACCCTGTCTCAAAAAAACCAAAAAAACAAAACAACAACAACAAAAACAAAATCCTAGAAGAATGCTCTAGGTGTGGCCTCACAGAGGCAATGGTTCCGGCAGCCTAGCTACAAAGCTGAAGTGGAGGCTGAGTGGCACACATGGGCGACCAAAGAGATGTGATTTCTTTGCCTAGCCTCGTTCTGGAGTGTGAGTGTGAGTGTGAGTGTGTGTGTGTGTGTGTGTGTGTGTACTTGTAGAGGCCACAGCCCCAGTGAAGTCTGGAGAAAGGAGGCTCAGCCCTGAACTTGTTCTTTAGTGAATCAAAGGCTCTTAATCCAAGTCTGTGAGCCGTCCACAAAAGCTCACAGCAGGGTGCGGAAGCCTGCGGAGGCAGGGGACCAACCTCCCTCTCCTCCTGAGCCCAGCTCAGCTCCTATTCTACAGGAAGGAAGGCTGGACCGCCACTACCTCACATTCCTATGCACTTATGATTTATTATTTTCTGAGGCAGAGCCTCTGAATGTGGTCAAAACTGACCGGGAATTCGATGAAGTCTAAGCAGGTCGCGAGCTTCTGGCAATGTCCCCAAAGCACTGGGATCACAGATCTGCACCACCAAACCCAAGTAGTTTGTTTTAAGATTGTAGCTCTGGCTGCCTTCAAATGCAGAGGTCCACAGACCTCTCAAGTACTGAGATTAAAGGTGTTTGCCATCAGACATGGCTAAAGGTTGTTTTTCTAAATGTATGTGTGTGTGGCTGAGTGTAAGCCTGTACACCATGTGCATTCAGGAGGATCAGCAGAGGGAGCCAGCTCTCCTGGACCTGGAGTTGTAGGACAGGTAGTTATGAGCCTCTGCAGGGGATGCTGGGAAATGAACTCTGGTCCTCTGCAAGAGGAGCAAGCACTCCTCATCGCTTCATCACTGAGCCATCTTGGCAGTCCCTGAACCAAGGGAAGATGTTTACTGATCTTACCCCACCAAAAAAAGAAAAAAGAAAAATTTAAAGATTTCCCTCCCCCAAATCCAAAGAATATTGTTTTGAATCTTTTAAATAGAACTCACCCACTCTGTAGATCAGACTAGACCGAACATAGAAATCCACCTGCCTCTGCCTCCCAAGTGCTGGGATCAAAGGTGTGTGCTACCATGTCTAGAGATTTATAAAGTCTCAAAAAAATACTTTTTGGAGAAGCTGAGAAGGCGCGCTTCAAACAACTCGGCTTTACAATCGAAGCCGAGGTCTCGGCGCCTTCTGCTAGGCAGCTAAGCATCATGGCCAGATTCAGGTATCACCCCGAGACCTGTCCCCACAAACATATCAGGGCAGCACTAGAGATGGACCAGGGTCGCAGTCTGGTGGTGAGGGGCCTCCTGGTCAGTGGACGGAGAGGAGTGGAAAGTCTGGGGAGGGGTGCGTGTGCTGTGTACTGGGAGGCCAAGGCCCCGTGTCTCAGGCCCGTGCATTTAGACACTATGGGCTGAGCAGTGCGCTGGTGCCCGGTGAGGTTCCAAAGGAAAGTCTGCAAGGAAGGTCAGGAGGGGAAACCAAGTCAGGGAAGGGCCAGCCATCGGGACTCTTCAGCAGCATCCAGCAGCACTCCGCTTTATGTGACAGGGCTTGCAGAAGAGGTGGTCATTCAGCGGGTAGCAGCCTTGGTCGGTGGGTTCCACAGACAGGAGGACGCTGCAGTCCTGGGGATACAGAAGCAAGTGTGGGTGTCTCCAAGCCTGGATCCTGCCAGCACCGAGCTTTCCCAGGGGATCTCAGCTCCCCCCTCCCCCTCCTCTACATTTAAAGACAGGATCTTAAAGCTGGCTTCAAACTATGTAGCCAGGGATGACTTTGAACTCCTGATCCTACCCCCAGCTCGGCTTCGTTTTGAGAAAGACTCCCTCTACACATCCCAGGGTGCTCTGCAAAACTCAGTCCATCCCGGGCTGGCCTGAACTCCCGATTTCCCCACCTCAGCCCCCAGTAGTAGGGTGACAGGTATTTTGCCACCATGCCAGCTTCAGGTTTTGGTTTTTGTTTTTCCAACTTAAATGGAAGACTATAAGCTATCTCCCAAGACTCGTGATTTACTAAGGTGATGCATATGACAGTCTTTTATAGTTTTTTTTTTTTTTT
>NC_034595.1:92506503-92534320 GCF_900095145.1 Mus pahari
AGTTCGAGGCCAGCCTGGTCTACAGAGTGAGTTCCAGGACAGCCAGGGCTACACAGAGAAACCCTGTCAAAAAAAAAAAAAAAAAAAAGACAGGGACCAGAGTCAGGTGGTCATGAGCCAGTACGTGGAGGCCCTCTTCCCTCCTGGGAAAACTGAAACCCAATTCTGTTCCGGGCTGCTGTAGTCTGTGGGTTGTTTGTGTTTGGTTTTAAGGGTCAGTTTAAGACAGGATTTAAATGCAGCCCCAATTGAAATGTAATTTCTTGGAGACCAAATCCTGACTTACCGGGCAGCCTGAGCCAAAGTTACCGTGGACAGGAAATAGGGGTTATTAGCTTACAAGCTTTTATGAATGCCTGGTACTGGTGGACTCTATCAGGGCTCTGGAAGAGCTAACAGCACTTTATCTTCCTCATTGCCCTTTCCTGCTACATTATCAACTGGATGGACCTTGAACTCTAACTGACAAAGTCAGAGACCCTAGGAAGCAATCAACGTCTTTCCCAAGATCCTCGTGGCCCTGCGTTATCTTTTAAAACAAATACAAGGGAATAAATGTTTAGAATTACTCATTGGCTGATTAAGAGGCCCTGCCCTGGGACTCTCCATGTGAGTGACACACTGAAAAACTACCTCTTGTGTCTTTATCACCAGAGCTACAGGGCTGGCAATGTCAGGGAGGGAGTCGGGCGATTCTTGAAGCCCCACTGCTGGACCAACTACAACACCTGCAGGGGCCAGGCAGAAGGAGAGAATACAGTCCTGAGACTGAGCATCAAAAGGGCTGGGTGCTGGTGCCATGTGCCTTTAATNCCTGAACTTGGGAGGCAGAGGTAGGCAGATCTCTGTGAGCTCAAGGCCAGCCTGGTCTATAGTGTGAGTTCCAGGACAGTCCGGGCTACACAGAGAAACCCTGTCTTGAAAATCTAAGCTGTAGTCAAGGTTACCCCATTCTGATCACAGGCCCTTACGTGAACACTGTCCGGCATTTCCTGTACCAGTTCTTAGCGGCCTCCCAGCGCAGCCCCCCAGCGCAGCCCAGCCGGTTTCATCCCATAGTCTGAAGTGCTTACCAAACCCCGCCCTTCATGGCCTCATTATCTCCCACCCCATAAGCCTTCTGCACCCTAGACACACCTAGAACCTTCCATTTTCTGAGTCTTCAACTTGACACAGCTCAGAGTAGGAGTCTCAATTGAGGGACTGCTCAGATCAGATCAACCGGAGGCAGGTCTGTGGGGGATACTCTTGGTCTCTTGATTGCTAATTAATGTAGGAGAGCCCAGCTCACTGCAAATCTGAGGCAGGGGACCCTGGGCTGTATAAGAAATCTTTCTGAACGGATGCCAGAGTAAGAGAGTTTGGGCCAGTTGGCAGCATTCTCCCAAGGTTTCTGACCCAGGTTCCGGCTTTGATTTCCCTTAACGACGGATCTTTTCCTCAACCAATCTGCTATTGATGGCAACAGATCCATGCCAGGCCAACCAGGAGCTTTCTTGGGGGGGGGGGAAGACCCCCACCGTGGAGTCCACTTTGGGGGCTTCTACGGATGCAAACCTGAGCCAGCTGTGCCCATGTGCTGTGCCAGCACTCAGAAAAGAAGTAAAGGCAGGAACAGTGATAGCCCGGGGCTATCATTTGCTACCAATGCTGTCACCACCCACCATTCTGGAACACTGTCTCTTTCCATAGTAAGAGATGTGAGCACACAATAAACTCTGATATACAGCCATGTGTGGTTGGTTTGTTTTTTTGTTTTTTGGTTTTTTTTCTGAGACAGGGTTATTTCTCTGTGTAGCCCTGGCTGTCTTGGGGCTCGCTCTGTAGACCAGGCTAGCCTCGAAATCAGAGCTCCACCTCTGGAGTACTGGGATTAAAGGTGTGCACCATCATGGTTCAGCTTGCCACCTATGTTTTTATCCCCACTTTTCTCAGCCTCTGCGGAGGGCTGTGAGCAGGAGAGATCCCGGTGCAGGGCTGCCCATGGCCACAGCCCTTCACCTCAGCCCCACTCACCTCACAGCGGTAGCAGTTCTCATGGAAATTCCTTCCCATGCACTCGATTTTGAAGGCGTCCTTCCCGTCTTGGGGGATGATGGGATTCTGACAGATGCTGCACACAGGGGCAAATTTCCTAGAGGGAGGGGGAGCACACGCCAGGAAAGTCAGCTACTCAAACCAACAAAGGCATCAGCTGGCTAAAGGTGTGAGACTGCAGTTCACCCCGCGCCCCGCCCCCAGTGCCCCGTGAATTCAGTGGGGAAGCTAACGGGCTTCCGTCAGCACGGGAGAAAGTACTAGCCTGACCCTGCCACCTAGCCTGACCCTGCCACCCCGCCTGCCAGCCAGAGCCCTGTCCTGCCCTCCCAATCCCCGAAGCCCCACCGTCTCCTTCCTACCTGTAGAAGTCAGCCACACAGTACACCTGGTTCTGGTTGTCCAGCGCAAAGCTCTCATCGCTGATGCAGCGGGCACAGGTCACGCAGGTGAAGCAGGGTGGGTGGAAGGCCTTGCCCAGGGCCCGGATGATGTGCTCTTGGACCACCTCTCCACACTTGTCACACTTCTCCAGAGTATCCTGGGGCGGAAAGCCAACCCACAAACATGCCTGAACCAGGGGATGTCGCCAGCCCCCTCTGTCTTTATCTTTCTTCCTTTTCTCCCTCCCTTCCTTTTTTTTTTTTTTTTTTTTTTTNTTTTTTTTTTTTTTTTTTTTTTAAGATTTATTTATTTATTTTATGTAAGTACACTGTAGCTGTCTTCAGACACTCCAGAAGAGGGAGTCAGATCTTGTTAAGGATGGTTGTGAGCCACCATGTGGTTGCTGGGATTTGAACTGTGCACCTTTGGAAGAGCAGTCGGGTGCTCTTACCCGCTGAGCCATCTCACCAGCCCCTCTCCCTCCCTTCTTTCTTCAGAACTTCATTACTAGGGACTGAAATCAAGGCCTTTTGTGTGCTAAGGAAGCGCCCTGCCACTGACGTATGTGCTCAACTGTCTTAACAATTTTCACACAGACACACACACTTTTTTTTTTGGCTGGTTTTGAGATAGTATAGTGTGTCATGTAGCCCAGGTTAGACTACGTAGTTAGGTATGACTTTGAACTCCTCAATCTCCCACCTCCACCCACAAGTGTTTACATTTCAGGCATGTGCGAGGCAGGGTCTGCCGCTATAACCCTGGATCCTTAAACTCTTCGTCCCCCTGCCTCAGCTTTCTGAATGCTGGCAACACATGGACACCTTCACAGCTAACTCATTACTCATAAGTTGGGGAGCGAAGGTCTCAAGATCACCCTCCCAGGTTTCAGTCTGGAACCCCCCCCCCCAAAAGAGACCTGGTGTGGTGGCACTTGTGTCTAATCCCAGCACCCGGGAGGGAGGCCGAGGCAGGTGGATCTCTGTGAGTTCCAGGCCAGCCTGGTCTACAGAGTGAGTTCCAGGACAGCCAGGGCTACACAGAGAAACCCTGTCTCGAAAAACAAAACCAAAACAAAACAAAAACCAAAAAACCCAAAAAAACCCAAAAAACCAAAACCCTGAAAACAAAACAAACAAACCCCAAAACCAAACCCCAAACCAAAAACAAACACAAAAACCCCAAAACAAAAAACTCCAAGCAAAACCAACCCCAAACCAACCAACCAAAGCTAAAAAGGCAAGCAAATGCCGCCTCCTCTAGAGCCAGAAGAGCAGGAAGGGGAGGCATTTTGATTCGAACCTGAGGAAACTGAGTTTTGAACTGATAGCCCCCATAACTATGAGAAAGAAATGGGAATGGTTTGAAGCCACCAATTTGTGGTTCAGTTGTTTGGAATGCTCCAGGGGGCGCTGCTGGGAGGCGGGGGAGTCTTTGGGAGGCGGGACCTAATGGTGGTCCATGTTATTGGGGTAGGGAACTGTCCCTTCCTCTTTGTTGTTTCCTGGCCATGAGGGAGCCAGTTTGTCCTTCTGGAAGCCCACACTATGATACACTGCCTCACCATAGGCTCAAACTGGCAAGGCCATCTTACTACGATCTGGAACCTCTCAACCAAATATACATCTCTTTGTCGTCGTCGCTGTTGCTGTGGAAACGGACCCATGCATTATAGCAGCCACGGAAACTAATCCTGCTTGGTTGAGTTTTCTCCTTTCTGAGTCTCAGCTTCCTTGGCTGTGAAATGGGTTCATGGTGTCCGTAAGGGATCCAATGCTCTGCGCTCAGTCAGTGCAACCCGGGAGCTACATGCAGGGGAGTACCTGGTAGCAGGGTTCGCACAGGGGGCGCCCATCCTTCTGGTAGAATCTCTGCCCGGCCAACTGGCGGCGGCATGTGCGACAGGTGAAGCACTGGGCGTGGTACTGCCTCTTCATGGCCTCAACAGCCAGTTCTCGAGGAGACACGGGCTTGTGACAAAAACCACAGACATCTAGGGTAGGGGAGACACAGGCTGTCAGCAGCCCAGGAATGCAGTACCCAATCCCCCAGTGTGTGCAGGGTCCAGCCTCAAAGGCTTCCTCAACTGATAATTGAAGAGGGGCTACAGAACAAGAAGGGTCGGGGGCAGGGAAGAAAGAGAGAGGAGAGGGAGAGGGGAGGTGGAGAGAGAGAGAGAGAGAGAGAGAGAGAGAGAGAGAGAGAGAGAGAGAGAGAGAAAGCAGAATTGGCCTTGAACGTCTCATCTCTGAAAGAGTGCAGGAGACTGCAAACATTCAGGTGACCCTGATTTGCAAGATCTTTTTGTAAAAACTGAAGTCATAAGAATGCTAAGAGAGGGGGCTGGAGAGATGGCTCAGCGGTTAAGAGCACTGACTGCTCTTCCAGAGGTCCTGAGTTCAAATCCCAGCAACCACATGGTGGCTCACAACCATCCATAATGAAATCTGACGCCCTCTTCTGGAGTGTCTGAAGACAGCTACAGTGTACTTACATATAATAATAAATAAATCTTTAAAAAAAAAAAAAAAAAGAATGCTAAGAGAGGAGTTGAAGAAACGGATCGATCGTTGCTTCAGAACACACACTGCTTTACGGAGGACCTGAGTTCAATTCCCCCTCCCCACATTAGTCAGCTCACAACTACCTGAAAGTCCAGGCGTCCTCTTCTGGACTCTGAGGATAATGCATCCATGTGCGCATGCCCACGTAGACATAGCACACACACATAATTAAAAATAAGAAAAAATAGGCGGGCTTAGTTGGGCAATGGGCACACACACCTTTTATCTCAGCATTTGGGAGGCAGAGGCAGGAGGGAGGGTCTCTGAGTTCAAGGCCAGCCTGGTCTACAGGGTAAGTTCCAGGACAGCCAGGGCTACACAGAGAAACCCTGTCTAAGAACCAAAACCAAAACAACAAAAATTGCTGTGAAGACCAGGATGGTCTCAAAAATCAGAAAAATCTGATTTAATCCCAGCACATGGGAGGCAGAGGCAGGCGGATCTCAAGGCTGGTCTATAACATTAGTTCCAGGACAGCTGGGGCTGCACACAGAGGAACCCTGTCTCAAACAAAACAAAACAAAACAAAACAAAACACAAAACCAACCACACAAAGTTTTTGAGTGACAAAAATGTACTGTCGTGACAATTTTGAGTTTTTGGTGTCTTTGAAAAACAGAGAAACGTTATGGAATGTGTTTTCATTTTGTTCTCAGGTGTGCTTCTACTGACCAAAGCTCTAGCAGAGGTGTGATTTTTGCCAGCTGCAGATAGTTTCTATGCTGGGAATTCTGGGAACTGTTCAAAGGGTTTATAAACACTAGGGCCCCGAGTGATAGGTTGTTGGCTGTTGCTGTGTGTGGTTTGTTAAGTAGTCATGCACAAAGAAGAAACAAGAAGAAACTGGAGATCTAACAGTGAAGCTCAAACTTGCTCAGAGAAACTCAGAGTAGCTAACCGGCAGGCAGAAAGTAGTCTAACAATAACATTGACCCCTGACTTTATTCAAAGATCTCTTTTGTTTCCCCTCTAACCCTTTTTCTCTCTTACCTGGTATTAGGGGGCTTGAAAAGGTGGAACATGGAAGAAAGAAGAAGCCACAAAGTAGCAAAAAAGATAGCTACAATCTACCTTAAGTCAAAGGATTAAATAACAAACTTAGAAAAGCATTTGCCCCTTGTCTCCTCCCTATGTGGTCCTGGAAGGAGGACACTAGACTAGAGGCAACTGTGTCATCAGTGCCTGGGGCAGGGCTCTGAGTAAGCGCTTCCTGGCTAAATTAAACAAAGCACACAGTGCTTCTAGCAAACAGACAGAACCTGCTGGTGGGTGTGCATAGGCTGGGATGGCTAAGGAAGGTGAGTTGACAAAAATACAAAACTTGAAACACCAACGTTTTTATAGGTTACTTCCTCTTCTAGGAATTTACCCCAGAAAACCCCACACACAGTGAAGTAACCTGCTAAGGTGACTCAGCTCAGTGCATTGACGGTGAGAAACCATCTCCAAATCCACCAGGAGGCAGCTGTAGAACCCATCACGCCTACGTTCCTTCCGAGGACTGTCACACAGCCTTAAAGGGGGAGTGGGTGGGGGCTAGGAGCCATTGAAGATTCTGATGGGAAACAGGCTCAGAGAAGACTTGGAAAACCAGCAATGAAGAACAGCCTCGAAGTTCAAAAGGCAAAATTAGAAAATTGGAAACTGTTTGTATGTGTGTATGTGTCTGTGTGTGAGTGTGTGTGTGTGTGTGTGAGAGAGAGAGAGAGAGAGAGACAGACAGACAGACAGAGACAGAAACAGAGACAGAGACAGACTGAGACAGAGAGAGTGAGTTGAGGGTTGCGGGTGGTGGGGAGGAAGAAACAAGGTCTCACCATGTAGACCCTAGCTGGCATGGAACTTGCTATGTAGACCAGGCTGGCCTTGAACTCAGAGAACCTCCTGTCTTTGCTTCACAAGTGCTAGGACTAAAGGTCTGTACCACCATTTGGCACATGTGCTTAGCTGGATTGGTTCTTTGTTTTTGAGACAAAGTCTTTTGTAGCCCAGGTTAGTCCCCAACTCACTATGTAGCTGAGGATGACCTTGAACTTCTAATCCTCCTGCATCATACACCCTGGTACAAAGTAAACAAATAAAAAAATAACTAAAAAGAATTCATTTTTATTTACTGATCGGTTGTATATGCACGTATGCACCTTGAGTGGAAATCAAGGGAACAACCTCTGAGTCTGCTCCACCACGCGGGACTTACGGATAGAAGTGACGTTACTAGTCTCAGTGATAAGTGTCTTTACCCTCTGAGCCTTCTTGCTACACCCCCCACCCCCCACAAAGAATTAAAAAATTAAAACAAAGAATTAAAAAAACCAAGCTCAGCATAATGGCTCACATCTGTAATCCTAGCATGGAGCTGAGGCAGTAGGATTGCCACAACGTTTTTGTTTGTTTGTTTGCTTTGTTTTGTTTTTTCGAGACAGGGTTTCTCTGTATAGCCTTGACTGTCCTGGAACTCACTCTGCAGGCTGGCCTCGAACTCAGAAATCCGCCTACCTCTGCCTCCCAAGTGCTGGGATTAAAGACGTGCACCACTATGCCTGGGGGATTGCCACAACTTTGAAGCCAGCCTGTCTTTATCGTGAGTTCCAAGGCAACCAGAGCCAGCTATGGAGTGAGGTCCTGTCTCAGAAAAACAGAGAGAAGGGCTGGGGAGATGGCTCAGCAGTCAAGAGCACCAACTGCTCTTCCGAAGGTCCTGAGTTCAATTCCCAGCAACCANATGGTGGCTCACAACCATCTGTAATGAGATCTGACATTCTCTTCTGGTGTGTCTGAGGACAGCTACAGTGTACTCACATGAGTGTGGATGGAGCACTGGCTTCTATCTGCAGTACGGAGCACAGTGGCACATACACACCTGTAATCCTAGCACTCACAAGGTGAGGCAGGTGGAGAAAGAGAGGGCCATCCTTGGCTACACATCAAATTCAAGGCTAGCCTGAACTACACAAGACCCTATCTCAAAAGCATCATCATTATCAACCAACCAGAAGCGAGCACATGGCTGCGATGGAGATTCAGCGGTTACACACTGTATAGACAGTCCCTGTCATGTGAGCAGGGATGACCCTGTTCTCCCACACTTCACATGCAAAGCCCATTCTGACCCCCGAAGACCCGGAGAGTAAGCACGCAACCGTACCCGTGGACGCTTCTCTCTCTGGAAGAGTGACAGGCTCTTCTGGAGGAGGAGGAAGCTCCTCTTCTGAGGGTCTGACGTGACCAGGCGGAGGGTGGACAGATGTTCCCTTTGATGGAGCCTGGGGGTGGGAGGGGGATACATATGAGGAGATAGAAGAGAGGTCAGCTGGTGGGGACCTCACTAGATCCTCCCAGATTGACTATTTTTCTGAGGGGGCTCCAAGTACGATTAGTCCCATTATATAGATGAGGAAACTGAGGCTGGAGGAGCAAGTGCCCAGCTTCTATAGCTCAACAGGAAGGTTGAGCAGCAAGAGCCAGAACCTCTCTTCTCTGTGCCTGGGGTTCTCTCCACCAAAGTGACTCTTCTCATGCTTGCTAGTCAAGGACTCTACCTTTGAACTAACTCTATCCCCAATCTCTTTTCTCTCTTTTAGTTCCAGATAGGGGGTCTCATGCAGTTACTTAGGCCGGCCTTGAACTTACTTTGTACAAATTCCAGTCTCTACCTGCTTTGGAACTCGGAAGGGCTTTGAAGACTGATGATGGCCTTCAAGTGGAAGGAACCAATGCACCTCCACCTTGGTAATGCTAGGGGGCTCCCCCCACCCCTCGGTCTGAGGAGGCTTGGGGACAAGGGAGGTTTACCTGTAGCAAGGGTGGAGGTGGGGGTGGGGGCAGGTGCAGTTGCTCCAAGTCAGAAATGAGTGACGACCCTGGTAAGACAGGAGGCTCCTCTTCTGGGAGAGGCAGGTAGGCAGAAGGGGGCGGTGGAGGAGGCGGAAGGTCTAGGTCCTCCTCATTCAGGGAAGGAGGTGGGAGCGAGCATCCTAGAGTGGGTAAAGGGATGGGTTGCCCAGCGTCCCACAAGGCGCAAGGCAGATCTACTCACCCAGAAGACCAAGCAGCAGTGGGTAAACGTTCAGGTCTGGCCCCAGTCCACCCTGAACTGCTGTCCCTGGCTTGCTGTGGGTCCTTAGGCAAGAGTGTCAACTCTTTGAATCTTCAATTGCTTCTTTGGAAAGTGAGCCTCAAACCCTATGGCTCTCGTCAGGGGAACGGACAGGTGATGGATGACTTGCCTACACTGAGCAGCTGACCCAAGGCTCAGATGTGATGGGCACCTTCAGGGTGGTATGGCCAAGACAGTAGCCAAGGCTGAGAAAACAGCCATGAGCTGGGCTGATGGGACCCTCCTCCTTTTGGGGGGGGTAGGTTTGGGCATCTCTCTACATAGCTCTGGCTGTCCTGGAACTCACTGTATAGATAGGATGGCCTCAAACTCACAGAGACCCACCTATCTCTGTGTCCTGAATGCTGGGATTAAAGTGGGACCCTGCCACCCCAGCTCCCTGATGGGGCCTCATATACCACCGGTGGGATGGATGTAAACTAGTCTAGCCACTATGGAAGTCAGCCTGGAGTTTCTCAAAACCCCAACAATTGGGGATGGAGAGATGGTTCATCGGTTAAGAACACTTACTGTTCTTATGAATTAATTACTCAGATTGGGTTCCTAGCACCCACATGGTGACTCACAACTGTCTGCAGTTCAGAGGACTGGGTGCCGAGTCCTGGCTTCCAGAGCCACTAGGCATACATACAGGCAAAGCACATGAATAAAAATAAAATCATCTTTCAAACAAACTAAGAGCTAGATGTGGTGGCACACACTTTTGATCCTGACACTCAGAGGCAGAAGCTGGCGGATCTCTGTGAGTTCAAGGCCAGCCTGGTCTACAGAGAAAGTTTCGCTGGGCAGTGGTGGCGCACGCCTTTAATCCCTGCACTTGGGAGGCAGAGGCAGGTGGATTTCTGAGTTTGAGGCCAGTCTGGTCTACAAACAATAAGATAAACAAACTAAAAACAACAGCAAAAAAAAAACTTAACAATTGGGCCAGTAATATGGCTCGGTGGGTAAAGGAGCTTGCTACCAAATCTGAGTTCCATCCCTGGAACTCCCATGGTAAAAGAATGAACTCCATACAGTCCCAGGGCATGGGCTCCCACCCCATCCTATGCACACACAATAAATAAATTAGAATAGGGGAAAAAAAAGCAATAGATCTTCCATGTGACTTCACTGTACCACTCCTGGCAACATGCCCAAAGACCTCCAGAGACATTTGCACCTTAGCGTTCAGTGTAGCCCAGTGGCCCAGCTGCGGAACCAACATAGGTGTCCACGGCAGCGTATGGATAAGGAAGAAAATGTGAGGGTTTTTTTTTCCCACAAAATATTTTTCAGCCCAAAATTCATCCCATGAGAAAGATCCTCAGGAAAAGAATAAACAAAGAAACATTCTATAAAAAGAAGAAAACTAAGCCGGGCGTGGTGGTGCACGCCTTTAATCCCAGCACTTGGGAGGCAGAGGCAGGTGAATTTCTGAGTTCGGGAGCCAGCCTGATCTACAAAGTGATTTCTAGGACAGCCAGGACTACATAGAGAAACCCTGTCTTGAAAAATACCAAAAAAACCAAATACCAAAAAACAAACAAAAAAAAAAAAAGAAAAAAAGAAAAAAAAGAAAAGAATAAAGCTAGGTGTTGTGGTACCACACATGTGTAATACCAACACTTGGAAGCTAAGGCAAGAGCTTGTGGGACATGACCCTGCCTATAATCCCAGGATTTGAGTAGACGAGACAGAGGGGTCAGGAAAGGAATACATTAAAACTTATGATCATTGAAACTGAATCCAGAGAGGTGAGTCTCTCCCTGCTCCCATGTAAGTGGGGGTTCGTGTGTGTGTGTGTGTGTGTGTGTGTGTGTGTGTGTGTGTGTGTGTGTGTGTGTGTGTGTGTAAGCTAAGCACACACTGTACCAACCTAGCTGTGTCTCCCTAAGACAGCACACACACACACACACACACACACACACACACACACACACAGACAGACATTGCACGGGACCATCCTCTACCAGCAGCAGTCGTGTGGGCTCCCCAGGGTGAGCTGATCGAGGCCAGGCCAGGAAAGTTAGGCCCTGGTTATTGGGCACAGGCTTCTGAGTTCCTGAGGGATGAGGGGCTGGTCACCATGGCCGTCTCCTTCCGCTGTTCAGGAACCACTGTCTCTACCAAGTTCCCTACTGTCACCCTACAGTCAGTAGGGTGCCAGCTCCCTTCAAGGAGATGACAAGGTAGGGGTGGGGCCAGGGTATGAGGCCAATCAGGAAGGAACTATGATGAATTCTGTCCACGTCAGGTACAGGACAAGCACTGCGAATAGTGGCCCAGTGAGGCCGGTATGCTGGCGTGGGTCTTTAATTCCAGGGCATGGGATATGGAGCAGATGGCTCTCTCTGAGTTCCAGGCCAGCTTGGTCTGTATATCATGAACGTTTCAAATAAACAAACAAACAAACAAAAGAGGAAGAGGAGGAGGGAGGAGGTGGAAGAGGATGGGAGGCTTAGTCGGTAAAGGGACTTGCCTGACAACCTGACCTTAATTAGGACCCAAAGGATGGAGGAGGAGAACAGGCTCCTCCAAACTGCCCTCTGACCTGTGGCGTGTGTGTATGTGTGTGCATACATATATATATAAACAAAGGTGGGGAGAAAGATAATGGCCATGGCGGGAGAAAGGCAAAGCACAGAAAGTTCTAGATTTCCCAGAGTCGGAAGACCTGGGCTCTAGCGCCACGCCTATCCTCAGGTGTCCTAGCCCACCCTATTGCTGTCCTCACCCCCAACTCCTTCCGGGGCTGAGAGGACCTCACAGTCAAATGTGTGCTCTAGAGGGCGGTCCTGACTAAGCTGAATGGCAGAGTCATGGAGGGCTGGGGCGGTGTGTGTACAAACAGCCGGCTTCTGATCATTTCCCCACTGCTGGTCTAGGGCCAGACTCAGATGGCGGTCAGGCTGGAAGTCTCACCGGCACGGCAATGCATTAACAGGGTGCAGGACACTCTCAGCTCTCCCCGTTCTCTGACTGGTTCTCATCATGGTGCCCAGACTAGCTCGAGGTTCCAGTCCTCCATCCACAGCTTCCTGAAGGCTGGAATGACAGGTCTGTACCACCATACCCAGGAGGAGAGGCTCCTACTGCAGTTGACAAGTCAGTCGGATAGTTCAAAATAGCTAACAGGATTCTGAATGTTCCCACCACAAAGAAATAAGCATCTGGGGCAATGGATATGCTAATTACCCTGACCTGAAGATTACATGTTGCCTACAAGCCATAAAACAAGATACTGTATCGCATAAACACGTACAATTACTGTGGGTCAAAAAAAAAAAATTGTGTTTCCTGGGGCTGGGGAGATGGCTCAGAGGTTAAGAGCACTGGCTGCCCTTCCAAAGGTCCTGAGTTCAGTTCCCAGCAACCACATGGTGGCTCACAACCATCTATAATGAGATCTGGTGCCCTCTTCTGGCTGGCAGGTGTATATGCAGGCAGAATGCTGTATACATAATAAATAAATAATTTTTTTTTTTTTTTTTAAATTGTGAGGCCGGGCAGTGGTGGCACATGCCTGTAATCCCAGGACTTGGGAGACAGGGGCAGGTGGGTTTCTGAGTTCGAGGCCAGCCTGATCTACAGAGTGAGTTCCAGGATAGCCAGGACTTCACAGAGAAACCCTGTCTCGAAAAAACCAAAATAGATAGATAGATAGATAGATAGATAGGTAGGTAGGTAGGTAGGTAGATAGATAGATAGATAGATAGATAGATAGATAGATAGATAGATAGATAGATAGACAGATAGATAGATGTAAAAAATTGGGGACTGGAGAAAAGGCTCAGCAGTTAAGAACTGTATACTGCTCACTGCTTTTATAGAGGACCTGACTTCAACTCCTATCACCATGTCAGGTGGCTCACAATCACTTGTAGCTCCAGCTCCAGACCCTGCGCCCTCCTCTGGCCCCTGCACACGTGCACAAACCCACATACAGAGGCACTCCATGTGCAAAAGTACACATATATACACAAATAAAAATAAAAATAAATCTGGGGCTGGTGGCGTGGCTCAGTAGTTAAATGCACTGGCTGATCTTCCAGAGGACTAGAGTTCAATTCCCAGAATCCACATGGTAGATCACAACTGTCTATCACTCCAGGGCATCCAATACCTTTTGCTGCTACAGGCAAACACATCCATAGACATAAAATAAATACATTAAAAAAGGGGCTGGTGAGATGGCTCAACAGGTAAGAGCACCCGAATGCTCTTCCAAAGGTCCTAAGTTCAAATCCCAGCAACCACATGGTGGCTCACAACCACCCAAAACGAGATCTGACTCCCTCTTCTGGAGTGTCTGATGACAGCTACAGTGTATACATATAATAAATAAATAAATCTTTAAAAAAAAAAAAAAAAAAAGAAAGCACTGTTTGCTTAAAAAAAAAAAATACATTAAAAAAAATTTTTTTTAAACAAGGGCTGTAAAGGTTGCTCAATGGTTAGTGACTACTGCGGTTACAGGGAGGACCCAAACTCAGTTTCCCAGCACCCACATCAGGAGGCCCACAGCCAGACGTAACTCCAGCTCCTGAGGGGCGCACCTCTGCCCTCCATGAGCGCCTGCACCCACGTGAACACACGTACAGTTGGTTTTTGTTTTTGTTTTGTTTTGTTTTGTTTTTTTGTATTTTTTGGTTTTGTGGTCTGGGGATCAAAGCAAAGGCTTCCTACTGGCCAGGCCTGGGGTGCAGCCGGGCTACAGTGCCAGCCTGGGATACGGCTGAGGAGGTGCAATGTGGCTCGACAGTCTTGGAATCAATCCAGAGACTGGAAAAGGATGTGGAGCGAGCAAGGGAAACTGGGCGGGGGCTGGAGAGGTGGCTCAGGGGTTAAGAGCCCTGACTGCTCTTCCAGAGGTCCTGAGTTCAAATCCCAGCAACCACATGGTGGCTCACAACCCTCTGTAATGAGATTGGATGCCCTCTTCTGGTGTGATCTGAAGACAGCTACAGTGCACTTACAACTTATATAAAAGAAAGAAAGAAAGAAAGAAAGAAAGAAAGAAAGAAAGAAAGAAAGAAAGAAAGAAAGTTAGTTTCACCGGAGCAGGGCCGAAGTGAGAAAAAAAAAAAAAAAAGGATGCTGAGCAGTGGTGGCCCATGGCTTTAACCCCAGCACTCAGGAGCCTGAGGCAGGCGTATCTCTTAAGTTTGAGGGCAGCCTGGTTTACAGAATGAGTTCTAGGGTAGCCAGAGTTGTTACAGAGAAACCCTGTCTTGTAAAAAAAAAAAAAAAAAAAAAAAAAAAAATATATATATATATATATATATATATTTCACAAAGTGTAATTACTACCCAGAAAAGTAGGAAAAAAACGCAAATTAAAGTCTCAATCCCAGCTTTGAGGTGGGGCCCAGCTGTGTTGGAACAAGCCCAGAGGTGACTAGGTGTGACTGATGGGCTGATGGGAGTGTGGGAATCTGGGGCCTTGCTCTAGGAGAGCTCGTGAGTCAGGACCCGAGCTCTCAGAGGCATCGCAAGCTGTGTCCTCTCCCAGCTGTGTCTCCCTCCTGGGACCACGAGCTGAGGAGGGTCAGCAAGAATGGAATCGGGAGAGGAGGTGGCTAAGTGGGTAAAGGTACTTGCTGCCAAGCCTGACAGCTAAGCTTGCTCCTTGGGACCCGCCCGGAGGAAGCTTCCCTATGTCTTTTCCCTGTGTTGGTTGGGTTGACCTCTCACCCATATGTGTGGTGGTTTGAATGAAAATGGGTCCCATAGGCTCTTAGCCGTTGGCACCGTAAGGTGTGGCCTTGTTGGAGGAAGTGCGTCACTGGGGGAGGGCTTTGAGGTTTCAGAAGCTCATGGCAGGCCCAGTGGCTCACTCTGTTTTCCTGCTGCCTGCTGATCCCCATGCAGAACACTCAACTTCTTCCCCAGGACCTGTCTGCCTGTGTAACACCACGCATCCTGCCGGGACAATAGTGGACTAAGCCTTGGAAACTGGAAGCCAGCCCCAGTTAAATGGTTTCCTTTGTAAGAGTTTCTGTGGGGGCTGGAGAGATGGCTCAGTGGGTAAGAGCACTGACTGCCAAAGGTCCTGAGTTCAAATCCCAGCAACCACATGGTGGCTCACAACCACCCATCTCTGGAGTGTCTGAAGACAGCTACAGTATACTTACTTACAATGATAAATAAATCTTTGGGCTAGAGTGAGCAGAGGTCCTAAAATTTAATTCCCAACAACCACATGAAGGCTCACAACTAGTGTACTCATATACATAAAATAAATACATGCTCACAGGTATGTGCATGTGTGTATGTGTGTGTGAATGTACATGTGTGTATTTGTGTGTATGTGTCCCAATGTACATGTTTGTATTCAGGTACATGTATGTCTGTGTACATGGGTGTATCCATGTGCATGTATGTGCATATTTCTGTGTGTGTATGTGAATGTCCATGTGCAAGCATATATCTCTGTGTGTGCCTGAGTGCACATGTGTATACCTGTGTGCATGTGTGTGTGTACATGTGGAGGTCAGAGGACAACTCGCAGGAGTTGATCTGCCCTTCCACCTTTGAGTAGGCTCTGAGAATTGAACTTAGGTCCTTATGCTTGCCCAGCGAACATTTTTACCAGCAGAGCCATCTCCTGTATTAAAGCTCTTAATCTTCACAACTATACTTTGAAGTTTTTATGTGACAGATCATATTCATTAGGGTCTCTATTGCTAAGAAGCTGAGGCTCAGGGAGGCTGAGGGACCCACAACACCCCAGAGCTGAGAAGGAGAAGAGTCAGGACTTGGGTGCAGGCAGGTGGGTTCCAGAGTCGGCCTGGCACTTGATGAATGAGTGGTCGATAGCCTGCCCTTTTCTCCCTGCCTTGGTGCTAGGTCTCCTTAGGGACGCTCTCTTACCTCCATTGGAGAGCTGAGGTGTGACTCCAGAGAGTGAGGCACTGGTCTTGCTGGAGGGCGTCCAGGTCTTGGGGCTCCTGCCCACTGCAGCCCCAGGTGTCTTTGTGGGAAGGGTCTCCCAGGGCCGAGCGCGTCTGGCTTCAGAAGCTGCCTGGCCCACGCCCTCACTCACAGCTACATCTCGGCGTGGGGGTGCCAAGGTGATGAAGACCGAGGAGGCCACCCTCTTCTCGGGCTTGGAGGCCATGATAGGCTCCTGCTGGGGCTGGGAAGAGAAGGGGTTCGGGTTATCACAGGGTACCCCGCTGGCCACTAAGCTTGTCCGGCGCCTCCCTTCTCCTACAAGACAACCTCAGTGTGCTGGTAGGCCCAGTCTAAACACCCAGGCCCCACCAGAGAGGGGACTGAGCAGGAGAATGGTGTGGTCTGGGCCAGCCTGGGCTGCACAATGAGCAGGGAAGGACGGGAAGAAGCAGGAGAGACAATGGATGGCCTTCAGATAGGCCAGGTGGCCAGGTCACAGGGGCCCACACACTCCAAAAGCTCCTCCTGGTGGCCAGTGCTCCAGAGCAATGGCCACCAGCCCTGCAGGGTACAGACCTCCTCCCTGGCCTCCTTCAGAGCCCAGCCCAGACAGCAGAGCGGCACAGGCCCTAATACCCGCCCACAGCCCCTCCCTCACCTGAGATACTGAGTTCCTACTGGAAGACAAGGTCCAAAGTTCAGGCCAGCTCCCCTGGAAGAGAACAGGATGGGAAGAGTGGCTGGATGAGGGGCTCCCCGAGCACCCAGTGACACATCATCTTATTTCATCGGCGAGGAAACAGATTCCACAAGTCGAGTCCCTTGACCGCTCTGTTCTCTTCTGCCCACTCCATCCAGCCTCAAAGTATCACATCCTTGACACTCTGTGGTGTGTGTGTGTGTGTGTGTGTGTGTGTGTGTGTGTGTGTGTGTGTGTGTGTAGTGGCTGTGGGTAGCTGAAGGTCTCCTATCCTACCTCCTAACCCTCATCTTCGCAGAGCATAAATCTGATTGTTTCTTCCCGGCTTAAAAGCTTTTTGAGACTGGGTGGTGGTAGGTGTACCCTTTAATCCCAGCAGAGGGAGGCAGAGGCAGGCAGATCTGAGTTCAAGGCTAGCCTTGGCTACAGAGGGAGTTCCAAGACAGCCAGGGCTAACCAAAGAACCCTGTCTCAAACACACACACACACACACACACACACACACACACACACACACACACGGCTCCCCATTATCTCTGAGGGAAAAACTCTATGAACTTCGGGGGCCGCATCCTCTCTCAACCCTGTCCATCTCTCTGATTTGGGGATGGAACTCAGGGTCTTGCAGGTGTGAGGTACAGACTTGCTCTACCACAGAGCCACACCCCCAGTCTACCTCAAGTTCTTTTAACCCTCTTAGCCCTTTTCTTTCTCACCTTTCTCTGTTGGAGGATGATCCTACAGGGTTAATTTTAACTCTCTCAAGGGTCCAGTTAAAAACCTCCCCACTTCCAAGGGAGTGTCCCGACTCTCATCCTGGGGTAATGTCTGTTTCCTCACACTGGAGACAGCTCATCATAGGACCTGCTGGCTCATTACACATGCGTCTGATACACTCAGGTAGCCTCGCCTGCCTTCAGGGGTCTGCATCCAGAGCCAGAGAGCGGCTGGCAGTGCATGGGCTGAAGCACGGATCTGGGCAGAGGAAGCACCTTCATGCTGCAAAGGACAGGCAGCTCCTGCAGACGGCAGCCTCTGAGGTGGGTCACTGTGGGTGAACTGGCCACAGAGCACCAAAGTCTTCCCTGGCACCCAACCATAGTTCCCTGGCTAAAAGTGTGCCCCTTATCTCCCTCTCCCTTCCTGGCTCTGTGTGGGTCACCATGCCGAGACCCTGAAACCCAGTCACGGGTGCTTAGGGAGGTGTGTGGATCGTCTCAAATAGTGGGGAAGGGTGACAGAGCCAGAGACCCTGATGGGATGTGGCTCCCACATGGTCATTCACAGGTCTCCCTCTGATTCGTAAGGTGCATTGGCTTCCTTGGACCCTCCTGCAGGCTGACAGAGACACATGCCAAGAAAATAGCTCTGGGAGTGTCAGGCATGGTGGCACATGCTTTTAATGCCAGCGTGCCAAAGGCAAGAGACAGGGGGATCTCTGTGAGATGGAGGCCAGCCTGGTCTACACAGTGATTTCCAGAATAGCCAGGGCTACATAGAGAAACCCTGTTTTCCAAAAGGGTAAAATCTTAAAAAAATAAAAAAATAAAAAAAAAAATAAAAAATTGGGGGCCTGGGCAGTGGTGGTGCACACCTCTAATCCCAGCACTCGGGAGGCAGAGGCAGGTGGATCTCTGTGAGTTCAAGGCCAGCCTGGTCTACAGAGTGAGTTTCAGGACAGACAGGGCTACACAGAGAAACCCTGTCTAGAAAAAAAAAAGTGTATAAAATATGTGTATGTACACACACACACACACACACACACACACACACACACACACACACATCTCACCAGGAATGAGGGCTCATACTTTTTAATCCTAGCACTCAGAGGCAGAAGAGCAAGTAGATCTCTTCTCTTGTGAGTTCAAGGCCAGCCTGGTCTACATAGCAAATCCCAGACTAGCCAAAATAAACAAACAAATTGAAGCCAAGAACGGAAGCACATACTTGTAACTCAGGACACCAGAGACAGGAGGGCCATGGGTTCAAACCCAGCCTGGGCTACATAGTTACACCCTCCCTCAACACCACTGACATTTATAGAGTCGAGAGCTCAGACTTCAAACCTCAGCTGTGAGGAGCCTCTGTCACACGGTCCCAACAAGATTGAGTGGATTTCCTTGGCCCTCCAGCAGGCTTGGAATCCTTTCAGAGGATCCAGCAACCTGAAAGTCCTGGGGGCATCCTTGGAACTTTTTCTTCTCTGGACCACACAAGCCTTCTCCCCCACTCCAAGCTCCACCCCTTCCCCCAAATAACCCAATCCAAACCAGTTTCTTGCGGTCAACACATTCTAGGCGGGTCCTCTGAGACAGACTGTGGCTCTTCAGGAACCCTCCTCCACCTCCCCCCCCCGCTCCCCCCACGACTCTGACCCCCATTCCGTTCTCCCTGCTTTCTCGGAAACATCCAGCGTGGAGGCCAGATGTTCGCAGCTGGGCAGCCATACCCGCCCTTTACGTGGTCATGCAGAGGTGGGGACCTCGGGGATGGAGCAGCGCTGGGGATTTTCAAAGCCCTGTCAGGTCCCTTAAGGAGAGCTTGCTGGCGCTTCCCTTGCGTCCCACTGACCCCTGAGTTCACCCAGGCGGGGGTGGGGTGGGGGTTGGGGGAGCATTGTATGACAACTTCCCAGCAGACCCTCCACCCCCATCCTTCCTCCCCCGGAGGGCAAATCAGACACCCAGATCCAGTTGGGTAAGCGGAGAAAGTGGAAACAAAGGGAAAGAAAGTCATTTCCTGTCAAGAGGAAGGAAGGAGGCTGAGAGCCGGCCAGCCAGCCAGCCAGGGCCGGCCTTAGGCTGCAGCCCCTGGGAGGGGATGTGCTGGCGGCCTCGATAACTCTTTGCCCGCATTCTAAAACCACCTCCGAGTCATTTCTAAGCTTTGCTCTTTCACACAGACCAATAAGCAACCTAAGTTGAGGGCTAGAATTAAACTTTGCTGGAAGTGGGAGAGTGTATGTCCCCCAACTCACTCCCACAAGACACCTGGCGATCTCAGAAGGCTAAGGGCCTCTCTCATCCTCTTTCCTAGACCAGAGAAAGGAAGAGGCGCAGAAGTCGGATCTCCCCAGGCTACCGGTCTTTTGTACTGGGCGACCTTGACGCGATCACTCAACCTCTCTGGGCTCGGCTTTTTATTCACCAAGTGAATTGAAGTCTGCCCTGGAAGGTGGCTGGGGAGGCCAGCTGGTCATTCAGCCCCAGGGGGGCAGGCGGAGCCCTGCGGCTGGAGGACAGTGATCTCCATTGTTAAAAGCTGGAATCTGGGCGCTGCCCAGCTTCTCCCCCTGAGACTTCAGGTTTGGGCTGGAGATGGGGGAGTAGTTGCACTCACTTTGGGGATCGCCCATTTCCACAACCCGCCAAGCCAGGCGAGGAGACCCCAGGACCCTCCTTTCCCTCTCCAGACTGGAGCTGGAAACAGGGTCCGGGAGGGGCAAAAGAGTTCGGGAACTCTGCTCCCTGGCACAGCAGCAGAGCGGGACAGTTGTCCGGGTCACCGCGGTGACTATAATTCGATCCATATGCGGGACGCTCTCCTCTTTGTGCGGGAGCTTCTGCCCTGCCCAACCCGTCCCACTCCAGAGCAGGAACATGACCCCCGTGCCGTCCCCACACAGCCTCTCAGAGTCCCCAGTGGCTGAGATCCTGGGACACACAGGGACAAGACACAGTACCCGCCCCGAGCCCCCCAGCCGCGCCGGGCTGGGTCCAGAACGGTGGCCGAGAGTTGCCCATGTGGCCACCTGAAGTTGACCCTACCCGGGACGCACAGCCAGGACCCCCACGCCGCACCCGCTTACCTGCCGCGCTCCCCACGCCCAGCCTCCGCCGGCGCTGCGCCTCCGCCCCTTGCTCCCGCCCCAGCCTCCCTCCGCCCGCCGCCCCGCGCGCGCCTTACCATAAAAGGTGACGCTCGGGGAGGGGGCACTGGCTCGCCCTACCTGCCCCCCCACCTGTGGCCGCGCCCCCTCCCTTTGTTCCCACCACTCCTCCCCTTCCCTGTGGCTCCTCCTCCGCTGCCCACCCCCACGGTGCACTGGGGAGGCGCGGGGCGGGCTGGGGAGTGGGATCCTTAGCCAACCTCGCTCTAGGTCACCTAGATGGGAGGCCCCACCTGCCCCAACTGGTGGAGAGGGGTACTTGGAGCCGGACTGACTCTGAAATCCTTCAGGGTCCTAAGTTAGGCTAGACGCATGACCTGGGACTGTCGACCCCGTTTTTCCTAAGCCTCAGTCTTTAATTCCTCAAATGGGGTCCGCACTGCCCACCTCTGCAACGTGGCCTAGAGTTAAAGCGATAATGCTAACATATACTGGAGTTGCGGGGCTTATTCAAAGGATCCCTGGGGTAGGGTCTTCATAGACCCCAGTGAGGCAAGTCACCTGGATCTGCTGTCCTGGGCTGTCACTGCCTGTGTGAGCCTATGAATCCTTCTACAAGTGGGTCTCAGGTCCTATAGTGGAAAGAGGCCCCTACAGGAGACAGGGGAAACAATCAGGTCACCTGTTTGCTTCCCGGCCCTGTTACTGGCCCCTGAAGAAGCAGAGCACAGGGCCCTGGGGCCTGGGTTGGGGCTGCTCTGGACTGCTCAGGTCCCTAGAGACCCGAGGACATTGCTGGGGAAAGGAATCTGGGTCTGATTCCCAGGCAAGCAGATTGTTCCTTTGATTAGAGGCACAATGGGGGACTGGGCAGGGGAGAGCTGGACCCAGAGTCATCTGGGGGGTAACTAGGAGGGACTGGGTCCCCTTCTGCAGCCCTCGCCCCGCCCGCACAACAGCTCCTCGAGGTGGTCCTGGGATTGCCGCAGAAGAGAGGTGTCAGATTGGGGTGCCTGGGTGCTCAGCTCCATCCTCCTCCTCCCCACTAAGCCCCACACCCACCCGTTAGTGGCCTCCCCAACCTTTGCCATTAGGTTTTTCCATTTGATTCTTACCTCCAGTGTGGAGTTACAACGACCACAGTAACTGCCATTTCTAGAGACTTCTCTTGTGTCCCATTCAAACCTTTCATCTAACCCTTCCAGACTCGACTGCAGGGCTGATAGGTCCCACCCCGCAGACCAGACACTGAAGCTGGGGAGGACCGAGGCTCGTGCAATGGCCACTGGACAAGGCTAGATTCAAGCCAGACCGGAGAGTGCCCCTCAGGCACCCGGATCTGCTAGTCCCAGAGGCTGGATGGCTGCCACCATCCCCAGATGAGAGCCAAGGACAGAGCCCAGTATTACACTGAGGCTACCGGTGCCCAAGGGCCCCTTGGGTGCATTCCCAACCTGGCAATGGGGCCTCTTGTCTGTGGCAGGTGTGGAGTCTCTTACACCTCAGCTGAGAAAGGGGGTGGGGCGCCACTGAGTCAAGGTGGTACTGACCTACCCCAATCAGACACCACGTCGAAGGGTTGGGTTGGGGCCTTCACCAAGGTCAAAGGGGTTAATCTAGGAGCCAGGCTTCCCACATCCACAGTCTAAGGCAGTCTGGAAGGGGTCTAGCTGCCACCACTCACCGGCTGTCCTGCACCCCTGGCCTCTGTTCCACCTCCTCAGCTCCTGCTGCGGCTGCTGCTGTGGCTGCTTCCAGTTGGGGTATTGTCCTGGCTAAAAGTCGCCTGCACCAGCCTGGGTATCAGTGGCACCGATAGGCAGGTGCCAAACTTCCTGCAATGGAAACCCAGGAAGTGTGCGGGCAGAGAATACACGCCCTCTGTCTGCCAGCTCATGGACTCTGCTCCCCGCCCCCCTCCCTGCCAAGCTCAGACCAGGTCTCTTCTCTCCTCAGAAGTCCCAGTGGACGAGAAGAGAGCCCTCTACTAGGACCATGACTGCCCAGACCCTGCAGGCAGAGGAGAAGGGCTTAGGACAAGATCCAGGGAGTGGGTGACATCTGCTGCCGTCAGTCCAGACTCTTCTGTTGGGACGTATAGCTTGCTTGCCTTCCACAGTGGGGATTGAGGAGGCCCTGTAAACATGGTCTGGGCTCTGGCTACCTGGTAGAGAGAGTCGGGAGCCAATAGGAACCAAGTCTGGCCGTTAATCCTTGTCTAGATGGGGGAGATTATGAATGGGTTAAACTAGGAAGGAGCAGGGACAGAAATGGTGTGGGGGTGAAGACAAAACAGGACGACAGTTACCAAGAGCAGCATGGGCCAGGATGGAAGGGATGGAGACAGAGAGGTGGAGGGTGGGACAGCATCTCTGAAGTCATTGTTAGGCTGTGATGAGGGACCTCAGAAGCATAGGCCAAACAGACTCTTAGTCGTCTGGTACTGACTGACCTTGAACAAGCACCACCTCCCAATTTTATTTTGGATAGGGTCCCCCTATGTAGCCTTGGCTGGACTGAACCCAGGCTGACCTCGAACTCCCAGAGATCCACTTGCTTCTGACTCCCTCCCGAATGCTGAGATTAAAGGGGCCTGCCAGGACACAGCACAGGGAGGGACAGCCTTCCCTCAGTAGGAATGTCAGAGCCACAGACATCCAGAGAGCACAGTTAGGGTCTGTTTATCATTGGCACCGTCCTATGGAAGGCCTGGGGTTCTCACATCATTCTTGCCTAGCTTCTAGAGCATTCTGCCCACTGCATCTACAGTCCAGCAAGATGCAAGTACTTAGACCAACTGGTCGGAGGGCAGGAGGGAAGTGTTCTCCTCTCTGGGAATGTGGTCTTATGCTCCTAAGCTCCCTGAGCCACATCATGGACCCTGGGCCTGGGAACTCAAGAGAATGTCCCTTCAGCTGTCTCTCTTTGGCGAGCTCATTGGGCTAACCCAGATCCAACTGCCTGGCCTCCGTTTTGTTTCATCCAAACCAGTTAAAATTACATTTCTGGGTCAGGTATGGCAGCACATGTGCGCATGCATGAAGTGTGAGGGCCCAGTCCTTGGCAAACAGTCACAGGAAGGCTCTGGTTTATCTGCCTTAAGTTGAAGGAGACCAGATTTCCTAAACACAGTTTCACAAATGCCCTGGTGGGCAAGGGCGGGGCTGCAGTAGGTTGGGCTTGAGGGGTACCAGATGGTGGCAGGGATGGGCTAGAGCACTTTCTAGTATCCATTGCTCCTGAGTGACCCTGGCAGCCTGTTTGACCTTGGACAAATTGAATCTCTGGATCTCACTCTCTTGCAACTCACTGCGGTGGCCTTCCTGTAAGTGATGGGGAAACTGTAGGTAGAGATTTCAGTGGGTAGTTTTATGTCAACTGGGCGCAAGCTGAACACATCTGAGGAAGTAACCTTTATTTATTTATTTATTTATTTATTTATTTATTTATTTATTTTGGTTTTTTCGAGACAGGGTTTCTCTGTATAGCCCTGGCTGTCCTGGAACCCACTCTGTAGACCAGGCTGGCCTCGAACTCAGAAATCCACCTGCCTCTGCCTCCTGAGTGCTGGGATTAAAGGCGTACGCCACCACGCCCGGCTGGAAGTAACCTTTATTGAGAAATGCATCCATAAGATCAGGCTGTAGAGAACCCTATAGGGCATTTTCTTAATTAGTGATTGGTGGGGGGAGGACCCAGCCACTGTGGGTGGGGCCATCCTGAGTTCTAAAAGAAAACAGGTTGAGGAGCTAGCTAATGGTAGCACACGCCTTTGATCCCAGCACTCAGGAGGCAGAGGCAATCGGATCTCTCTGAGTTCGAGGCCAGCCTGGTTTACAGAGTGAGTTCCAGGACAGCCAGATCTATATGGAGAAAGTCTGTCTTGAAGAACCACAGATAAATAAAGTAAATAGGGGGCTGGAGAGATGGCTCAGTGGTGAAGAACACTGACAGCTCTTCCAGAGGTACTGAGTTCAATTCCCAGCACCCACATGGTGGCTCACAACCATTCATAATGGGATCTGATGCCCTCTTCTGGTGTGACTGAGAAGAGCTAAAGGTAGGGATGTGGGTTTATAGGGAACCCTGGGGTTAGCTTTTTCTTCCCTAGTGCCACCACAGCACCTGCCTTCTTTTTGGGGGGACCCTCCCTTTTTTCTCTCAGTGTCTAAGGTTCCTGTAGGATTGCCACAACTTCCCTGGTGATGGAAAGTTGTAGGTAAAAGAGCCTGGGGTTGCTCCTAGTACTCAGGAGAAAGAGGCAGGCAGATCTCTGTGAGTTTGAGGCCAGCCTGGTCTCTAGAGCTTTCCAGGACAGCCAGGGCTACACACAAAGAAACCCTGTCTTGACACACACACACCCGCCCACCCACCCCACCCAGTGCCTGGGATCTAGGAGGCTTATGGACCTACGGTGGGACTTCATGCAAGCCTATGTGATCCTGCCTCACTAGGCAGGGAGGACCATCTTCCTGTGTCTTGACTATGAAAGCAAATTTAATCCTCTGCTTTGGGGGCCTGAGCTGATTCTGGCCCAGCTTGCCCAAGCCTGCCATTTCCCACAGCTGCTGAGCAGGGTGAGCAGGGCTCTAGACTGAGGGTGGGGGAAGTGGGGGGTTGGGTCCTCCAGCCTCAAGCCTTCCTTTCTGGCCCTAGGCCTTGCCAGCCAGAGCCCCTCTGCCAACAGCGGGGAGGCAATCCTGGCCTCAGTTTCTCCAAAGGGTCCTCATCTGTTTTCTTGCCCCGAGGCCCTGTCGCCTCACTAAAGCCATCCCGAGCCCCCTCTCACTGAGAATTATCCCTCCGTGGCATACCAACCCTAGTGTTCTGTAGCTTGCACCAGACGTGGCCCTGCTGGCCTCCCCAGCTCTCCGAGCCCCGGGCAAATGCAGTGTGAAGGTAAGTAAGCTCCCATCAGGCTGTGCTCACTTGGGTGAGCTCCTCAGAAGGACTGGGGGTTGCGAAGGGATTATGGAGGATTGTGGACAGAGAGGGCAGCCAGGTTATAGGCAGGAAGCCTCGCCAGCAAGCATTCCTGGCCGACAGCCCAGAAAGATGTCAGACGAATGGACCCCGGTACCCTGTCTATAATAATTAAACGTGCTTTCTTTTCCCTAAGTAAACATTACCCTTTTGTAAGAAGTTCATGTTCTTTCCCCCCAAACGTGTGTGTGCATGTGCATGTGTGTGGGCCTGCGCATGTGTGTGGGCCTGCGCATGCGTGTGGAGGCCAGAGGCTAACCTGGAGTGTCATTCCTTAGACATCATCTCCCTCATCTTGGTTTTTGTTGTCTTGGTTTTTATTTTTATTTTTATTTTTTTCTTATTCACTTTACATTCCTCTCAGTGGCCCCCTCCAGGGTCCCCTCCCCACTAGCTGCTGTACTTTGAGACAGGGTTTCTCTGTATAGCCCTGGCTGTCCTGGAACTCACTCTGTAGACCAGGCTGGCTTCGAACTCAGAAATCCGCCTGCCTCTGCCTCCCGAGTGCTGGGATTAAAGGCGTGCGCCACCACCGCCCGGCTTGCTGTTGTACTTTGAGACGGGTTTCTCTGTGTAGCCCTGGCTGCCCTGGAACTTACTCTGTAGACCAGGCTGGCCTCAAACTCAGAAATCCGCCTGCCTCTGCCTCCCAAGTGCTGGCATTAAAGGCCTGCCCCATCTTTGTCTGACTTACCTCTTTTTTTTTTTTTTTCAATGTAAAGTTTATATTTTAAGACATATTTCTAGGACTAGAGAGATGGCTCAGTGGTTAAGAGCACTGACTGCTTTTCCAAAGGTCCTGAGTTCAATTCCCAGCAACCACATGGTGGCTCACAACCATGTAATGGGATCCAATGCCGCCCTCTGGCACACAGGTGTACATTCAGGCAGAACACTAGATTCATAGTAAATAAATCTTAAAAACTTACATTTTTATTTTTATTCATATTTTTATCCATGTGTATGGGCGTTTCGGGGGCTGTGTATCAGGTGCATGGGGCTTCCTGAGAGTAGACATCCAATTCCCTGGAACTGGAGTTCCAGGCCTTTGTGGGCCACCTGCCATGGGTGGGACCCAAAGCATTCTTACCTACTAAGTCATCTCTCCAGACCTCCCCTCTGGCCTAGAGCTCATGAAGTAGCAATTATCCTAGCACTGAGATTACAGCTGTGCACAGCTGTGCTGACCCTTAGCTCTACCGTCCATGAAAGCTCAGATTCACCTTGTCCCTATGCCTTACAGTCCACTCTCCGGACAGGCCAACACTGCTGGTGTCTGACCGTCTCCCTCTCTGCGTAGTCTTCTGTGGCTCTCTGCTGCTCTTAAGGATATCCGGAGCCCCTTACCGGGCCTGTGGGACCCAGGCCCTGCTCACCAGCTCCTACTGCCGCACTAGAGCCCTAAGGCTGGAGCACTCGGCCACACCCTGCCATTGGCCTGGGACCCTCTCTTCTCAGGTGGAGCTGTTTTTCCAGATGCTTCTGTGTCCCTAGAACATCAGGGAGAGGAATCCCTTGACAGAGGGCTTCAGAGTCATTACCTCCCCCTGCAAATCCCACCATGGCCTCCCATCAGAGAACTGAGACCCTGAGCTTGCGTGTCCAGGGCCCTGCCCTCCTCCATAGCTGTCTCTGCCAACTCCATGGTCTGTGAGGTTTCCACTCTCCTGGCTCCTTCTCATCACAGATATCTGTCCACGCCACCCTCAAGGCTGGCATGTCCTTCCCATGGCTTCTGCTTTTGCAGAAGGAGTTGCTGGGTTGTGGTGACGTCCGTGTAGCGGGAGCTTGAGGGAAGCTCTCAGATTCAGGAAGTCTCTGAGTTGCAGCTGACCTCTTGACCACAGGCTCTGAGCTAGAGAACATGGCTGAGCTGCACGGAATGTCTGACTCACGGAGGGCGTGAGCTGACAGATGTCCACTGTCCTAAGCAACTACATTTTCTCTGGGGGAGGGGAATCTGTTACACAGCTGAAGCTGACAGATACACCTTCCCGGGGCCCCTTAAACACCTACCCATCAATCTTCCATTCTCTAAACCTTGGCTCCCCTTCCTTGGCCCGCACTAGTTGTCACGTGACACCACACTGGCTTGTTCCTCTGCGGAGGATGGCCTCCCTGAAGTGAGAGCAGCGAGCTTATCACAGCCTCCCTCCAGCCCTGACAGAGGTGGACTCCTTACAGGTACTCTGGGCTGATGTGCTAGTTGCAGATGTAGAAACCCAGAGAGACAACACGGCACTCCCAGGAGGGGCCAGGAGTGGTGACTCAGGCCTTTGATCCCAGCACATGTGAGACAGGCAAGCTGATTCTTTTTTTTTTTT
>NC_034595.1:92535615-92536882 GCF_900095145.1 Mus pahari
TCTCTCTCTCTCTCTCTCTCTCTCTCTCTCTCTCTCTCTCTCTTGTTTTTTTGTTTTGTTTTGTTTTGAGACAGGGTTTCTCTGTGTAGCCCTGGTTGTCCTAGAATTAACTCTGGAGATCAGGTTAGCCTTCCAACTCAGATACCCACCTGCCTCTGCCTCCTGAGTGCTGGGATTATAAACGCGGGTCACCATTGCCTGGCATGGAGACACTTTCTGAAGCGGGGTTTCCTTCTTTCAATGGTTTTAGTCTGTGTAAAGTTAACATAAAGCTATCTAGCACACAAAGAAATCAAATGAGCCAAGAAAGAAAGAAAGAAAGAAAGAAAGAAAGAAAGAAAGAAAGAAAGAAAGAAAGCCGGGCGTGGTGGCGCATACCTTTAATCCCAGCACTCGGGAGGCAGAGGCAGGCGGATTTCTGAGTTTGAGGCTAGCCTGGTCTACAGAGTGAGTTCCAGGACAGCCAGGGCTACACAGAGAAACCCTGTCTCAAAACAAAACAAAACAAAAAAATGAGAGAGAGAAAGAGAGAGAGAGAGAGAGAAAGAAAGAAAGGAAGGAAGGAAGGAAGGATATTCATGAGGAGAGGGGTGCTCTCTCCAGTCCCAGCTGCTATAGGAGTCACCCGCTCCATGCGGACACTGAAGACCCCGGTCTGTCACTTCTCTTATGTGTCCATGTGTGCTATTGTGGTGACTGGGACTCAGAGCCTTCAGTAGCTCTCTACCATTGAGCCTCACACTTGCATGGTTTAATGTATATAAGTGCACTGTCACTGTCTTCAGACACACCAGAAGACATTGGATCCTATTACAGGTAGTTGTGAGCCACCATGTTGTTGCTGGGAATTGAACTCAGGACCTCTGGGAGAGCAGCTGGTGCTCTTAACCACTGAGCCGTCTCTCCAGCTCCCCCTGCCCCACATGGTTGGTTTTAATGTCAGCTAGTCACAAGTTAGAATCACATGAGCGGGGAACCTCAGCTGAAGATCTGTCCTAGTTAGCTAGTGTGGGTGGCACGTTCTGACGGCAGCCTAGATAAAAAGGAAGATTGGCCACCTTCTGCTCTCTTGGCCGGCAAGTTCACATACTCTATTGTGGCTGCTCCCCCTACCTCTGGGATTTAAGGCAAGTCCTGCAGCATGCCATATGGGGCTCCTGTTTTAAATTTTAATTAATTAATTAATTAATTAATTTATTTATTGGTTTTTCGAGACAGGGTTTCTCTGTGTAGCCCTGGCTGTCCTGGAACTCACTCTGTAGACCAG
>NC_034595.1:92537642-92546450 GCF_900095145.1 Mus pahari
TCCTTCCTTCCTTCCTTCCTTCCTTCCTTCCTTCCTTCCTTCCTTCCTTCCTTCCTTCCTTCCCTTTCTTTCTTCCTCCTCTTCCTCTTCTTCCTCTTCCTCCTCCTCCTTTTCTTTTTGAAAACAGGGTCTCTTGCATCTCAGTCTGGCCTTGAACTTGCTCAACTCACTATGCACCTAGAGAATAACCTTGAACTTGAGATCCAACCGCCTTCATCTACCAAACGCTGAGATGACAGGTATGCGAGCTCATGCCTAGTTTGAACACTGTTGGGAATTGAACTCAGGGCCTTCTGTGTGGTAAGCAAACAGTCTACCAACTGAGTCCCATCCCCAGCTCTTTTTTGGGCGGGGTTGGGAGGGGGAACTCATGCATCAGAGACAAACACCGTACCTCTGAGCTATACCCCCAAGCCTGGGTGACCAAATTTTTAAGACTCTTGCCAGACACAAAATAAGTCTCAGAAAAACAATTTGATAAGAAGAGAAATCTCTCCCAGCCCACATGTTCTAATTCTTGTTTGGATAATGGTCCCTGTGCCCATAAAAAGGAGAGGACAGCTGAGCCCAGCTCTCTCCCAGATGTCGCCAGTATTTTCCCAGCCAGTCTGTGAGCCGAGACCAGAATGCCTTCCAGCACAAACAGGAGGCTTTGTTGGAACCCAGAGCCAGTCTGGGTCTGGCGGACACTGGCTCTTCGCCCACCGGATGACTCGTTTCCTCTAGACAGGGCAAGTTGAGGGGTGGAAGCCAGATCCCACCGCAGGGGTGTTGATATTGTACTGAGCAGGTCTCTTGCTACCCTCAAGCTGTACCCGATACCATCAGGTCCCCTTGGCTTCCACTTGTCCAGGTTGCAGCCCTGCCTTGGTTGGGGAGGAGAGGAACTGAAGCCAATAGTTCTCGGGTGGCAATGGGGGTCTTCTTGTTTGGGGGATGGAGACAGGGGCTCATGTGTGTAGCCCAGGCTGGCCATGAAGTTGGGATATTTCTGCCCGTACTTCACAGTACTGGGATTGCAGATGTAAACCATCATACCTGTTTATGCAGCGCCGGGGACTGAACCTGGGGCTTCGTGCAAGTCCTCTGCTAACCGAGTTAGGTCCTCGCCACACCCGGTCTATAGTGGTATTTGGAGAGAGGAAGGGTCTCAGAGGAAGGGTCTCAGCAGTCTCTGCTCCTCAAGGGCCTTCTCTAGGCCTCGCCGCCTGCTTGCCACCTCCGCACAGGCCAGCCCTATGGCCCCAGGGAGGCCTCTTAGTGGACCTGGCATCTCTGCTCTGTAGGCTTCCCCTCTTAAAATCGCCCACAGAGCCAAGTTGCTCCATGCTGGGCCTAGAACAGACCGATGGGAGCCTCTGGTGGCTTGAGATGCATTCCAGAGCCACCTGGGCTGGCTCTGCCTGTTTTCCCTATGCAGTCCTGTTAAAAGTTCTCCTGTTAGTTCTAATCAGACAGAAAAGGGGGAGCAAGGACCATGCAAAATACGAGCTGTTGGGTGGAATGGGGTGAGGAGCAGGATGCCCGTGTTCCAATCCCACCTGAGCTGGAAGGATGGTTCAGTGGTTAAGAGTACATGCTGCTCTTGCGGAGGAATGCAGGGGCTCCCCAACACCCATAGGAAGTGGCTTGCAAACGTCTGCAATTCCCGCTGCAGGGGATCTGACGTCCTCTTCTGCCCTCCCTCAACTCTAGAATCAACAAGTACACACACTCTCTCTCTCTCTCTCTCTCTCTCTCTCTCTCTCTCTCTCTCTCTCTCACACACACACACACCAAGCATAGGATGCTCCAGGACCAGGGCACCAGGGCATAGTGGTGTCTACCTATAATCTCTATAATCTCAGCAATTTGGAGGTTGAGGCAAGAGGACTTCATAGCCATGAGTTCAAGGCCAGCCTGGGCTACATATCTAGACCATTTCAAAAACGTCAGGCAGCTGGACACGGTGGCCCACACCTTTCATTCCAGTAGTCATCAGGTAGAGGCAGACAGATCTCTGAATTTGAGGCCAGCCTGGTCTACATAGTGAGTTTCAGACCAGCCACAGTGAAACCCCAGTGCTTTGTTGAGAAACAAAGCAGAGAATCAGAGAAAGAACGGGTGGTGGGAAACAGAGGGTCAAAATAGATTAATAAGTGCTCAGTACTTGAATACTTGGTAATCACATAACATATGATATTAACTTAATTTTTTTTTTTTTTTGAGATAGGATCTTCCTGTGTGGCTGTGACCGGCCTGGGGTTTGCTATGTAGACCAGGCTGGCCTTGAACTCACAAGAGATCTGCCTGCTTCTGTTTCCCAGTGCTAGGATTGCAAGCATAAGCCATCACTCCTAGTGGTAGTAATTCTTTTTACTTATTTATTCCTTCATTCATTTATTTTTAAACAGTGCTTCTCTGTGTAGCCCTGCCTGTCCTGGAACTTGCTCTGTAGACCAGACTGGCCTTGAACTCATACAGATCTCTTGCCTCTGCTTCCTGAGAACTGGGATTAAAACACTTGTAATGCTTTAGTAATTCTCTAGATGGGCTCAGAGAGGGGCCATGCTTGTCCTTAGTCACACAGAAGGCAGATGGAGTGGGTAGAGCCCTTTCTGTCCCTGATCTTATCCCTGAACAGGACTGAGATGAAAAGGACCCTCATTGCCTCGAATAGGTTAGGATCAGGGGCTGGGGACCCAAGAGCAGTTCCAGCCTGGAATTCGACAGGGCATCTTGGTCTCAGGTGGGCACTATGCCTCTACCACCCTATCTCGTGTCCTTGACCACCTCAGTATGACCCCTCTGCACCACACCCCAGGCCAGAGACTGGAGCAGCAGGCTTAAGCTATGCAAGCAGGCAGTCAGCACAGACGACTTGAAGCCATTCCCCACTGGGTCACACACAACAGCAGGTTTGTGGAAATCGGGAGAACAGCTGGGACTGTGGCCGATTGTGGCCATGAGCCATGCTGTTTGGCATTGGTTCTAATGCTTTGTCTTAATTTAGCTCCCAAAATCACACAGAATCTGCATAGCCAGATGCTGAGGGTCCCTGTCCCCAGTTGGTTTTTTGATTAATCGATAAAGAGTCAATGGCCAATGGCTGGGCAGGGTGAAAGAGGAGGGACTTTTAGGAATCCGGGGCATGAAATGCAAAGGAGAGAGCCCACTACAGATGGTTGTGAGCCACCATGTGAGTGCTGGGAATTGAACTCAGGACCTCTGGAAGATCAGTCAGTGCTCTTAACCGCTGAGCCATCTCTCCAGCCCTGGGTTTCTTTTTTCTTAATAAGCTGTCTCACCCAGGCATGGTGGCGCATGCCTTTAATCCCAGCACTCGGGAGGCAGAGGCAGGCAGATTTCTGAGTTCGAGGCCAGCCTGGTCTACAGAGTGAGTTCCAGGACAGCCAGGGCTATACAGACAAACCCTGTCTCGAAAAACCAAAAAAAAAAAAAAAAAAAAAAAAAAGCTGTCTCTACTTCTCATTTTATTTTTAATTCTATGTATATGTGTGTGAGCATGAATACAAGTGCTCAAGGAGGCCGGAGACATCACATCTCTTAGCGCCTCCTACAGACAGTTGTGAGCTCCCTGATGGGGGAATGTGGGAAACCTGCTAATTAAGAGCAAAGTCTGTCATTGACTGCACAGCCTTCTGAGACTTGATGCATAATGGGGGACTCCTGGTCTTAACAGAGTTTTCCTCCTCTGGCCTTGACTGGGGTTTCTAAACCCCCACACTCGCCTCTACCTGAGGAATATCACATAGCCTCAATTAATTTATAGGATCAATTTCCTTCCTCCTACAAAACTTGTTCAAGCTGGGCGTGGTGGTGTATACCTTTACCCCAGCACTCGGGAGGCAGAGGCAGAGGCAGGCAGATTTCTGAGTTCAAGGCCAGCCTGGTCTACAAAGTGAGTTCCAGGACAGCCAGGGCTATGCAGAGAAACCCTGTCTCAAAAAAACAAAAACAAAAACAAAACAAAACAAAAACTTGTTCAGCCATCTCCTGAGATTCCTGAAGTGCTTCCCATGCCAATGAGGCATTCTAGGTCCCCTAAGCCCCCCAGTCAATGACCTTTGCCCATCTTGGATGTCCCTGCCTTCACTCCCCCAAAACTGTATAAGCCTTCAGTCACCCTAGGTAAAAATGATCTGCCTACTGACTTCGGGTCCCGGTGTGGTCTTTCACAGTAAGTACTCACAGGGCTTTTGAACCCCATGTTTGAGGTTGGCCAAATCGGCCAGCAATCTACGAAGATGAGGAGACCCACGGGTAGGGATGACACTCAGAGCATTCTATGCTCATAACCCTGAGCAACTTCCCCAGCTCCCAACCATCTTGATAACCGCATGTTCCTGGTATAGTTCTTTGTCCTGGGACACAAGAACCTGGTAACTTCAGCCTGTGTCCTTTGTCCTCCAGGAAACTCAGGGCAGGGCTAGGTTTGAGGCTCATATCCTAGAACCCTGCCCCCAAAGACACTGGATTCAGGAAACCCCTTTTTCTTCCCGTGCCACTGTGGTCCTCAACGCAGGTTGAGAAAAGTCACCTTTATTGTCTTCAGTGAGAGCAAGGTGGGGGAGGAGTGGCCAGCGGGCAGGGGCCATTCTGAGGTCACAATTGTCCTCTTGCCCAGCCAAGAAAAGTGGATCTGCTGAAACAGCCCATCTTCAAGAGAGAAGGATTCACTCTGAGGCCTTCATGTCCCCGCCTCTCTAGGTCCCCAGCCCTGGCCACTCCCTTTCTCCAGAGCCCCACCATGGCCTGCCTGAACATCTAGGTGGGGACCAGCTCTGCCACTCAGTCTTCAAGCCACATCGTGTGGTCGAGACCTTGCTGGTTAGCCTGTGCAGGCCTGAAACTGACTCCACGTCCTCCACAGGGCGAGTCAGGAGGGGACCGCGCTTCTGGCTGGGGCAGGTGTGGAAGGCTGGGACTCGCATGGATCTGTCCGTTCTGATTCTCCTCCTGCTATTACTGCTGCTGTTACTGTAGGCCTCTGGGGTGGAAAGCCCTGGGAGGGGGGAGGGTCCAAAGGGACATATCCCCCTGTTAGTCTCAGTTCCGTTATCAGGATCTTCCTACCCTCTGGGACCCCCGGGTTGCCAGCTGGAGTGGTCCCTGGTACCCAACTCCTCACACCGAGTTAATGAGAACTGGGTCCCCTGCCCTCCCAACTCTTGTCACCTCTGGGAACCTTGGGAACTAAGCTAGGGGGTCCATAAAGGTACCTACCTGTATCTGGCAGAGGTCGATTAAGGCGCGAATACCGGCTAAGCACCACAGCTCACCCAAAAGGGAGAAAAAGATACCCAGGAGATCCAGCCAGCGGCCCACGGTCATCAGCAGAAGGAAGAGACCACCCATGCGCACCAGTACCGTCTGGACCTGGCCCTGTAGGCTGAAGCGATGCTGCCGCTGCTCCTCTGTAGGACGCGGTTGTCACTGTCTCAGCCGGCACCTTCTGGAGGTCAGCTGGGGCCAGCCTGTTCCACTCCTCAGCTCCTTTCCCCAGGGACCTTGTCAGCTTCCCCGACTGCCTTCCCGCAGCCCTGCTTCCGTCTCTGGGCACCTACAGGATTTCTTACCCACCCTTAAGTTTCCCCCTGGTTGAGGACAGAGCCCTGCCCGTTGATGGCAGGGATCTAAGGTTCTCTCCCTTTCTGCCTGTCAGTCTGAATCATCCACAGCTCAGTCGGCTTCTGCCAGTCTCTCTCTCATCCCACCCTGGTCCCAGCCACCTTCCCCCCTCGCCGAAGCTTACTCAATGAGGCTCCTGAGTTTTGTTCCCGACCAAGCTCCACTGACCATCTAAAGCGACCTAAACACGCCAATAAGATGACACCATCCCTCTGCTTTTAGAGAAGAACTCTAATGGAAGCCTTGTTTTTCACGGTCAGACTTCACTTGGTTCTGTCTCTCCATCCTCATCCGATTCATGTTCCCCTTACTTAGAACGACAGCAGTCCTGGTTCCTCATTTTGTACACAGAGACTGCCAAGTCTATCCCCACCTCAGGGTCTAAACACCTGCTGTTCCTACCGCTTGGACCACCCTTCCCTGCTCCTCCCATTCTGCAGCCGGGGGGGGGGGGCTCTTCCTAGAGGCCAGATCTGACCAGCCACTCTCTCCTGCGTAGGACCCTGCCCAGCTTGGTTGGCCAGGGCTCTAGGACGTGCCTTTCTGAATTTATAGCCAGCCTTAACTATAACCCCTATGGTCCTTGGGGGGACAACCCTGAACCACCTGCATGGCCACGCCTTCACTCTGTGCTTTGGCCCACAATCCCTTTCACCTCACCTAGTCCTCAAGACCAACCCAGGTACCAGGTCTTCAGGGGTCCTATGTGATGGGTTCCTATATGACATCACTGCTCTGAGAAGCCCATAGTAGAGTCTAAGTCCTGTCCCCGAACTGGGTGGCTGGGATGACAAGGGGAGTGTGGGCAATGGAAGGGTCCCCAGCCCTGGGGCTCTCACCCTGCATGTAGATGACCAACAGTGTGTAACAGATGGTGAGCGGGGTCCAGAATCGCAGAGCCTCTGATGAGCTCAGGAAGTCCTTGTTGATGAGGGCCACAGCCGCCAGATCACTCACAGCAAAGGCCACTGTCAGAGCGCGGCCCAGGAGCCTGGGCATGCCGTGCTGGCTGGCCAGCAGGCCCAAGCAGACCCCACAGTAGCGCTGGCTGCTGTGCAGTTCATAGAGGCTGCAGATGTGGCGGGTCAGGCGCCGGGCACCCAGGGCAAGGAGTGCAGCCAGCCCCAGGCTCAGCAGCAGGTTCAGGGAGCGGTGTGGGGCACCTTCCTGTAGGAAACTCAGGCCACAGCTTAGCCCACAGCCCAGGGAGAAGTGACACACCAGGAAGAGCTGGAGCCGTTCCTTTTCCCCGGAGCCCTGCAGGGGAAGAGAGCCCAGGGTAGGCCGCATGGCGGGAGGGAGGCTGGCATCTGAAGGGTGGTTTCTCTTTTTCATCCGATTGGCTGGAGGGTGATGGGTCTGGGCCTTCAAGACCCAGACAAACCGTGTGCTCCTTTGAGCCTCTGCTGCCACACTGGTGGAGATCCAAGAAGACCCTTAATCATTACAGCTGTCAGGACAAAATGGGCCAAAGCCCTCAAGGGACTTAGCCAGGGCCTTGGGAAAAGCTCAGCAATACAAGACTCTGTTTTTGGATCTCATGTGTTCCAGGCTAGCCCCAGACCCAATAATCAAGGATGTCCCTGAACTTCTCATCCTTTAGGCAAGGTTGTCACCATGCCTGGGTTTACACAGTGCAGGGGATCAAATCCAGGGCTTTGTGCACGCATGCCAGGCAAGCACTGTACCAACTGAACCACACTCCCAGCGCACAGAACCGACATTTATACCGGGGGTGGGGGTGGGGGTGGGGGTGGGTCTGTCTCGTGCTGCCGGGCAACAAACTGCAATCTATGGTTTCCATCGGAAGGTGGGGGTGCTCACTAGGCCCTACTTCCCAATCCAGAGGATGAAAGTGGCCCAGAGTGCCCCCACGCTCTTGTCTCACCTCGCCCAGAGACAGCAGCGTGGATACAGCCCGGAGGGAGAACTCCAAGACCACGAGGGCGGCTACCCGGGCCCCTATCACGGTCAGGAACAGGGCCAGACCAGCCAGATGCACCATCTCCAACGAGGCCCATTGCGCTCGCAGCCGCTGCTTTTGGGGCTGCCGCTGGGGGTCACTGTGGGGGCAGAATGGGTGCGGGCTGAGAGGCGGGATCACGGGGTCCTGTCGTGGGAGAGTTGTCAGGGCTCCAGCTCCACTCTCAGCCCCTCTCCAAGAGAGACCAAACTCCGCTCAGGAACCAACTGCCTGGGCAGGGCTGGGTGGGACCGACGTGGACACTCACTTGACACAGGCCACGAAGAAGTAAACTTTCAGGAGATTGTTGAGAACCGAGACTCCAAGGGCCCCGATCAAGCCTGAGCCAGATAAAGGAGGGGGGCGTTAGGATCGTCGGGGAGGAGGCAGGGTGAGCGCAGGGGGTAGCCAGGAGCCGAGACCCCCACGTAGATGGTGGGGCCCACCTTGCATTCCGCCCACCCGCGGGAGGGACATGGTGGGGGGGCAGGTGTGCATCCCGGAGGCGCTCACCTTGCAGGAGGCTGTCGAAGAGACTGGAACCCCACTCAAAGGAAGGGAGGCTGGGGAGCCAGGAGGAGAGAGAAGGCAGGGAGAACATGGCAGCCTCCAGGAATCGAGCCTCAGCCTCGGGCCGGGTCCACGCTGGGACAGACCCAATGATATCACCGGTCAAAGGTGTCTCTAGAGGACAGGGGAGGGACTAGGAAAGGGTCAAAGGCCTGGGGGCGGGGCCGGGGAGCCAGCCGCCTTAGATCTTCCAGGTTGCGGGATCCAGTGGCACTGTCAGCTCGCAGCTGCTGGTGGCTTCCCTCTTGGGTCCCAAAGGCAAAGCAGTTAACTGGTTCTGGTCTGCTCTCGCTAGACTTCAAGGCCACCATGCCTTCCGGAAGTCAGTCCCTCGGCCTGCTCACCTGGCCTTCCACCTCTCAGGTGTGGCCCGCACTCAACCTGAAGTGTGACTTGGCCCTCTCAAGTTCCCAAGGCAGGGCTTCTCCCCGCAGCGTTCTGTCTCTTCAGGCTTCTGAAAATTAGTAGTTCGGGTTCTACAAACCACAGGGAAAGAAGGGTTTGGAATCCCCTTAAGACTCAGGTTGGCCGGGCGGTGGTGGCACACGCTTTTAATCCCAGCACTTGGGAGGCAGAGGCAGGCGGATTTCTGAGTTCGAGGCCAGCCTGGTCTACAGAGTGAGTTCCAGGACAGCCAGGGCTAC
>NC_034595.1:92548105-92552456 GCF_900095145.1 Mus pahari
TCCTGGAACTCACTCTGTAGACCAGGCTGGCCTCGAACTCAGAAATCCGCCTGCCTCTGCCTCCCGAGTGCTGGGATTAAAGGCATGTGCCACCACGCCGGGCGGGAATCTTTACATGTAGGCATGACTGTGGCGAATGTGCTAAGGCATGGTAACCCAGGGGAGAGAAAAGAAGTGAAGGGGTGGTGACATGGGGCACACTGGTCCTGGGGCTCAATGGATCCCAGGTGTCCACCGTTCCTTGCTCCCTCTCCCTGGCTTGCGGCAGGGCCTGACTCAAGCTAGTTCTGGGCAGCCAGTCTTACACTGGCGGGCCATCGCTTCCACCAGATGACAGGCTTGGTGGTGGGATGAGGGTTGAGTCTAGGTGTCCTGGTGCTGGGCCCTCGAGGCCAGTTTCCGAAGCTCGTCCCAGAAGAACATGCTAAGGATGGTGTGGGGACCCAAGCGCAGATAGGCAGGGCCCAGGCCCTTGTAGAGTGCCAGGGGCCCCTCCTGTTGACAGGTCTTCAGCAGGCAATCAGTGAGGCCCCCGTACAGCTGGCCCTGGGGATAAACATGGCGGGGGGAGAGTTGAGGGTCCCAGATGACACAGCCGAGTGTGTCTACTGGTGTCAGAAGCAGCATCTGTTCTCATCCAGGAGGATTATGGACTGTGATGTTAATAAAAAGGAGCCTTTGCCTGCAGGCGGGTAGCCTCCTTCAAGGGTACGGCTTGGATATGGAGGCCCACACGCCTTTGTCCTCACACTTCCTGTTGACATTATGACAAGAAGGCCACAATTCCAAACCCTGTCTTTTCTTCTCTCTCTCTCCTCCTTCCCTCCCTCCCTCCCTCCCTTCTTTCTTTCTTCCTTTTTCTTTTTTGATTTTTCAAGTCAGGGTTTCTCTGTGTAGCCTTGGCTGTCCTGGAACTCACTCTGTAGACCAGGCTGGCCTTGAACTCAGAAATCCTCCTGCCTCTGCCTCCCGAGTGCTGGGATTAAAGGCGTGCGCCACCACGCCCAGCCCTCTGACTTGATTTCTTCATCAGGAAACAGAATAAAAAAACCCAAAGAGCTTGGGACTTGCCTGTTAATGTGCTGTGAATATGGTGTGTGTCCCCTAGTGGGTGTGTGTGTGTGTGTATGTGTGTGTGTGTCTGTCCCCGTTCCCTTGGTCCCCTGCTCACCCTGCCAGCTCTGTCCACTGGCTGATTGTACAGTCGAGTGCTGACGACGTCGAGGGGTGTCATGACTGCAACCACGGCTACACTGCTGATCATGCCGCCGGCCAGGGTCACCAGCCAGCTGTCCTCCAAAAACCACTGCGGAGAAGGCACAGGCTGTTCACCCTGCTCACTGCCTTAACTCGCCCCTACTGTGCTCCCTCAGTCCACGAGGGCTGGAAGGGCTGAGCTGGGCAACCAAATCAGACCTCTCCAGCCATTTCCAACTCCCAATGCCAACCCTGCATTCCTCCATGATTTTAGAGTTCACTGATGACCCCCCCCCCCAAATCCTGTCAGACACAAAGGCTAGGTCACAACTATAATGGCATGCCCATTCTCTCTTGGTTGAGACAGATCTTGCTATGCAGCAGGGTGTTCTCCAACTTGCAATCCTCCTGCCTCCACCTTCTAAGTTCTGAGATCGCAGGTGAGGATCGATGTCCTAGCTGCAGCCCCTCTCCCCTTCTTCCCCTTCTTCCTTCCTTCCGCGTCTCTCCTTCCTTCTCTTCTCCCTCTTCTCTACCCCTCCCTCTTTTTTCCCTTTCCCATTTCCCCTGTCTTTCTTCCTTACGTTCCTGGGCATAGGAACATAAGTGCGTCTCACCATGTTCAACAAGACCAGGTTTTGTTTTGGGCCCCACTTGTCACCAACCCTGTGTGACAGAGGCAGGAGCCCTCCCACTCCCTGTCTGTGTTGGTGTTCCCGGCCCCTTACCTGTCGATCCTGTACCCATGACTTGGCAGAGGTAAAGGTGGCCAGCTGGGCAGCTGAACCTACGGTGACTCGGGGCACAGCCCCACCCACACCCCGCCACAGCCCCAGCATGCCCTGTTGGCGCCAGATGGTCCCCAGGGCACTCAGGACACCCTGCAGGGAGGAGATGGCATGGGTCACTAGAGAGCCGCAGTGCGCCTGCGCAGCCTGGAGCCCCCGGGGTCCCCGGGAAGGTATCTTACCTGATGTTGGTGCTGATGCCCCACAGCCATAGTAGCCACTGTCTGGGCCTGTAGCTGTGTCTTGACCTGCAAGTTCAGAGCAGATGAGAGTTCTAGGATAGAGCCTGGAAACTGAGCTGAGCTGAGCATGTTTGAGCCCCTCCCCTCCATGGTATCCCTGACCCCCACATCCAAAGCTCGGAGACAGTCTTGGTTGGCCAGAGCTCAGTTTTTATTATTTTAAAATTTGAGACAGTGTTTCACGTACCCCAGGCTGGCCCCAAATAAGTCTTGTCACCATGACCTTAATTCTGATTTTCCTGTCTTCACCTCTCAAATACTGGACTAATGGGTAAGCAGGCAGGGCCACGCCTGGTTTATGTTGTATTTGGGAACAAACCCAGGGCTTAGCACATGCCAGGCAAGCACAATACCAACTGAGCCACATCCTGAGACCTGGCACGCATCTTGGTGGCTCAGGTTTCTTAAGGAGATCTTTGGGACTCTGTGTTGCCACTCTCAAGGACAGAGTAAAGTGTTAAGTGGCCAGACCAGGACACAACAGCCCTCTGCTCTGTGGCAGCTTTTATTCTTACCGAATGCCAGGCTCCCTAGGTGCGACCACAGGCAAGCGAGGACTAGAATGGACCTACTTCATAAGCTGCTCCTTCGCCCAGCTAATACCAGTGGGCATGGCCCCCAAAGAGTCAAGAGACCGACCGAGGTCAGATTTCAGGTCTGAGCCAGATATTCCCAAGCGAACAGTCCCCTCCCAAACTGACACGCCCAACCCAGGGCCACAAAGTCCACTGGTCATGTTGGTCACAGAGTTGTAAAGGAAGGCGAAGACACTCACCAGGTAAGCAGGACTCCCCACGAAGGCCCCCAATGCCCCAGCCGCAGCGCCTGCGACCACAGTGCCACCTGGTTCCTGGGTGAGGCCAGCCTGACATGCCAGGCTATAGCAGTAGAACCGGACACCATTCATGAGGCCCTGGTAGAGAAGGCCAGCAGCCAACCCCTTCTGCAGGCCCCGCAACCCATCTGCCCGGGCCACGGCTGCAAGAGAAGACACAAAGCCCCGGTAGGGCCGTGGGTAGGTGCCTGGGGCCTGCAGTTCCCCCTGCAGTTGTAGACGGGTCTTTACCACTTCCAGGGGGTTGGTAAATACACAGGCCAGGCAGCAGGCTGAGGAGCCAAGCACCAGGTCCACAGCTGGGGACACCATCCCCCTCGAATCCATGGCAGGAGCCATCTGTGCCCAGGTCGGCTTCATGGCACAGGCTATAGGTGGTAGCGTCTAGGCAGTCTGCACCCCTGCATGGCCACAGGGCTGGGGATCAAAGGGGGCCAGCACCATGTCTAGAGGGTAGAGATCCTGCCACTGGCTGGTGGCCCCTGGTTGTCTTGGAACTCCACCTGCTGTTCATCGGCAGGGCTATGGGAATCTGGACACACCTCCTCTGGCTCAGACCAATCCCAGCTGCTGCTGGCCAGGGCGGGCCTGGGCCCTGGGATTTGGAGGAAAGGTCACTTGTGACTGGAAGGACAGTGGGCAGGACGAGAGAGCCAAGCTAGAGTAGGGAGGGCACTTCTCCTTTCCTGTTCCATCTCTTGTCCCTGTAGGGCTCCAGCTAAAGCCCTAGGCGTGTGGTGACTTGGCCGTCAGCATGGCCAACCAGCAACTGTGCCATTTCAACCTCTGCCAGATTACAGCCCTGTTCTCTCTCTCTCTCTCTCAAAGGTTTATTCACTTACTATCTTTTTTTGTTTTGTTTTGGAAACAAGGTCTCTCTATGTAACCCTGGCTGGCCTGAAACAAGCTCTGTAGACTAGGTGGCCACAGACTTACAGAAATCCGCCTGCCTCTGCCTCCCCAGTGCTGGGACTAAAGGTGTGCGCCACCACGCCCGGCTTTACAGTTCAACAGGAGTGAATATAAGGGAGGACCGCAGAGCCCTGCAGAGCCATCGGTGAGATTGTTCAGTTTCCTGTGTCTCATTCTCAAGGACTCACTGCGCTGCCCAGGCTGCCTCCAAACTCATGGCTGGCTCCACCTGCCTCTGCCCTGCCCCTGCCCCACCCCCCAGTGCTGGCAACACGAACCTGCTGATCCTGGCCTGCTTTGTCTCTTATGTTTCTTATGTATATGGGTGTTCTGCTTACGTGTGTGTGTGTGTGTGTGTGTGTGTGTGTGTGTGTGTG